>NC_064670.1:68840212-69162712 GCF_943734685.1 Anopheles coluzzii
GGGTGGAAGGTGTCTATGTGTGCGTGAAACCACATTTCCACTTCTTCTGCAAGTGGGTACGTAAGTGCCCTACCCAAGTAGCAGAGCCGAAGTTGTTGAGAGGTTTTTCTGTGTGCCAAAGCGAGAGGCCCTGTCTTCTCTCTCTAGATTTTGGACGGCAAACCGCCGCCCGTGTAGAGGTGTGTGCGTGTGACGAAAAATTATGGATGAAATACGGGGCAAGCGGGGTTTGAAGTCTTTCGTTCGTCACACACACATGCATTTACCAGCGGATAACGCTGGACCGAGTCTACCCATCTCTCTCGATCCAACATGATTTTTCTGCTATCGCGCTCATCCGGGTGTTAGGCATCCTCAGTCTGTCCAGAACTTTCCCTATGGAAGGATGTACTGAAGTGAGGTGCGATTTATTGTGCGACGTACTTTGTTCATTTACGTTTTGTGCCGTGTTCCTTCTTCCTCAGTTATGGAATGATTTATCCTAGCAAATTGTTGAGGTAAGTTTCTTGCTGTGTGCTTGTGCAGGTACATTCAACTAACCCTTGGCGTCTAAAAAGTTACAGGTGTGTACGCTATTTATCAACGACTACCTGCTGGCGTCGTCAACAATCTTCAAAGGAGCGACGGAAAGAAAACGTTTTCCAGTTTTAAAATATTAAGGTAAGTTTTGATCTAATCCCAAGCGCTAAACTCTCCATAGTAATACATACTACATACATTCATTATTGCTTCATTCAGCCCCCGGTGAGGACGTCATTACTTAACAGAAGCCGGTTCAACACGCGCAGCTCCTGTTCATGACGTCATCACTAAACTCAAGCCAGCTGAACACGCGCAGCACGGATGGTACCCCGAGCGCAGTAGGAGGAAGGAAGAACGAGAGGAGGAAGAACGGTAAATTTGGAAGGGGGAAAGCGTTCTGCCGTCTACACAGCGGGAGTATGCCAAAACACATGTGGGAAGGGAGAGGGATATTATTCAATAAACAGCATGCGAATGTGTGCATAAAGCAAATGTGAACAGCCTCATCATTTCTATAAGCAATCCGAAAAAGGGGGTGGAGCAAACACATTGGTATGCGTGAGCGGCTGAAGAAACCAGAACGTTTAGATGTGTGCGTGACTCCCGTGCATACTCCCGCTGTGTAGACGGCAGAACGCTTTCCCCCTTCCAAATTTACCGTTCTTCCTCCTCTCGTTCTTCCTTCCTCCTACTGCGTTCGGGGTACCATCCTTGCTGCGCGTGTTCAGCTGGCTTCAGTTTAGTGATGACGTCATGAACAGGAGCTGTGCGTGTTGAACCGGCTTCTGTTAAGTAATGACGTCCTCACCGGGGGCTGAATGAAGCAATAACGAATGTAAGTAGTATGTATTACTATGGAGAGTTTAGCGCATAGGATTAGATCAAAACTTACCTTAATATTTAAAACTGGAAAACGTTTTCTTTCCGTCGCTCACTTCGAAGATTGTTGACGAGGCCAGCATGCAGTCGTTGATAAATAGCGCACACACCTGTAACTTTTAGACGCCAAAGGTTAGTTGAATGTACCTGCACAAGCATACAGCAAGAAACTTACCTCAACAATTTGCTAGGATAAATCATTCTATAACTGAGGAAGAAGGAACCCGGCACAAAACGTAAATGAGCAAAGAACGTCGCACAAGAAACCACTCCTTACTTCAGTACATCCTTCCATAGGGACAGTTCTGGACAGACTGAGGATACCTAACACCCGGATGAGCGCGATAGCAGAAAAATCATGGTGGATCGAGAGAGATGGGTAGACTTGGGTCAGCGTTATCCGCTGGTAAATGCATGTGTGTGTGACGAACGAAAGACTTTAAACCCCGCTTCCCCCGTATTTCATCTATAATTTTTCATCCATAATGATACACTGCACGACAGTGAGGTCGCCGTACATCTCGTATTGCTCGTCATTACAGCGGCTCCTCCATTGTCCTTCCACACATACGGGCCAAGTATCCTTCTGAGCATCTTCTTCTCGAACGCGGCTAAGAGGGCTTCGTCAGATTTGGACAGTGTCCATGTCTCAGAGGCTTATGTGAGTACTGGTACTATATAGGTACTATATAGTCCCAGCTTCGTCCGTCGCGACTGGTTCTTTGAGGTGAACTGATTTTTCAGGCTGTAGAATGACCGGTTGGCAGCCAGCATCCTTGCGCGCAACTCAGTTTCCATGATATTGTCGTTGCTGAGCTTTGACCCCAGATAGGTGAATTGTGGGACGACTTCAAACGTGCGTTCACCTATCTATACAACACGCCTACGTAGATTCTGATTATTTATTGGTAGGCCCGCTGATGTTGCCACCATCAGTTTGGTCTTTGCCTCGTTTATCTGCAATCCGAGGTTCTCTGCCGCCTGCTCGATCCCTTGGTAAGCTTCTGCTACATAGGAGATGCAGTATTCTTACGTTCGGTCACTTGTCTGCATTCATCGTCGAACCAGCCAGATTTGGTGTTGCCACGACGTGGTGGGAGTATATTTCTTGCACAGTTTATTATTTTTGTTTATAGAGCGTTCCACCTCTCGCTCGTAGTTTCATAACTGTTTTCCGGTAGTAGAGACTCTTCTCAAGCAGCTTTGAATTCCTGTTGGACAGTAATGTCCCTTATAGAGTCCGTGTTGAGCCGAGGCTGAGTGTTTTCTCGGCCCCTATTGTCGCGGGGGCGGGCGATTCTACAACGTATCACTAAGCCAACCAAGTAGTGATCGGAATCGATATTGGCTCCTCGATATGTTCTGACATTTAACAGACTCGACTGTCGTCGGCGGTCTTGACACGTGGTCGATCTTGGACCTGGAGAAGGATTCTCCATCAGGGTGCGCCCATGTATCCTTGTGGATTTTCTTACGCGCAAATTTGTTACTTCCAACAACCAGATTGCTCGCTGCGGCGAATTGGACCAATCTACTACCATTATCGTTACTGTGCTCATGCAGACTGTGACAGCCAGTGTATTGGCGGTACTTTGGCTCTCTACCGACTTTTGCGTTGAAGTCCCCCAGGATGATTATGAGATCATGCCTGGGGCACGTATCTATGGTTCTAGCGAGGCGGCCGTAAAACAGGTCCTTCTCCTCTTCCTCTTTCTCTTCGGTAGGGGCGTGAACGTTTATGAGGCTTATATTAAAGAATATGCCTCGCATGCGCAGAGTTCATAACCTATCGTTTATAGCCTTCAAATCCATGATTACGGGTTACAACCGGGGGTTTCATGCTCAGTGTCGCTAGGGCGTCATCAAGTTGTTTCAAGGCTCCGGATTTGCTAAGAGTGCGTACGTTCCATGAGCCCATTTTGATCGTTGTCCGGGGGCATTGCGTATGGTCGGTATCGTTAGTTCCGTTTTGTAACTTCCTGTTGCTTTCCGTAGTCGATTGTTCCATGAGACTGGGAGACTGACCCTGCGCTCACGTGGCCGTTTTAATTAACTTTGGGTTGCCCTCTCCCCCCCCCCCCCCCCGACGTTTAGGCATCCAGTTTCTCGGAATACCCACCCCCCTCCTGGTTCGCCATATGCCATCATCCGCCCAAGGGGTTGGATCTAGCCCGTGTACCCAAGCTAGGATATATGGAGGCACATGTTACCACTCTGCACGACGAGGATGTGTCGGAATAGGAGTTGGATGGGAGAGCCTATGTTATCCCTCGGAGAGCTTCGGATCTCATCCCATTGCACAGCTTAAGATTTAATTCGAGATTAAGATTAAGAATTAAACAATACCTCAGGAAAGATATCACCAATATATCCTGTCGAATTAAAGGTAGGACTAGCGCGAGCGGACGAATCACCGCTCGCTCGTGATTCACAGTAAGCAAAATAGCCAGCTCGCTCGAATCATCGCAAAGAGTCATTTTGACCATGTCTAATGCATACTTAACAACATGCCCGTCATGGATTCAAGCCTCTAATAGACCGTGTCCCCATACGTAGAACTTGACTATTTTGCTATGGTAACAATAAGTCACTGAAAGCCAAGCTCACTTTCACTAGTGGGTACAGGCAGGCCTTGACCGACAACGGTTGTTGTGTCAAAGAAGAAGAAGAATGCATATATTTGGCAACACACGCTCTGCTGTGCAGTGAGATTTGTGCTCTGTGTCCAGTGGTGCAAATATACACACACGGAGTACGGCGTGGTTGGCTTGGCAGAAGCGCATAGTCAGCGCCTACACGCACGGTCCAAAACAGCCAAAGTCATACAAAATCATGAAAAAGTCTGCGCCCTTTTGTTCCGGCGTCCTCGTGAAGTTTACAGAGCCGAACTGAATAGTTGTGTTCGATAAACATGTGTGCGTATCAGGTAGCAGCATTTGTACTGCTTACCTGCCGTTTGACGCTGTGATACCGAGCGAGACGCATAGACAACGCGTCAGGACATGTGTAGCCGTTTAACTTTTCTATGTCTCATTTGCTTTGTCCTTGCCTTTAGATCCTGATGAGTGAAGCACGCATACTAGTGATGGGTAAAGTTGGAAAAAATCCGGAGTCGACTCCGATCCGACTCCGATAAATTCGGAATCGACTCCGGAAGGTAGGTCCGCGCTACAATATCCGGAGTCGTTCGGAGTCGTTCGGAGTCGTTCGGAGTCGTTCGGAGTCGTCCGGAGTCGCCCGGAGTCGGAGTCGTTCAGAGTCGTTCGGAGTCGGAGTCGTCCGGAGTCGTTCGAAGTCGTTCGGAGTCGTTCGGAGTCGTCCGGAGTCGCCCAGAGTCGGAGTCGTTCGGAGTCGTTCGGAGTCGTCGGAGTCGTTCGGAGTCGTTCGGAGTCGTCCAGAGTCGTTCGGAGTCGTTCGGAGTCGTGTGCAGTCGTTCGAAGTCGTCCGGAGTCGCCCGGAGTCGGAGTAGTCCGGAGTCGTTCGGAGTCGTTCGGAGTCGTCGGAGTCGTTCGAGTCGTTCGGTCCTTTCACGATTCTAGTTAGTTTTTTGTATGGAGTTTGACAGTTGGAGGCTGAAATCATGTAAACACTCCATACAAAACCACACAAAAAACTAGTCTGCAATTTTCAGTCTAGATTATTCTAGCCTCAAAGCTAGAATTAGATTCGAGTACACTTTAAATTAAACAGATCACGTGGTGGAATCTAGAATCAAAGTGTATGTAGTCCAGGTGGTCTCATAGTATGTTTTTTTAAACCAAATTTGAACATCACTTATTGACAGGATGGGTAACAACTTTTGTACAAACATGCTTTCTGGAGGCTTGACAAATACTCATAACACTCTTAAAATCTTCGTTCAGAAACAGAAGCGATAAAAATTTGCCTTCTGAATTCGTACACCTTGGGATAAGCCCACCTGTATATTATACCGACTTAGATAGCTGCTCGAAAACTGCTATAAAATGCAAACAGCTGACGGGCTGAAATTTCAGCCTATCAACTTGAAACGGAAAGGACCCTAATATTAGAATTTTCTGCTCGAAAAATATCAAATAAATGATAAAGTGTATAAAAGTACTAAATTAAATCACAACTCCGAGTAATCAACAGTATTTCATTCAAAAAATATGAAATTCGATTTACGCGAATATTCGAGCTACGCGGATTCGACGGGAACGCAGAAACCGCGTAACTCGGGAACAAACTGTACACACTAGGCATGGGCAATTTTTCAGTGAACGTGTGCAATGCAGGGGAAAGAGGGGCAAAATGGGAAAATACCACAAAACATAATTTTATTTCATTATTGTATGCCTCCACCCTTTATCTTTGTATTAAAATTGCCAAATAGAATGAAAACAACTTAAAATCATGAAAACAGTGTAAAATAAAAGTTGATGTTTTACGAGAAGCTATTTTGACATGCGGAGTAAAATGAACATAGCCCTGGGACAAAATGAGCATATGTACACAAACTGTGAAACGTTAAAACACTGGAGCAATATGGACCACAACACCTGCGCTTAGGGAATGGTCTATGTTTTAGCTCACATTTCGTGAAATGTAAATAAGTTCCATCTTTTGTTTTGCTGTTCAGGAAAACCCTTAAATTTCTTCCAAAATATGTTATCAAAATAAAAACAGTTTTTACATGTTTAAATCTACAAAATCAAATCTTTTGAAGTTGTGCTTGTTATCATTATTGAGGCGACAAATACAACACCATAGCCAACATAGTAGTGATGGGAAAAATGAAGTTTTTGTCGGAATCGATTCCGACTAGCTCCGCAGTTTTCTGGAATCGATTCCGGATAGTAGGTCCGGAATCAGTTTCCGGAATCGATTCCGGAATCGGCTCCGGAATCGGAATCGACTCCGGAATCGACTCCAGAATTGATTCCGGAATCGGCTCCGGAATCGGCTCCGGAATCGGAATCGGCTCCGGAATCGGAATCGGTTCCGGAATCGACTCTGGAATTGGCTCCGGAATCGAAGTCGGCTCTCGAATCGGAAATGGCTCATAAATTAGAATTGGCTACCAAACGGAGTCAGTTTCGGCATCGCCATAAAAAAGGCGTTAGGGTCCAATCATACTACGTATTGATAACCGCAAAAATCCAAATTTACTTGTAAAAGATCCATTCTCATGGAGATTCCCGGACTGATTTTGCTCCGGAGTCAACATCGGAATCGGCTCCGGAGCCAACTCCGGAATCGGCTCCGGAATCGGCTCCGGAGCCAACTCCGGAATCGGCTCCGGAATCGGCTCCGGAATCGGCTCCGGAATCGGCTCCGGAATCGGCTCCGGAATCGGCTCCGGAATCGACTCCGGAATCGGCTCCGGAATTGGAATCGATTCCATCATCGGAATCGGCTCCGGGATTGATTCCGAAGACGGAATCGGAATCGGGTAGGTCCGATTCCGAGCTCCCACCACTACAACATAGCCTCAGAGAGGTTGGGTGTCAGAGGTGCGGCCGGTGTGTATTTGCTTGACTCCGTACTGTAGTGGATGAAAAGTTGCGAATATCGACCCAGTTTTGCGTTTGAATTGTCAAAGTCGATAGTTAATGGTATTCTGAATTAGAAAAAGGTGAAGTTTATGTGAGATCAATGCAATAGCTCAATACAAATTGGTGAATATTATTGCGCAAATTCAATAACATTCACACATACACACACGGCACACAACTGGGACGAAATAAAAAAAAACCGCGGGATTGAAAGATCCAACTCGGTTTATACGATCAGATCGAGGATCCAGAAGGTGTGGGGAATTTTTGAATCGGCAGTTGGGGAGCTGTGTAAATCGGTAGCGCTTGGAGTTGGTGACCGTCGAATGAAGGTCTCTCAAGTGGCGCCGGTGGTAGGCAGACATTTCTGCGGTTCATAAGAAAACCAGGTAAGGCAAAATGGCTGCTTTTGGGAGAAGCACTCGATCCAGTGGCCTCTCTTCAGACGGCCGCCAAACCAGTGCATGTACCGCAACCATGGCAAAGACAACCAGCAACACCGTGTCGTCTTCCCAGCGTCCTAGCATGGCTGCCACTACGAAGTCAGCTACTTCCCCGGATTTGCTTGAACTCCGTGAAGCGGTGAAAGAGATGAAGGCTATGCTTACTGTATCATAGGCGGAGAACGCGCGTCTACATCAGGAGATGGCGGAGACGCGTCTCTTGCTCGCGAGGTGGCAACAAAAAGCCGAACGTCGGGAAGAGAAACTTAGGGCTGACCATCAACGCGAGTGCGAGTCGTTGAATGCGCTCTTGGCTCAAGCCATTGGCAAGGAGCAGGGACAAAAGCAGCAGCATTGGGATCAGCAACAAGGGACACGACAGCAGCAGGAGCCCCGTTTTTCCACGTCGTCCACTTCAACGCATAGTTCCAATGTGATGCAACTAATCGACTCTGACGAGGATGATGATCAGGGCAGTTTCTCCGAGGTTGTTCGTCGTAAATACCGCGGGCAGAGCACCGGTAAGCCGAGTGATCCGCGAAGATCCGTTGCACAAGGCACTAGAAGATCACATCGGTATTGGAAACCGCACTCGGGCTGAACTGCTGAGAATAAAGATCAGCAAATCTGCGGATTCTGCATTGATGCTTGCCGAGGTACGAGAAATTATCGGTTCTTTGGGAGTGGCCCGTTTGGTAACGGAGATGGGCGAGGTCATCGTAAGCCATATTGACCCGCTTGTAGAGGAAGCGGAAGTGATTTCCGCACTGGACGAAGAGCTAGAGGGTAACGCTGGAGTGGTTACTATCAACATGTGGCGGCTTTCGGACGGAACTCAACGGGCACGGGTACGCCTTCCGGCCAAAAAGATTATAACCATCGACGGTAAAAAGGTAAAGCTGGGTGGGTGCATCAGCAACATCAAACGTGCACCACCCACTCCCGTAGAACGGCTACGCTGCTATCGGTGTCTTGAATTGGGACACATTTCTCGCGATTGCCGTTCAACAGTCGACCGACAAAACACGTGCATAAGATGCGGGACCGAGGGCCATAAGGCTAAATCCTGCAAGGCCGATATTAAATGTGCCGTATGCGGTGGTGATCATCGCGTCGGCCACAGCTCATGCGTCCGTCCAGCATTGAGATGTTCCCTGTAATACGAGTTTTGCAGGCGAATCTAGGCGGCGGTCGTGATGCTCAAAATCTGGTGCTCCAGACCGCCGGTGAAGAACGTATTGAGGTCGTCGTGCTTTCTGAACTATACAGGCCCCCAGAGAACAACGGAAGGTGGGCTTTTGACCCGTTGAAAAGCGTAGCAATAGTTGCCACTGGCCAATATCCGATACAACGGGTATGGACTAGTGATGTTTCGGGCCTGGTAGCAGCGGAGGTTGGAGGCATTACTTTCATCAGCTGCTACGCTCCTCCTCGCCTCAACGTCAATGAGTATGAGTGCTACCTGGAAGCTGTGGAGCTTGAAGCCTGTTCCCACGCAAAAGTCATAATCGCCGGTGATTTCAACGCATGGGACGAGGAGTGGGGAAGCACTAAATCCAATGAGAGAGGAGTTGGGTCTCCAAGTTCTAAATCGCGGTGTTACCCCTACATTTCGGACCTATGATGAGATCAGATCAAGTGTCATCGACGTCACCTTCGCGAGCTCGTTCATCACCCACGATGATACATGGTCAGTGAGCCCTCTATATACGGCATCAGACCACCGATATGTGTCCTATTCTATTAGGCTAACAGCATCAGCATCATCCGGACAGCGAACATAGCCACAGCAAACAGGATTGCCACCAAACCATCAGCCTTCACAACAGAGCAATGATATTCCACCATCTTGAAATCGCCTACAGCACGCCGGCAGGAGGTGAAAAACAACACAATTTTCCGCTGAAGCGTTCATAGAGACACTTCGCTCACTACGATTCGAGCAGCGTGCGGTTACGCATGAGACCATGGTCGTAATCATGCTGAAAGCGTGCGATCAAACAATGCAGCGCGCATCTAAACTCCACCGAGACCCGCATGCCGATATGTATTGGTGGACACCGGAGTTGGCGCAACTTCGCAAGGACTGCGAAGCAGCGAGAGATCGCGTGCAGAGAACGATGGATCTGGAGGAAAGGAGCTTCGCATCGGCGGACTACAGGACAGCTAGGAGTGAGCTAAGCCGAGCAATTAGAGTCAGCAAAAGAACACAGTTCCAGGAGCTAATAAATACTGCGGAGGAGAACGAATTCGGCACTGGTTTTCAGGTCGTTATGTCTCACCTCCGTGGCAATCGAACGCCACCAGAGACGCAACGAGATAGACTGGAGCTTATCGTGTCCGACCTTTTCCCGATACGCCTATCCTTTGAGTGGCCCGAGACCACTGATCCAGCAGAGACAGAACGTCATCGACCAGTCCTGTGACTCCGGTAAATGAGATCGAACTAAAACTCATAGCCAGTCGAATGAGTAACCGCAAAGCTCCAGGGTTGGACGGTATACCTAATGCCGCCGTGAAGACCGCCATCATGGAGTTCCCGGAGGTTTTCAGAGCATTGTATCAGGACTGTCTCAACCGCGCCGTTTTTCCGGGGCAATGGAAGCGGCAGCGCTTGATACTTCTTCCGAAGCCAGGGAAACCTCCAGGAGAGAGTGGTTCGTATCGCCCCCTGTGCATGCTTGATGCACTGGGGAAGGTACTCGAGCGCCTTATCTTAAACCGGCTGAACGAGCACCTGGAAGATTCTGCTGAGCCGAAGCTTTCCGACTGCCAGTTCGGATTCAGGAAAGGGCGCTCAACTATTACCGCGATTCAACAAGTGGTCGACGCAGGAAAGAGAGCGATGTCGTTCCGCCGCACGAATCGGAGGGATGAACGCTTCCTATTAGTGGTCGCGCTGGACGTCCGCAATGCCTTTAATACGGCCAGCTGGCAGTCCATCGCCGAAGCATTGCGGACCAAAGGAGTTCCTATCATAAGGAGTTACTTCGAAGATTGCCAGTTACTTTTCGAAACCAGCGAGGGCCCCGTCGAACGGCCCGTCACCGCCGGAGTTCCACAGGGGTCCATATTGGGCCCCACGTTGTGGAATATAATGTATGACGGGTTACTAGACATGCAGTTTCCGTCCGGGACAGTAATCGTCGGATACGCCGATGACTTGGTGCTGTTGGTCCCGGGTACGTCAACGGAAGCGGTGCAGGCAGCAGCGGAGGAGGCGGTTGCACAAGTACAGCAGTGGATGGCGCAGCATTGTCTGGAACTTGCTCCGGCGAAAACGGAAACCGTGCTTATTGCCAGTGTGAAGCGCCCGCGACAAGTGGTCATCCGCATTGGAGATGTAGAGGTACGATCGTCGCGCTCCATTAAGTACCTCGGCGTGATGCTGCACGATCACCTCTCCTGGCTGCCACACGTTCGGAAGGTGACCGAGAAAGCGACTCGTGTTGCGGTCGCTGTCTCGCGACTGATGCGGAACCACAGCGTTCCAAGGACGGCCAAGTCGAGGCTGTTAGCGCATGTGGTAGAATCGATACTGAGGTACGCGGCTCCCATATGGTCGGAGGCGCTCGAGACCAGGGAGTGTCGTAGGCTGCTGCAACGTGTCCAATGGAGGACAGCAATCAGGGTGGCACGAGCATTCCGTTCTGTAAGGTACGAGACGGCCACCCTGCTCGCCGGTCTGACACCGATATGCCACCTGGTAAAAGAAGATGCCCGCGTGTACAACCGCATACATGCACCTGAACGAACGGAAACACGGGACGAGATTCGAAGGACGGAGCGTTAGCAGACCATCAGAAAACTGCTAACAAGAATGGGACGATGACGCCGCCAGCGTCGGAGCCAGTCGATACACACGATGGGCCTGCGAGCTGGAGCCGCGTATGCGAAGCCGCTCGTCGTATAACGGCTGAGCTTCAGCGGTGCTGGGACGAGGAAAGGGCTAACCGAGCAGAACAGGAGATAGTCGAACACGACGAAGAAATCGTGAACATGGAGGCGCGTCGTACGGCAGTAGCAGCAGCACGAAACGAACGACGCAACGCTGCACGGAGAGCGGCTAGAGCGCAACGCAGGGAAGAACAGAGCACCGGGCTTCGTCTAACTCCACCAGCGTCACCAACGACGGCAGCTCGCCGTGAGACAAACAGGCCGAGTTCGGCGAGGTATAGACAGAGGCGGCGACAACAAACAGGAAGGGACTTGCAGCGCCTTTTTGGAGCGTATTGCGTATTGCACAAATGTGTAAGGTCCATGCACCACATACCCCTCACAAAAAAGCCCTCGCGGGACAGTTTGTAGGGGACGGGAGAGGGTTTTTTATATATATTTATATATGTAATATAATAAAGAACCCGCTGTTTAAAAAAAAAACAACATAACCTCACCAAGCGCCGTATGTCAAAAGCATCTACCGTGAATCATTTTTGTATTTTTTGTTATATCGCCTTGCTTTCTGCAGACAAAATGTATAGAAATATCATATTTTTAAAAACATATCTTGTAAAACTTCAACGCATCCCTGTGACACTGGTTTAAGCTTATTTTCTAAGTGGCGAAAATTACATCAATATGCTACTAAAATTTATTTTGCATTTTTCTTGGTTATTTGTTATGTAAGGGTTATGAAACTTATATGATGTCCATAGAACACTCTGATAAATACATTTTGAGCATTGGAAAGTATCTTTGTAGTGAAATAATGCTTAAATAGTGGGTGCCCATTTTGCCCCACATGCCCATTTCGTCCCGCTTTCCGCTGCACACATTCACGCAGTAGGCTTTAAATATTTTCAGTCCAGTGAGGTTTATGGTTGGGTGGTGTTACAGCCCCTGGCAGTCAGCGGATAAACCGCGTAAAAATGGAAATCATTCTTATGTGAGGTAAGTAAAAGTGATTAAAATTATCAACCAACATCTCCCCTCCTAATTAATATCATTTTTCTTCCATTTCATGTATGTTTCACGGCGAACGGAGACAACAAAATCTGCGGTTGTGTCGTAGTGCAGGTGGCCCGTACAGTGCAGTGAGAAGAACCAGGATCAACACCCGCTGCGCAAAGCGACGCAAGAAATCATGACCCGCTGCGCAAAGCGACGCAAGAAATCATGAAGTTCTGAGAATTTTATCATGCCCTCCTTTTCTCTCCAACGGCAAATTTGTCGAGCAGCTCGTCGAGCTGCCCGTCCCTGGCTCCGCCTCATACCCCTCGCCTGAGCGCGCTGCCGAAGGTTTGAATGTGTTGGTGCGTCAGACGGCCAATCGCTGTCAGCCATCGTCCGTGCTTTTTCCCTCCATAGCGCTATCTCTTTCGCGCGTGTGGACAATGCTCGCGAGCTGTTGTGGCGCCTAAAAATGCCGTTAACAAACATTGCGGCGATGAAGTTGCATTTTCACAAATCAAACCAAAAAAGCGCAATGAGTTTAATCGATGCAATGTAAAAATGACTACGGAATCGCTAGCGCACGATGGAGGGTTTGCTGTGTAACAAGCAGAACCCTAATTCGCTCTAACACGTTTCTAACACTAAGCTTTTGCTTTCGTCTGTTGTGGATTACATAGATATGCTAAGCATCCTGCGCATGATTGTGAGTGTGCGTGTGTATGCAAATCTGTCGCCAAATGTAATTTCTTCCGGAATGTTATGATGAAAGGCGGAAAGACGAATTGAGGCCCCTAAGGTGGGGGTACTGACACACAGCTGTTGGAAGATTGAACAGTATACTTAATTTGCCAGCGGATGGGGGGGGGGGTGACCATGGGACCCCTACGATCATCGGTCACAGGCCCTAAAATTGTAGTCGCCATGGGGGGAGGGGAGGTGCAAATGGTTCTCCAGCCACGGAGCCCTAAAGACCATCTTTCCGGGGGCCCTTGTCGCTAATAATCTGTCCACTTGTAGACATACGGCATACTACAGACTAGAAATCTTCGGCGACCGCCTAGTCCGCCTACCGTTAGGTCCACCGCTGGTTCATGACGGTGTTTTTTTTTTACTGTGGAGGTGCATCATTCCCCCTGCCTGCTGCGTATGCACCGGGCAGGAGACAGTGTGGCAGTATGCAAGTTGCACGCTGGATAGGAGCGGGCCCGCGGCACCGCCATCATTCCGCACATCTGCATGCCCGTCGTGGGTTCTAACCGCGTATGAACCGTCCGCCGTAGCAAGAGGTGACTATCCGGCTACGTGGTACTCAAATCCTGAAAAGGCCGGTATGATCGCGTAGGCCATTACGCCAATAATAAGAATAATAATAATAAGAAGAAGAACTTAGCATAGCAGTCCACACTCGGGGAAGGTTTTTGTTTTGACTTTGTTGCTGCCGGGTGTCCCGCGGTGGCGCGACAAATCAACGGAATGCAATCGACCAAAACATGAATCTACCGATCCGAACTCATTCCAAGGCATTGCCGGTCAATCGGCGTCACGATACCGACAAGTCAACAAGCCGCCCGATTCTGGACGGACTGGTGCAGCACCATACGCGCACCGTAATAAACAAATCCAGAATCCTCTTTTGTATGAATTCAATTCAAGTTTTGTTTCCACTTGCGTCCGCTAGCGGAATGGGAAAGAAATTTGCTACATATCACACGCACGTTTGGTTTGATCGTGTGCCTTTTTAACACCCCCAACAGCAGAGCCGATCGCAAAGATGCCAATGCCAATGGTTGTGTTGTCTCTCAAGTAGCGAGATCGAAAATGCATGGACTTTGTAGCCGCAGCGGATGAAAATGTACCCATCAGAATCAAATAGTTCTGGGGTTTCCAAACGCACGCACACATACAAACACGCGCGCAAACTCACACACACACACACACACACAAACAAACGCGCGCGCGCGCACGCGATAAGGTACCTACGAACGCGCGCACGCGAGAACGCACCTACGAAAGCGCGCACGCAAGCACGCACCCCCACCAAACCCCCCTCCCCATCCGCTAACATCAGCTATCATATAGCGCATCCTCATCCCTAGCGCCGGACGGGGTGGGGGATCGCGGCATGATAGAGTGAACGGTCACTTTCCCCGCGCTGTGTGCGTGCGTGTGTGTGTCGAGACCCAAAAACTCGAAACAGATTTCGGCAAATTAAAAAAAAATATAACCACTATACACTGTGCTACATGATGCTTAGAAGGTCGTTGAAGCATCAAACATGTTCAAATTAAAAAATATTAGATTAGTGTTAGACGTTCTCCTACGCTTGTTTTAAATAGGCTTCGTCACCCTCAACTGGCAGGGGCATCGAATGGTCTCATCAGCAGCGGCACGAAATAAAATAATTCATCAATACACCGATAACACTTTAAATCCCAATCCAGCTTCTCCCGCATCGTCCCAAGGTCACACACTAATTAATAAATGCTAACACCCACCAATAACAATACACAACCGCAATGCACATATATGAATCAACGCATACACCACAAACACCCAATCAGCTGGCGGCGGAAGGCACGGGCTGAAGCGCAAGTAGTGCAAGGCAGGGCGAGGGAGGGAGAAGAAGCGGACGAAAAAATGGGCGCCATTATTTTTTTAAATTTTTTGACCGTTTTTTTTTTGCTCCGCCGCCGCCCGAACTGTCCGAACTGTCCGAACTGCCCGAACTGCGCGACCCAGCGCAGAAATCGCTGAAGAACAGCGCGGGAGACCAGGCCAAATCTGCGCTGGCCAGCGCAGATTTTGGTGCATTTTCTGCGCTGGAAACTGCTCGAATTTGCGCAGCGGGTTGCGTCGCTTTGCGCAGCGGGAACACCGTGTTTTCGAGCAGGTACTCGAATATAATTCGAGCGTTTAGGCTAAAATTTTCTAGACTGAAAATCGCAGGCTAGTTTTTTGTGTGGTTTTGTATGGATTGTTTACATGATTTCAGCCTCCAACTGTCAAACTCCATACAAAAAACTAACTAGAATCGTGAAGGCCCCCTATGTTAGTATAATGGTGTGCACAGTTTAATTTTGGAAATAAATCCTGGCAAAAAAGGGGAAGGGAGATATTAAAACGAAGGGAAACTCACTAAAACGTGTTTGTCAAAAGCCGATTTAAATCTCATAACCGTTTTACATCCTCTTTCTCACTCATAAATGAATTTCGCTTGAAAAAAGTGCAAACAAACCTGTTTTTGAAGCGTTTTAAAAAGACTCTAAAAAAACGTTGTTTTTGGGCTATGGGGCAAGAGTGCCACACGTATGGGGCAAGACGGCCTCCTGGATAAAATAAACTTATATCTTAGATAACTGGAAATTGTTACGTTTTTTCACTAGTATATGTATTTCTACATGTCTTGAGTCAGCAATGAACCCTTTTTCATCACAAACTGTATCGTAATATGGTTTGTTGCTGGTCTGTTTTTCGGGGTGGAATCCGCTCGTAAAAGTGCACCTTACCGCTGCACACTACAACAATGTTTACAGTTTTGAAAGCTCGCGCCTATGAAAGACGGTGGCACACTTGCCCCAAATAGAGGTGGCTCTTTTGCCCCAAAAGTTGTACCTTTTTTGAAATTGGATTTTTCAATGACAAAAAGAAAGTTGTTTTCAATTAATCCCACAAAAATTTTCACGTTTTCTCAGCTTTACGGTGGTGTGAATATTTTATCCGTTGATTGTTCCCATGATGTTTGAGAGCTTATTTGGTTAGATTGAAAATATATAATATACTGCTCAATTTTGAAACTCAACATAAATCGATAGATCGGGAATCGGGAA
Organism: Anopheles coluzzii; assembly: GCF_943734685.1. Taxonomy (NCBI): domain Eukaryota; kingdom Metazoa; phylum Arthropoda; class Insecta; order Diptera; family Culicidae; genus Anopheles; species Anopheles coluzzii. The sequence goes on from NC_064670.1 coordinate 68,856,293, forward strand.
AAACCAATTGATCTATATGAAATTCGGCTCAGTATACCTATTCATTGGAGCGCAACTAACTATATACACAATTGATCATTTTATTAGAATTTTTATGGAAAAAATCCAGGCCCCCACCCCCTTCTTTTGAAACACCCAGATAAAGTATTCCTTTTGGGTGAATTTGCGGGTGCACGCACACCATGTTAAAAATAACCCGCTCTTTGTCTGTAGGGCAATTTAATTTTTTTTTCTATTGTTCCATTGTGCACCACAATACCACTTCACTTCTGAACACAAATGTCTTATGAGAGTCCACCTGACTAATGTCTTCAAAACCCTAACCCCTTAGAAACTTATACCATCTGCACTCACAAAACAAGTTATAACCTTGAGCCACAACACCTTACGTAGCGCTTTGAGAAAAGCCAACAACGTAAAATGCGTTGGATTAGCTTTTATTTTTTTTTTTATATTAACTTCAACGTCTCGCTGTGAAAAGAACGACGAACGACTTAAAAGGATATCTAAGCTTTGTTTTTTTTCCCCACGCGCACTATACTACAGCACAAATCTCCTGAAACACCAAACACGAACAACACTTTCCAGCACTGCACTGCTCACATGGTATACATGTCGGGACAGTCGAGGAGCGCGAGATAGATCACGTCCGCACTCTTCGGCTGTTACGAGAAGATTGTCGGCGGAAGGCCTTAAATGCCTTCTAAATGCATTTAAAGCCGTTTCAAGAGGCGAAAAAACGCCGTTGGAGCCAAAGCCTCTATAAACTGTTCAAACAACAACAATTCAAAGCTGTTTAATACTTATTAATCATGTGGACTGTTGTTTATTTGACTGTGAACCACTGTATTCAGTCCCCAAGTGACATTGCTCGAAATTGTTTTCCCATATCTGCTCGATTAGTACTCGATACGATTAAAATTGTTGATTTGTGTGTGATCAAGCGTGTTGAAAGCGACAAGATTTGGTGTGTTCGTAAATTAGACGTTCCTCTATCGATAGACGACGCCGTCGAGCTCATTTTTCATTCATAGCTATGGTTTTTAGATGAAAAACAAAAGCTAATTTTGTGTGACGGTATTCTATAAAAAATGGGTATTATTTAAGTATAAAATGGGAACATGACCAACTATAACGATAGGAAACATCATTTCCAAGCGAATCTAGAAGAAAGTAGCGAAAAAGCCGATTCATAGTTGATTTTAAAGGATTTTTTTCTGAATTCCCTTAAACTGGTGCAGTTTAAGGGAAGTTTAAGGCTCCAGTTTAAGGGAAATCGCTCGAATTATTCGTGCTGGAAAATGTAATTGGGTCAGTCCAAAAAGTATTCGTCTAGCTGAATATTTTACAGCAAAAAGCGAATTATGAACGCAACAGGCATGGGGCGGTAAAAGTAATGAAGAGGTTTGATAAAGAGACCATCAATACACATGTATTGCAAAAAAATAACCATTAAAATCGTGCAATAGCAACCAAACCACTTAAAAAGCTAAAAAAAGTCCTTTGATGGGTGCGCAAAAAGTATTCGTCTAACTAGCTTTTTAATCATTTACGCTGGCCAAGTACTACGTCAGGCGTGACTAAATTTATTATTATCAATCAGCTAGTTACTTCTATCTAAACTAATGCAATTCTGTTGTTTCAATTGCACTTCAAGTAGTCAGAGAGTCACTACAGGCGGGGAAGTTAAATGAATGGAAAATGATGGCGAAAATCGTATCTTAATCCTATGCATAACCTATCCTACCCATTTTTGAAGGTTACAAAATGTGTGGGAGGCCTCGTTCCTTCATTTGATCAGCGTTTGGTCATTTTCTGATACTAATTGTATGACAAGCTGCCATGTAAGCAGCCATCATTGACGGTAAATCTAACGAATGAAGCAGTTTCAATGTCCAAAAAATCAAATATTACCAAGGAATCAGTGCATTTTATGATGGCCAATAAGAACAGGAAAAGATATGGGTCACATTTGGTTGATAAGTCATACTGCATTTCATTGTAGCTGGTCATGTTATGCCTTGAATGGGTGAGTTCTTACAAACATGTTTTGTTTGAGTAATACCACACGGAGAAAGTGACCAAAACTGGTCTAATCAAATCAAATAATTCAAAAAAATCATTTGAAATTAGGCTGAACTAACATATTAAATCAAGTATAACTCGTCAAGGTCATACGGCCGCCGTCTAGTTTAGCGAAAACAGTCTACTAAGATGTAACAACCAAATCTCGTTTAACGGTAACACCATGGTGTCATTATACCAGGACTCATTGAGAAAAGGAGATCTATAAAAATGATTCAAATTGATAGCACACGAGATGAGGAAATATATTATTGCAGTTTTTAAGTACTTTGGGTTCCAGTTCTGAGAAATTGTGCTTAAAAAGTACCACATGTTTCAAGACCGGTCGAGCTGGAGAACATACAGAGCATTGTCATTTGCCCGAAACACCAAACCAGCTGAAACCAAACTGATGAAAATGATTTAATAGACTCTCAATATGATATCAGTTGCCATTTTCTCAATGGAACTTGGCTATGTGGCACGGAAATGCAATCTTTCTACTAGAGAATAATTAGAATAAGCTTGTAGGATGTAGGGGTCAAAATACGCCTTTTTAATGGTTCAAATGAGTTCTTGCGTTGTGCAAGTAGTCACCAGTAGTCATAAATGGAATAAGAAACAAGATCAGAACATTTTTTAATTCCATATTCTTTGTTTTCTTAAGCATATTACGCCAAAAGCCTGATAGACGAATACTTTTTGAGCACCCATCAAAGGACTTTTTATTAGCTCTTATGTGTTTTGGTTGCTATTGCACGATTTTAATGGTTATTTTTTAGCAGTATATGTGTATTGATAGTCCCTTTATCAAACCCCATGATTATTTTTACCACCCCATGCATATTGCGACCATAATTCGCCTTTTTCTGCAAAATATTCAGCTAGACGAATACTTTTTGGACTGACTGTATATGCATATAAATATACATGTGGCAGCTTAGCCTTTTTATGCACAGCACTGTCCCGCGCTAACGCTATCCAGTCGAAGTCCGTGCTAACACATATTTTCCAGTCGTAGTCCGTGCTAACACACTAACACTAACGCCACGAAGCTAACACTAAGAAAAGACGAACCGAAGGATAACGAACATCTAACACTACGAAGCGAACCGATAACGATCATCTAGAGCAGGTATGTCAAACTGGCGGCCCACGGGCCGCATGCGGCCCGCGAGAGTATTTTGAGAATTGCTAAAAGCACTGCAAACCATAAATCTGTTATTACTATTTGTCAAAGTGTATTAAATTTTCCAGAGAAGCACAATCCTTTTGTTGGTATATTTTTCGAAACTAACATGAATGTACCCATAACATCTCATAAACTTATTCTACACAAACGTACATATCAATCGAGACCCTTAAGAATCATCAAATCGAATGCAAGCTCAGTCGCATTATGTTTCGATTCAATTCTGAATATTAGCATAATTTTGTGCACACTCGATTGCAAATTATGTATGGAAAAAGAATTTGCGTCAACTGTCTACAAACGAAAAAGGAATGAAAATATCTTGATACACACACTAGGAAATTTTTCAACAACTGGTGATTGATTGTCGGAATCGCATCCACGGCTCAAAACCATTTCCGATCATAGCTATTCCGACTTCGAATCCGGCCAAATCAAACCAACAGTTCCGTTCGGTGCCGTCCGAAGCCTATAGAGCCGTTTAGAGCCATTCGGAACCGTTGGAGTAATCGGTTGTCCCGCCGAATTTGACAATCTCCATGCCCCCGACTGCCGAGTAAAGGATTCATTCGGCTCCGAATGTTTCTATTTTTTCTGTTTTTCCGTTTTCTGTTTTTTGTCATAATCATGCCACCATAAATGATAAAAAATATTGTAGCCAAGTTGGAATTATTTGTACCCAACATTCTGCAAGACGAATTAATGTAATTTCCAACCTCCCCAAAAATCAAAACCAAAATGATATGATTACGCTTAAGCTTAAAGGATTTAGATTAAGGATAAAAATAATCGAAATGCCTATGCCCTGCAATACAAAGCTTATTAATAGATTAGCTCACACAGTCCTCAATTCCTCAATTCGCAAATCATCTCCCTTCAAGTGTCAAAACAGATTTGCCGATCTGTATGGGATCACACACCACGACTCTTCGTGAGATAAAATTATCGTAATTTAAAAAAAAGTTATTCGTAAAATACGGATTCTTGTTATAAGAAATGAATATATCACCAGAACACTTGGAACTTGGAAATTAGCGAAAAATAATGTTTAAACACGTGTTATTACAATTTTTCTCTTGATCTGTCAAAAATTGCAAGGAAATATTTTTGTTATTCATCCAGTGATGGATAGCTCGGATTGCTTGAAAAAGAATCACTGTAGGCTGCTTGACTTCTCCTACTTCAGTGAAAAAGTGTGTTTGACAAATATTTTCTAGCAGAACTGCCGTAAGAGAACGCGAGTAATGAAAAATGTCCTATTTTAATAATAACATTGAAAGTACATTAAAAAATTTTCTCATATAAAAAAGAGCACATATAAAAATAACATCGTGAATTTGTACATAACAAACGATTTCAGATAAGAAGCGAGGAGTAAAAAAATTCAATTTGTTTAACAATAAAAATCTAAAAAAGTATTTTACATAAACATTGAGGTATATTTTCCATTCTCAACTTTGCGGCCCGCGAATCACTGAAAATTTGTACTAGCGGCCCTCTGATGAGATGAGTTTGACACTGCTGATCTAGAAGACTACGATAGAATAAACGGAGAGATCGCTCTCATTCTAGTCTCGTCTTCAGACCAAGCAGCTTTTCTATTATTACGCCAAAACTAAATCAAAAGAACGCACTAAATACACCTGTTTCCAGCTACGTTCGAATCTCGTACCGTTTTCATCGAATCGCAAACTGCCTGCTTTGAATCGCATCCCACTACGATCGAATGCGTGCATCCATGATTGAATAGCGTGCCAGTACGGTTGAATCGCGTTCCACTACAGTCGAATCATATGCCACTACGGTCGAATCGTGTGCCGCTACCATTGGATTGGATCTGAAAGGTAGGGCATAGTAAACTGTTAGTTTACGTTTAAAAACTGCTTCTTTCTTCGCGGATAGCAATTCGTTTGTAAAATTCTAATAAAAAGTAATTATTCACTGATTACACGTGAAATCCTTGTTATTAACGAATATTCGTGGTTCCTTGTTAACAGTAACATCCTTGTTTTCAGCTAATATTCGGTGTTCCTTGTTAATGGTAAAATCCTTGTTTTCAACTATTATTTGTGGTTTTTACCTATTATGAACAATTACCATTAAAATTTTACAAACGAATTGCCATCGGCGAAGAAAGGAGCAGCTTTCAAACGTAAATAAACAGTTTACTATGCCCTACCTTTCAGAAATCCAATGGTAGCGGCCCACGATTCGATCGTAGTGGCATATGATTCGACCGTAGTGGAACGAGATTCAACCGTACTGGCACGCGATTCAACCGAGGATGCACTCATACGATCATAGTGGCATGCGATTCAAAGCAGGCGAACGTAGCTGAAAACAGGTGTAGTAAAAGAATCAGTTGGTATTTTTCATTCAATTGTTTTCAGATGTTTTAAAATTCTACGAGTTTCTTATATTCAGGATTTACTGAAAACACTAACAAAATGGAGAAATTATCTGATAACTTACTCAATAAACTCCAGATTTCCCGTATCTCTGTATGTAAATGCTTTAGATGTAATAGTGTATCTGTCGCGTCAACATTTGTTGATGTCTGTTTCACTTGCAAGTGACCGTAATGGTGTTCAGTAGTTGGAACATCAGTGCTGCTAAAACCAGAACTCGAGTATGACGACAAATCACTAAGAGTTTCTTTGGGCTTTAAATGAATATCTCTGGGAGAATGTCGCATGGGATGATCTTTCTCGGACAGTTTGTTTAATGAATTTTCAAGATGCTTCAATCTAATTACTTTCTCGCCCAGTAATGCACGAGTACGGTGGAGTGACACTTCCATTTCGGTTAATTCTTTCTCTTCCTGAAATTGAGAAACATATGATGGTTGTTTGATGCATTAGAAAACAAATATTTTAAACTTACTTGACATATTTGATCCATCGTTTGCTTATTTTGCATTGCATGCTTTACTGCAACATCGTGTTGTTTAGATTTGAATATTTTTTTTTGTGTACGTAGAGATTCCTTTGCTCTTATGACAGAATCTCGTTCAAGTAAGATACGGTGTTTAAAAAACTCTAGTTCACTTCTGTCTGTATCTGTGCCAGTAGCTTTTCGGCTTGTTTCACCATGAATGCAAGCATTAGTGTCACTGTTTTCAACATTATTAATGTTATTGATGAACGGATATCTTAAATGGTAAGTTGCATCGATATTACAATCAGGAATTTGGTCTTCCAGCTCTTCCAACTTTTTGAGCTGTATGCGAAGATTTTCTACCGGCGTGCAAGGTCTAGCACTTATTTCACGTTCGTGCTTAGTTGAGTTCAGCTTAGACGTAGATGATGATTTGGTTTTGGTAAAAATTTTACGTTTAGGACGGCTTAGTGCAGCGCCAGCCTGGGTACTACTACAGGAATTATCTACTTCTTTATTATCGAAATTCATCTGATGGAATTCAGAATCTGAACTAAAATTGTCCTCGTGCTGGATACTGGTAAATATATTATTTACTAGGAAGTTGTGCTGAAGATATTTTGTCTTGCTCAATTTCAAACCTTCTATATGATGTTTATGATTATTATTATTATTGTTGTTGTTTCTATTATTGTTGTTATTACTGAAATGATGCAGTACACACGGTGATTTTATGGGATCGACCGATCCATTATCACTTATGTTTGGCATACTGTGCTTAGAATTTGTTGTATAATTTTCATCTAAAGCAAAACATCGTTTTGGTGCCGCAATCGGATATTGCAAATTGCTAGGAGTCAATTTTTCTGATTTTACTAGTGCATTCGATGACGATCCCGATTCTCTTTTCTCTATTTCATAGGAGTGGGATGGTAACGGTTTCGAGTTTGTACGATCGTCTGTTTCGTAGCTGTTGCTAAGCAAACTGTGTTGCTGTTGTTGTTGTTGTTCGCGTCTTTTTTTACGTCGGTCTAATGAAATGCGTACATCTGTCTTCAAACGCGTATACTTTTCTTTTAAACATTTATACTTGTCCTCAAGTAATCGTTTTTCACAGCGCACTTTCTCGTACAATCTGTTCTCTCCCGTCTCCCGCATACGCTGTCGTTCCATTTCCAGCTCATAACCTAATTTAATTTTAATCTCTGATAGTTTGGTGCTGTGCTCCTTTTTAAGTAAGTCTTCTTCCATTTTCAAATCACGTTCTAGCTCTTCTACAATTTCATCATGATTTTTTTGTAATGTTGCCATCGTGGTTCTGTGGCTATCGGTTACCTCTTTAACGAGCCGATCAAACTCTTCCTGCAATGTCTCTTGGAACACAGCGTATTCTTTGGTATTTTCCGCCTCATAATCAGATTTCATTTCGTTCAATTTCACTTGGTAAAATTCTTTTATTTCATTGATATTTTGCTGGTGCATATCTTTCAGGCGTTGTTTCTCTTTGACAAGTAATGTATTGTATCGATTACGGGTTTTTTGTAGTTCGTTTTGCATTTTAATTTCTTCTCGTTCGGCGAGGGATCGTAACTCCTCCTCTAATTTAGCAGAATAACGCTCGCGCTCTTGATTAATTATTGATTGATTGAGACTTTGCAGTGAATCTACGTCACATTCGTCAAGTAAATCATTACTTTCCGGAATAGCCATGGAAACTACAGCTGAACATACTTTTACTTCTTTATCATGGTTAGTCAAACCAATTCCTGTTAAGATTTCGGAATTTTGTTCAGATGTTTCTGAAGAAGATGATGGGGTTACTCTAGTAGCATTCAAGTCTTGATCGGGAACGGGAAGTTCCTGATGCTTGAAACGTTCTTCAACATGACTATGACAATCGATGATTTCATCTTTATTATCATTTTTATCATTGTGATCATCATCGTCATCATTATCATTTTTATCATTATCATCATTATCATCTTCATCATCATCATTTCGAGCTGCATTTTTCGAGTCAAATGCTAACTCAATAACACCGATCACATCTTTATCAATGTTCGATTCGTTTAATGATTTATTAGTATCAATATCAAAGCGAACACTTTTTCTTTCCTCATTTCCAGAATCATCATTAGTAGATCCTTTCGAACGGACATAGGTTAAACTAGTGTCACGTAGTATACCCTTCATTTCTGACTCACGCTTCCGCACTGAATCTTGAGTTTCAATGTCAAGCTTTTTGTTTGATTTTAAAAATCGCGTCCCGGTTCCAGTAATCGTAAAAGAATGATGCGCAACTGTATTACTGTAATCCACATTTTTAACAAGTTCATGAGCTTCAGTTTTTGTGTCATGTCCTATGTTAAATGATATCTTTTTCGAAAAATCCATGTCTGACTCAAAACCGTTATTGTTTTTAACCTTCTTATCTTGACTATTATTTTCTTTATTGGAAACACCTTCTTGGTGTATATGTGTCGTAAGCATCGTAGCAAAATTTGAATGCACATTTTTTAACACAAGATCACCATTTGAACACTTCACATTCTTTACTTCATTTGATTTGTAGTCTGTAACATTACCTGGAGGATCTTTTACACAAAGTTGATTTAAGTTTTCATGATTGTTATTCGATTTCAAACTTCGAAATCCCGAATCACCAAATGATGTGGAATCAGATTGATCGCAAATCAACCCTTTTCTAGCATCGATCACCTTTGCACGATATAATACATCAATAGGATGTTCCCACTGTGATTTTTTTGTAATCCGATCATAGTAGTAATATGCTTTAACCTGCTTGCTGTAACTGTATAAGAAGAGAAGAAATGAAGAGAAAGAAACGGGAATAATTATGCATTAATTAGTATATGACAGTAAGCTAAATACAACTGTAGCATGCATGATAACATCTGGTTTAAACACTGAAAGTACAGACTTATTCATGTTTTACCAAGATATACCTCATAAGGAAAAAATACCCCAAACCTTGCAAACAGCTGTAGCATATTTACTGCTAACGACCTTTTTTTCATTCTTGAGGAACGGTCCAAAAAGGCCGTATTGCTTAAAACTAGCGTATACTAATAAAGTTCTTGGCGCTACAATCCATATTGGATGGACATTTCCTTCTCTGAGCCATGGAAGGCACCTTATCCCGGGTGTACTCGGACGTTTAGGGTCTACTCGGAGGTTCTGTTGGCAGTGTTTGTAGCAATACAGCACTGATACGGGTATGGTCCGACACCTCTTGAAGGTTAATATTCTCCATACCCTACTCCGACTCAATACGTTCACAGAACGGTGTACGGCGTACAGAACGGTAACATATCTCTCCAATGATCTGAGCTTGGGTACACGGGGAAACCCAACCCCTTGGGAGGATGGGTTATATGGCTAAATTGAGCGGGGGGTAGGGGATGGTCAGCGTCTGTTCTTCATGTTAGGGACGGATGGCTGTCCTTTTTGTCCTGGCATTCTAAGGGACATTACTCAAGGATGCGTAGACCCTCCGACGATACAGGAGGTTGGGGGAGAGGCCTTGCAAGCCACCCCTAGAAAACTCCAAATGCAACGGAAGGTAACCAAAAGATTTCGAAACGTACTAAACGATACCGACCCACGCAACCGACCAAGGCTAACGATTGGAAACCCGGGACATGGTACTGCAGGTCCCTCACAGCACCTGGAAGTACCCGCATTCTTGTGGACGAGGTGGGGGCCCATGGCTTCGGAATAGTAGCACTTGCTAGTACTTTCGCACAGTGCGTTCTCTGAGCCCGGTGCGGCTGTGCTAGCACAGTGCTAGCACTTTCGCACAGTGCGCACACTTCGCACAGTGCGTACTCTTCGCACAGTGCGTTCTCTCAGCACAGTGCGTTCTCTCAGTACGTCTGCATGCAGTGTGTGTGTTGCCTTACAGTGTGTTCAGAGAGCGTACTGTGTGAAGAATGCGCACTGTGCATAGTGTGCGCATTGTGCGAAAAGTGGTAGCACTGTGCTAGCACAATGCGCACTTCAAGAACTGTGCTGTGCTCTGCGCACAGCAGTGGCGGATGTAACGGTAGGCGGACTAGGCGGTCGCCTGGGGCCCCGCCGATTTAGGGGCCCCGTAGATTGCCATTCTATAGTGTGCCGTATGGACATAGTACTAGCGACAAGGCCCCCCGGAAGGATGGCCGTTGGGGCCTCAAGGCAGGCGAATCATTTGCATCCCCCCCCCCCCCCGTCAGCAAAAATTTTAGAGCCTGATGATCGAAGGGGCTGCCGACTGCTCAATCTCGCAACAGTTTAGTGTTTAGTGCCGCTACCCCCCCCCCCCCCCGCCACAACAACATTTACTATTTACAGGGGCCCTCAACTCGTCTTTCCGCCTAGGGCCCCCGATACCCTTAATCCGCCACTGGCGCACAGTGCGTACAGTAGCACTTTACCCAACACTATGCATAATGAGGGTTTAGTCCTGGTAATGGTACATGGTTCATTCTTATATTGCAAAAGAAATCGGCTTATCTTGTCAACGGTAATGATTTTACTTTCTCGTCTACTCTAAACTTTTTCAATACGTCTTTCATCGTTCTAACTGCACGCTCTGCCAACCCGTAAGATTGTGGGTGGTACGAGGTGTTTTTGAGACTTTGATTCTTTGGATCTTTGGGGGGTTTTCCAAGTAGGGTTTCGGATGATGAGTTTGTAGCGGTTTTACTCACGTCCGTTCTCTTAGGTTGGTGAAATAGAAGAGAGCGTTTATTCGTATAATCGTGGGGAGATTGTGTGGTCGGCTCAGAGCCCGGTTTATGTCCTCAAGTTGAGCGTTTGTACCTTTATATATTCACCACATCACATCCCCCTTTCTTTTAAAATTTCCTTGGCTGGTAAATATTCCTACCGTAGCGCGATTGGTGAACTGGTATACGTTTAGTCTCTGAGTGTTGCTGTGTGTTTTTCTCTACTTCGCTGTCTTGGTTCGCGCTATCTACATTTGCAGGCTTAAGCCGATCAATCGAGATTGAGGCTTTTTTTCCTTTCACTTCGAGTGTGTATGTTTTTTTGTTCCTGTCTAATACTTTGTAAGGACCGTCATACGGAGGTGTTAGTGATGGCCTGATCTTATCTACTCGCACAAATACATGAGTACAACTATCTAAACTCGAATGTACGTAAACTCCTTTGTTTGTGTTATGATTGGATGTTTGTGTTGGCTTTAGCTTCCTCATCACTACTCTCAAATTGTTTACAAATTCGCACGTTGCATTCGCTATCGTTTTGTTGTGGTCGAAAAACTCTCCTGGTAGGCGTAAACAAGTACCATAAGTTAACTCGGCAACGGTTGCTCCTATATCTTCTTTTAACGTCGATCGCATTCCTAACAAAACGAGTGGTAGTGTCTCAGTCCACCTGGATCGATCGTGGCACATTAGAGCTGCTTTAAGTTGGCGGTGAACTCGTTCGATGTGCCCGTTTGCCTGAGGATGGTAAGGAGAAGATTTGAGGTGATCAATACCGAGTGTTTCGGAAAGCTTTTTGAACAGATCGCTTTCAAACTGTCGACCGCGGTCGGTGGTGATTTTGCTAGGTACACCAAACCTAGCAATCCAGTGTGTGACGAATGCGCGTGCGACGGTATCAGCCGTCATGTTTGGTAAGGGAATCGCCTCCGGCCAACGCGTAAACTTATCGATAAGGGTTAAACAATAGGCATTTCCTTCGGACGGAGGTAAAGGGCCGATGAGATCCATGTGCACGTGCTGGAATCTGTGTTGTGGTACTTCGATGTGTTCTGCTTCGGTGAAATTGTGTCTAGTTACCTTGCTTCTTTGGCATTCTATGCAGTTTTTTACGAATTGTTTACAGTCCTTTCTCAGGGCTGGCCAAACGTAGCGTTGTGAAACAAGATGCGTGGTAGCTCGAATGCCGGGATGAGAAATACCATGTATTTTTTTAATTACGTGTGCTCGGAGTGCTTCGGGAGCTAGTGGTCGGATTTCTTGTGTGGAAACGTCGCAATATAGTGTACCTTTTTTCGATGGTAGTTCCAATTCCTTCAGAACAATTGAGCTAGATTGTGGTGGGTTCCTTATGAATTTTTGTATGTCATTATCCATTCTCTGTAGCTCTGCCATTTTTTCGTAATCGATGGAACCGGAAGAGACGGCTTCGATGCGACTTAGCATGTCTGCAACGTTGTTTTCGTTACCAGGGATGTGGCGAATATCTGTTGAATATTCGCTAATGAAAGCCAGTCGTCGCTGCTGAGTGGGGTTAGCTCGCTCTGGACGTTGGTGAAACGCCGTCACTAAGGGCTTGTGGTCGGTGTAAATGCAAAATGTTCGTCCTTCAAGAAAATCGCGAAAGTATTTAACTGATTCATATATGGCATACAGTTCCCTATCATACGTGCTTGCTTTTAGCATGCTGGTGCATAGTTTTTTTGAAAAGAATGCTAAGGGTGTTATGCCTTTTTTTCCACCTGATGGAGTGCGCCTCCTATGGCAACATTCGAAGCGTCGACGTACAAGCTGAGTTTAGCATATGGTGATGGATGAGCGAGTAATGTTGCACTCACCAATTCTTTTTTAGAGTTTTCAAATGCATCAATTGTCTCTTTGTTCCAGTTAAGTGGAGTATTGTCATTTCGCACATTTCCTGGTATCATTTTTTGTAAAACGTGCTGATTTGCAGCCGCGTGCGGGATAAAACGCCGGTAAAAATTTATCGTGCCAAGGAATGTTTTTAGTTGTTTTGTAACCTTCGGTCTTGGGAAATCGATAATGGCTTGTACTTTTGATGGGTTCGGTTTGATTCCCTCCGGAGTTATTAAATGACCGAGGAAAGTTACGGAAGATTTTCCTATTTGGCATTTATCAGCGTTAATTGCTAAACCATTTTCTCTTAGGCGTTTAAAAACTGTTTCGAGGTGCATTTTGTGATTTTCTCTGCTACTCGAGGCGATGCATAAATCATCTATATACGGGAAAACGTACGGGAGATCGCAAAATATTGCGTGTAGGTAGCGTTGTAGGGTTTGTCCAGCGTTTCTCAACCCGAACGTCATAAAGTTAAACTCATACAAGCCAAACGGAGTGGTTATGGCTGTTTTTGGGATGTCTTGCTTTGCTACAGGAATCTGGTGGTATGCGCGCTGCAGATCTATACATGAAAACACGTTATTGCCGTGTAGTATATTGCTTACGTCTTGTATGTGTGGTATAGGATATCGGTCTGGTTCGGTCACCGCGTTTAAGCCTCTGTAGTCGCCGCACGGTCTCCAGTTACCGTTAGGTTTTTTAACCATGTGCAGTGGACTGGCCCAGCTGCTTTTAGACGGTTTGCAAATGCCTTGTTCTACCATGTATTGGAATTCGGTTTTAGCTGCTTGTAGTTTTTCTAAAGGCAATCTGCGTGGTTGGCAGAAAATAGGCGGGCCAGTAGTGAGTATTTGGTGTTCCACCGTTTTAGTAGTTTTATGTTTAGTGTTCAGCTTTGTGATATCTTTGTATCGTTCAACTATGCTGGCAAATTGTTTGTTTATGCAAATTGTTGAAATAGTATTCTTATTTTGACTTTTTGTACTTTGAATCGCGAGTTTTGTCGAGTTGTCTATTAATCTCTTTCTCTTAGCATCGGCTAATAGATCGTAAAACTCGAGAAAATCCGCACCTATTATAGGCGTACTGACGTCGGCGACAACAAATGTCCATGAGAATTTTCTCTCGAGTCCCAAATCAAGACTTAACGTTTTTGCCCATATGTAGCTATTTGTGTGCCGTTTGCGGCTGAAAGTTTTCGTGAAGGCGAAGGGTTAAGTCTCTCTTTCGTATTTGGTGGAATAACCGATATCTCGGCGCCGGTGTCGATTAAAAAACGGTGATGTGAAATGTTATCGGTAATGTGTATTCGGCATATTTGTACAGAGTTAGTGTTAGTGTTGCTTTTACTTCTCGCAGGTGCTAACGATGGTGAGTGCGGTTGAGGTCGATCTACGGTGTGTGCGTTACCAGGTGCGAGTGGTGTCTCACCGTGAGTGATGGTGTTCTCGGCAAATCTGAGTGTTTCAGAACGTGTAGCGTTTGGTGGTATATGTGGTTCAGTGTATGGTGAGTGGCTTCGTGGTGCGCTATGGGATGATAAAATGAATGTTTGAGTTCGTGTTGCGCTATGTGGTGATGAAATGAATGTTTGAGATGGTTTTACGTGAGTGTCTCTTGCTGGGAGTAAAAATCGAACTATTTTTTTGGTTGTGTTGGCATCAGCTCGTCGAAAAAAATGCATCGAGTGTTATGATCATTTGGATGATCTTTCTCACATCTTTCGGCTTTGTTGCCAAAACGCAAATGAAACCAGCATATCCATCTGCGCGGTGATTTGTTGCGTGGTTGAGAGGGGGAACGTCTGCCCCATGGCTCTCTTATTCTGGAACGTTGCCGAGGTCGATGCTCGTACGCTCTAGGTTGTTGCACTGCGAGCACTTCCTCAAGACGCTGCGAAAGGGCTTCGATTTTGCACTCTAGGGCAGCGATTTGTGCCGTCGGCTCGTGACGGTTTTCAGCGGTTCGTGCGCTCACTGCTAAGACATCGCTATGGGGGGCTTCCATAATTTTGTCAGCTATCGTAGCTTGCTCGTCTAATGACGCGGATGGCACTGCTGCTATAATTGACCGTATCGTTGGTGTTAGCGCTCGCAACCAAATGTTGGATAGTATGGTGTCAGGGCAATCGTCTCCTCCCATTCGACGCATTTGGGCCAGGAGCTGGCTTGGTTTTTGGTCGCCGAGGGATACGCCCGATAAAAGGCTGGTCAACCTTTGGTTCTCCGAGGGCTGAAAATGGTCGATGACGGCCTTCTTAATCGTTACGTATTTGCCGATTGTGCCCGCTTTGTTGCATACTGCGATGGCGGAGTGAAAGTGTTTGGCTTGAGACCCGAGTGCAACAATAACTGCATTGAACTTGTGCTTGTCGAGTTTCACTGCATTCACGTAAAACGCTGCCTCGAGACACACGAACCATGCCTCCACATCTTCCGTATCGAACGTCGGGAAACTGATACGCGGTCCCGTTGCCGCGATCTCCTGTTCCTCTTCGATAGGCACGGCAGTTTCGGGTGTCGTCATTTCGGGCAGCCCAAAAAAAATGGAAAAAAAATCGTGTAAAAATTCACTTTCGGTCACGATCACGTCGGGGTCACCAGTTTGGGGGGTTTTCCAAGTAGGGTTTCGGATGATGAGTTTGTAGCGGTTTTACTCACGTCCGTTCTCTTAGGTTGGTGAAATAGAAGAGAGCGTTTATTCGTATAATCGTGGGGAGATTGTGTGGTCGGCTCAGAGCCCGGTTTATGTCCTCAAGTTGAGCGTTTGTACCTTTATATATTCACCACAGATCTTTTGGATTTTTTGGAGGAAGTTTATAAATGCTACGGAGTGAAATGGGGTTAAATCTATTATCAGTAACCACTTCTGTTGCGTCCAGCTTCAAAGCTCTTTCTTTCGCGTAGTAAAAGGTTGAAACTTCACTTTTCTTCACTGTATTAAAATAAATAACTGAACTTGTTTCTCTAGGCGCGATGATAGAAAGAGGTCGATTTTTGTCTTCGTGTTCGTTTTAAAACCTCGCGCAAACCCGGTTGCGGTCATTTAACTTAATTTGCGCAGGTTCATCCGTTGCACGCGAAGCTCCTTCGGGATGAACCATTCCTACTCTCGCTATTTGGCTTGTGTTTACTTCGCCTGTGCTACTTGTCCTTCTCTCTCATTTCACCACAACACAGCTGTCAAGTTAGAGCCGCTGTTGATAAATAACACTGGCCCCGGTGTTTGACCGCGTCAAACTCTTTCGTGCGGTTCTAAGTTAATTACGGCGATTTTTACTACCGGTCGCTCTATTATCTTTTTGTTCGCTAGCTGTGTGTGTACACGCCGAGTCATCGACAATCAGCACGAGGTCTCCTAATTTCAATGGCGGCTGGGACACAAACCATTTGCTGCGATGGGTAAGCGTAGGCAGATAAGAAGCAAACCATTTTTGTCAAAACTGATCTGCGTACAGATGTAACGTCTTCCAGTTGTTCCTAAGGACTGCGGAAGAATCATCAAAAGATGTTATTGGTTTTATTCCAGAAGATAAACCCAAGAGGAAATGGTTTGACGTTAACACGGCTTCTTCCTCACTATCAACCGATACATGTGTTAGTGGGCGAGAGTTGATAATGTTTTCCACTTCAATTAACCAATTGGAGAAAACGGTATCTGTTGGTGTTTTGGTAAATTTCATGCCGGAGAGAGTGCGTTTAACTGATTGGATTAATCTCTCCCATGCACCACCGAAATGTGGAGCTTCGGGAGTTGGTTGAATATCCACGTCGTATCGGAGAGGTACTTTCAACTAAGGATCAGCGCCAACGAAGTTTGTCCCACGATCAGTTCTGATTTCAATCGGAGTACCTCTACGTGCGTTAAAATTGCGAATAGCGATGATGCAGGCGCTGGTGTTCAAGCTGTGAGCCACCTCTATGTGTATGGCCCGTATTGTTAAACAAGTGAACAGCACACCCCAGCGCTTTTCCTGTCTCCGACCAACAGCGACCAAAAAGGGTCCGACGTAATCTATCCCTGTGTAGGAGAACGGACTAGGGTACGGCTACTCTCAAGCTAACGGCAGCTCATTCATCACTGACAGTTTAGGGTAAGCTTTACGGAGGCAGCCTTTTTGGCAATTGTTTGGCACTCTGTGGCACGCGCTTCGTAGACCAGGAATATCGAACTTTTGCTGCACTTCATTCATTACAGTTTGATGATTTTGATGTTTATACTTCCTGTGGCACTCCGTTACAATCAGATCGGTCAGCCAGAATTTTTTGGGAAGAATAATTGGCCTCTTCATGTCTTCATCATGGCTTGCGTAACGACAAGCATCGATTCTTCCTCGTACTCGCAAGATACTTTCATCGTCCATGTACGCAATACGTGTATAAAGAGAACTTTTCTTGTTAATCATTTTAGATCCGTTCGTACCTGATTTTTCATGCAGAAGCAGTTGATATTCTTCTGGAAACTCTAATTGTTACGCTTCATTGATGATCGATCGCTCAGCTTGTTGAAGCTTGAGGTGCGTAAGGTGTCCAAAATATGGAGATATTTTTGGCAGACGAGAATTATTGATGTTGTAGTGATATAAAAACTTCTAACTACCAAACAAATGTAGAACTTGATAATTGGTGTGGTTTACTTGGAGTTTTATTTTTTCCAGTTTGTACTCGGGTAACGTTTTCTCTTAGATCGGACTTTTCTTAATGCCCCTTAACCTCAACCTATCTTTAATTTATATTCGCTCGTACGCGCCAAAATTCCTTAATCCTATTCCTGATTGGCTAATCATAATTATCGCCTATTTTACCGTTTCCTATTTCTTATCTTATGCTATTCTATTCTATCTTACGTATAACCTTAATTCTAGTTGTATGTGTGTAAGTGTATATGTGTATAATTAAAATCTAGTTATGTGTATGTGTGTAAGTGTATGTGTGTATAATGAAAATCTAGCTAGCTATAATTATTAGGTGTGCGTTTTGCCAATCTTGCAGGCGCTACACCTTCCCCCTTTAGAGATGAAAAGCGTATGCTTTTCATACCTTAATTAATCTATTCTTATGCACTGTACTTAGTTTATTTGTATTTGTATTCTTTATTGTACGGTTAACGTTATCTAACTTTACTACTGTGTACGGTCCTAAGTACATTGGATCTATTTTTTTCCATTTTCGTGTTTTAGATAAACCGCTCTATTTTTATGATAAGGGGGTTTACATTACTATTTGTTCTAACCTGTTTTCTTTCTTTTAGCTCAATCAAATTTTTACGTGCTATTTCATTTGATTTTTGCAATTTTAATTTCATTTCATTAAAATATGCTTCATTATTGTATACTGGTTCAATATTACCATGGCATAAATCTTGGGGAAGAATTGCTTTTTTCCAAATATTAATTTGTATGGGGTATAGCTCGTATCCGTTCTAATTTTTAATTTCTTCCTTCATATTCTTTCATTTATATTTTTCTCTAATTTTGAGGTATAATCGATATTGTCCGACATGTCCTCCCGAATTGTTGTATATCCTAACTCCTTGTTGTAATTATTATGAAAACTGTTATTTTGATTTTGCCATATTCTGTTTTTGATAGGATTTTCAAAAGCTTGTTTACTTCTGTTGGGTTTTCTGTTTGCCAAAGTGTAGGTTTAGTTATGGAATCTTTTAACCTTCGTTTAATTCTGGAGGAAGCTTGAAATTGTTCAGTCTTGTCATTGCTCTTGTTTTTACTGCTAGTAATGATTTATCATTTGTTTTGTTTGCATCATTCTTTTGCATATGCTTCAATTTGTCTGAATCAATGACAATTCTCGATAGTGCGTCAGCTCCTGTGTTCGTTTTTCCTTGCACGAATTCCACTTCAAAATCAAATCCCTCCAGGTCTAACTTCATGCGTGTTACTTTTGAAGCAGGATTTTTCATGTTGAATAGATATACCAATGGTCTGTGGTCGGTTCGGACTTTAAACTTTTTCCCAAAAATATATGGTTTGAAATAATTTACTGCCCAATGTATTGCTGTTAGCTCTTTTTCTATAGTCGGTTTAGATTTCTCTCCTTTAGTGAAACTTTTACTCGCGTATGCAATAGGTAGGTCATTACCATCTGTTATCTGCGATAAGATAGCGCCAGCATGTGGCATCGGACATCGGACGCATCACTAGTAATGATACAGCTAACTCTGTGTAATAATAGTAGTAATGGTACAGCTAAGTGGCTGTAAACTCTTTCTCAAAGTTTGGATACTGTAATATTGTAGGTGATACAAGGCTTCTTCTAAGAGTGTCGAAAGCATGCTGACATCCATTAGACCACGTGAATGTAGCTTTTTTTAGTAAATTATTTAGCAGTCTTACCAATTCAGCAAAAATTTTAAGGAACTTGTGATAGTAATTGCAGAACGCTATAAACCTTCTAACTTCATCAACATTGGTACCGGGTATTTTTTTTATCGTTTCGAACTTGGACGCATCGGGATATATGCCTTTATATGTTATGTTGTGACCTAAATAGGTCACACCGTTTTGGAAAAAAATACATTTCTCTGGATTTAGCTTCAAGTTGTAATTTCTTAGCCTGTTAAACACTTTTATTAAGTTTTCTAGATGATGTTGCATTGTGCAACCTGTTATAATAATATCATCTATGTAAACAAAAGCACTCTCCGAAGTTAGTCTTGCCATTGCTATCGTTATCATACGTTGAATGCTAGGGCTTATATTCAACCCAAATGGAAGTCTTGTAAATTGATTGTGGCCTGAACAAGTTGAAAAAGCAGTATATTTTCTAGAGTTCTTGTGTAAGTGTATCTGGTGAAACCCGGACATAAGGTCCAAGGTAGTAAAATATTTTGCTCTTCCTAATTGGTCTAATATATCATCGATTCTAGGTAGCGGGAACTTATCAGGCATTATTTTTTTGTTCAGTTGCCTGTAGTCTACTATCAATATCCATTTTTTTCGTTATCTCCAGATTTTTATGGTACCAATTATATTAGTGAATTATTTGGAGAAACCGAATGCTTTTTTATGTCATTCTTAAGCATTTTTCAACCTGATTTTTTATCTCTTCACTTTGAGAATATATTTGCTTGTAATTTGGAATGATACATGGTACGTTATCTTTCAATTGTATCGATTGCTCGTAAAAATTATTAGTTGGGTTTTGATCATTTTCGGTGCACAAAATATCATGGTACTCGGATAATATTTTTTCTAAATGAGGGATTATATATTTGGGGACATTCTGACTATCGATTTTGCTCAATAATGTTGTTATTTTAGATTCATTGGTTTCAGAGCTTTTAAATTTAAAATTGTTCTGTATATAATTTTTATGAGGGTCAATATGTGGTTTTAATGAATCCTTTTCAATTTACACATTGATTTCAGTGGTGTTTACAAATTTTACATATTGGTTTTGTTTTGATACCACAGAGTTGCCATAAAATACTCCTGGTAATATTTCGCTCGCAAGGACAACAGAGTCTTCAACGAGGTCGGGCAAATTTATCTTTCGAATAACCTCACTGCGTAGAGGCAATATGAAACCATCATTAATACTATCTTCAATAAGGTGGCTGATTGTAACACCGTTACAATTGAACTTTAAAAGTCAGTGCTCGTAATCTATAACACATCTGTGTTTGGTGAAAAAATCTCTTCCCAAAATACCATCCGCTTTGATATCTATTTCTGCCGGAATGTTATAAAAAGTGTGGTGAATAGAAGCATTTCCGAATGTTTTATTAATGCTAGTAGTTGCTAATGTTGATACCGATTCGGTTGTTATTCTCGTTGGGTTGTCCTATTTTGAGCGTAGACTTGCTGTGTTGGTTTAATTTTATCAACTTTGAGCAATGACACGTCTGCTCCCGTGTCGATAATTAATATGCTTATTTCACCCATAGCCATTTCTACTTTAATTTTTATAAAGTTATTAGCATTTAAGTTTATCGCTAATTTTGATCAGGTTGGATGATTTCTTCTAACGACTGTGGTACCCCTAAAAATGTTCCTCTTCTGCAGATTGTGTATTGTAGACTCTACGAGTATTTGTATTTGGAAATTGTTTTCTGAAAAAGTTTTTGGGATATCTTCGGTTTTGGTATATGTTGCTAGTTGCCTGATTGTTACCAAGGGGAGATCTATTGGAAAACCATCTATTATTTGTGTTTGGCTGGAATCTATTGTATGTGTTCGGCGGGTATTTATTACGAACAATTTTTTATTGTCATAGTAGTTTCTGTTGAAGGCTAATATTTGTGAACCGATGATATTCCTTTCGTTTTTAATACCTTCTCCGATCCATCTGAAACAGATGCGAATTGACCTGAATTGATTTTATCTGGGTTAAGTTTTTCTTGACATCTCAACCGTATATCATTTATTAACGAGTCAAAATCGTCAATATTAGACGACAGTCCTAAACGCGCCTTTCCTTTTAATCTTGTTTTTAGGAATTTTACCAACGTTTGTGGATTTTTTGGACATAACTCCTTTAGTAAATTTGAAGAGTCCAAACCATTTTCCAAACCATCTGTATTGCCATCGTATATTTGCACCAAAGCGGTGGCTGTTTTGGTATCGAAAGTTTCCATTTTGTTTTGATTCCAACGGTTGAACATGATAGCTGGTTTTGCTAAAGTTTTAAACTTAACTTGAATTTTGTTTGTTTGATGAAATTGTATGCGCGATTGGCTATTGGCATATATGTCACTGGCTTCCTTCAAAATTCGTTTTAGCTCTAAAACGGGTTCAGTTTCCTGAATAGAATCTAGGTATTACTTGATCTTATCAAAACAAAATTTAGCGGAACCACTGTAATGATCAAGCAAACATCTGCGTAACTTTCTATCACTCGATAATTTTTTTTCAATATTTTTAAGCCTTAGAATATTTTGATTTATTTTTAAGAGCATTGAATGAGATGTGATCAAGAAGATATTCTTACTATTTTTTTTTGTTTTTATTTTTTACAGATACCTAGATAATAAAAAAAAATTTTTTTGTTTATTTTATTTATTTAAACCAATGGTAACACTCCCAATAGTATGTGCATATTGTAATGAAAAATGGTAATATTGTACGTTTCATAAAAAGAATTTAACTAAGCAATTACAAAAAAATATTTAATTGTAGCCTACCTTACTTTATCCTTTTTTGCGCTTGATCCTTACTCCGTTTACCGCTGCCCGATCAATCAGTATAGCCTTATCTCGCTTTATCCGCTTTCTCGTATCTTATCTCGCTTTCTCGCTATCCATTGCAAATCGCTGGTCGCTCTTTCACAGCTCACTGCTTTACCGTCGCTCCTTCACCGCACGCTGTAACGCCTGGATATCGTCTGCTCCGTTCTTCCTTCTTACTTCTCGCAACAACGTTATATCTCTCTCGTTCAAACGACACTTGGTCACTTGTCGCAAAAGGTCATACCGGTTCAAACTGTGATGCTGATCGCCGATGGTACGAAATGTGGCTCACTCGTACGTGCGATAATTTTGTCTGATCGAGGTCACTGCACTTAGATCACTTTACGCACGATACCGTTAACTAACGCTGCGTTTTTATCACCGAGTGTTTGCTAGCATTCATATAATTTTTCCTGTTTTCTTTTTTTCATAACTAGGACACACTCTCTCTTTCACGGCACCTTGGTTCGTTGACGATACACGACAGAAGTTATTGTGCAATTTTCGTGATTTCTCAGGAAACCTGTATGCTTAATCACTGCACCTCGTTTGAATAACGATAGTTCGGGTTATCGTACGATTGTAGCGTTGCGCCGTCGTCTTCACTCTCTCACTCTTTCACGTTAAACATCTGCGTTGATGTGTCAGTATTAGTGATGGGCGTTTCGGAGCGCACCAACGGCTCCGAAGCCGGCTCCGCATCAACGGCTCCGGAGCCGGCTCCGCACCAACGGCTTCGGAGCCGGCTCTGCTCCGACGGCTCTGGAGGCGGCTTCGCACCCACGGCTCCGCACCAACGGCTCCGTAGCCAGCTCCGGACTAACGGTTCTGCAATCACAACTCCATTCCAACGGTTGCGAAGCCGGCTGCGGAGCTGGCTTCGTACCCACCGTTCCGGAGCCGGCGACGAATCAACGGCTCCGGACCAACGACTCCGGACTAATGGTTCAATAGAGACATCATTGTATGATAGCGTAATAAAAAAACGTAATATATTCTCCCACATGTGGAAGCTAACACACGATGTGATTGCAGTATTGACATGCATGACGTTGTGTAGCATTCGTTAGTCTCGTCTTTCTTAACAATATTCAAAACTATTTTTTTTTTTTGATAAACATTTTTAAACATGACCTACTCCACTTTTTACGGATTTCCTCGATTGAAACTTCATTGAAAAAGTTATTTTTGTCCTTTGTGTTAAAACCGTCTCCGGAGCCGTTGGAGCGGAGCCGTTGGAGCGGAGCCGTTGATGCGGAGCCGACCAGTAGTATACTCTTCTGACCGGAAGGAATATTCCGCACTCGCGAATTAGCTTTCGTTTTTACGCAAGTTTTTTTTTCGCATCACAGTTTCACACTTGTCACGGTCGCCATGTAGAGATATAAAAAAATGTAGAACTTGATAATTGGTATGGTTTACTTGGAGTTTTATTTTTTCCGGTATGTACTCGGGCAGCGTTTCCTCTTAGATCGGACTTTTCTTAATGCCCCTTAACCTCAACCTATCTTTAATTTATATTCGCTCGTACGCGCCAAAATTCCTTAATCCTATTCCTGATTGGCTAATCATAATTATCGCCTATTTTACCGTTTCCTATTTCCTATCTTATGCTATTCTATTCTATCCTACGTGTAACCTTAATTCTAGTTGTATGTGTGTAAGTGTATATGTGAATAATTAAAATCTAGTTATGTGTATGTGTGTAAGTGTATATGTTAATAATGAAAATCTAGCTTCTTCTTCTTCTTCTTTGGCTCAACAACCGATGTCGGTCAAGGCCTGCCTGTACCCACTTGTGGGCTTTGGCTTTCAGTGACTAATTGATTCCCCCCCCTCCCCATAGCAGGATAGTCAGTCCTACGTATGGCGGCGCGGTCTATTTGGGGATTGAACCCATGACGGGCATGTTGTTAAGTCGTACGAGTTGACGACTGTACTACGAGACCGGCTCAAATCTAGCTAGTCATAATTATTAGGTGCGCGTTTTGCCTATATTGCAGGCGCTACAATGTTACTCCACATATAGGCGATGGCTCGATGCAGACGTTTCCATCAGAAAATCTATGAAAGATAATTACTGGGGATAATCACGATGATATGAAACCGTCTGGCGTAATTCTTCCTCAGTAGTTGAAGGCTTGAAGCTTTGCACTTGTCACTCGTTTACCGGTTGCTGTAGGAACGCTGGTCCTTTAAACCACATTCTGGTCGTGCAGTGTCGGTTCAGGTTGGACCATTTTGTACCTTCGTCGGCTACGTTGGTTTTAGTCACCACCCACTGCCATTCGTTTACTGACGAGTTTTCTAAAATTTCGCCTACTCGATGAGTTACGTAGACGCTATAATTTCGATGATTCGAGTTAAGCCAACACAAAACGTCTTTTGAATCGGTCCACAGGAAGCGTCTATAGATCTTTATCCGGTGTGATTCATGAATAGCTGTCATTAGTCTGACTCTCAATACTGCAGCTTGCAGCTCTGATCGGGGAATGGATGTATATTTTAACGGAGCTACTCGAATTTTTCGCGTTGATCTTGTGATTCGAATCGGAAATATGCCACAGCTGCGAAACAGTCTTTCCCGGCGTCCACAAAAATATGAAGCTGTGTCATGCAGGTTGCTAAGCTGATGGATATGCGGTAACATCGCGGAATCTTAATAGATTGCAGATGAGGTATGCAATTTAACCACTCCTTCCATTTGTCTTGCAGAGAATTGGGTTTTTGATCATCCCACCCGATTCCAAAACGCCAAACCCTACAAACAACGAGCGGGATATTTTATCATGGTGTGTGTAAAAACCTAGAGTTAAGCGGAGAATCGGTGTAAAATACACGGAGGCGAGAGCGCGTTTTGGTTTCGACACAGTTTTGGCACTAACACAGTTACACATGTGGAAATGTGTGTGTTCATTTTCGGCCAGCTCGCTCAGTTTGATCTGCTCGCAGCGCTGTGCTGATGTCGGTGTCTCGCTTGCACTGCTGTACCGAAAGTTCTGTGTGCTCTCGTTCTTGCTACCACACGAAATCGTCAGTACAGCTCAAGGATCGACAGCGAGCGGCCGCACGTGCGTCAGCCTAAGTCCTGGACGATTGATGTTATGATTTTGTAAAGTGTTCAAGTGTTCAAGTGTTGTGCGAATTCAAATGAAGCTGCGCGAATGATTCGTAATGCATGTTATGTACATCGCGCAGCTTCATTTCGTACCTATTTACAGTAATCAACATGTACAAAAGGATCTACACAGATATTCGACCATTTCAACGTTTGCATCGATGGAGCGATCAATTTTATTTTAGTCAAATATTGTGTATCAACTTACGTAAATGTGTGAAATCGTGTAAAGTTAAAATATAAATGTTTCAATAAAGTGATGAAAAAAAGATCTACGCGTGTTTGTTTTTTTGTTTAGCTTTACATAACAAAAAAATACGCAGCAAGTGTGAGCGATCGCTGAACGAAAGAAACGCACACAGCGCAACACGAAAGAAACAAACACAAGCACACGAAAGGATGCTCGCGCATGGGCGCGAGCATTGAGAGAGCGCACCGGGTATTTTATATGGGAGCGGGAGAGAACCGCGGTACCCGTTCCCGCCCCCTTTTTTAAGCCTAGGAAATCTTCCATCGGCTTAACTCTAGGTTTTTACGCACACCATGATAAAAATTACCCGCTCGTTGTCCGTAGGGAACTTCTTGCAATAAGCCTTTGAGGAACAGTAGAAAGCGTGCTAACGTGTCTAACGGGTCGTAGATTGTCATAAGCGTGCTCAGTACTTGCCGTTTGGTTGGTATAACGATCCCTTGTAGAACATATACATCCTTTATGTTTAGTATGTTTAATATGTTTAATGTGTTTATAGATTAATCCATCGGGATCTTGAAGATCCTACATGAATTTAGTTAAATTAGTGCTTATAGACTATGCAAGGTACATAAATCGATATGGGAGAACTGGTGCACAAGAATAGAAAATGTATATTGAAATATGATTATTACGTAAGTTGTGTCCTGAGTCTATCTCTAAAAACATTCTGTGATATGTTCGTGTGATATCAAATAAATCATAGTTATTGATAGCTGACATAGCTGACATAGGATCAGACTGGAAAAAACGAGTTCTATAAAGAGGGACGGATATTAATTGACGTGTACGTAGATTCCTAGATGGCGCGTTAAATTCGATCGTAGCTAAAAGAGTAGGAGCATCAATATGGTGTATGAGTAATCCTGATATAAAAAGGCATTTAGCATTCTCACGGCGCTTTTTCAACGGCTGAATCCCTAAAAGCCGACACCGGGAATGGTATGACGGTAACACATCGCCCTGTCGCCATGGTAAGAGTCTTACTGCATATCTAGTCGCTTTTCTTGGGATGGCCTCGATTCGATTACTCCATTGCTCGGCGCAGGGGTCGCTAATAATACTGCCATATTCTAACACTGATCGAACGTAGGCACAGTAGATGGTTTTTATGGTCATAGGATTACGGAAACTTTGCGTTGATCGAATAATCCGACCCAGTAGTTGGTTCCCTCTATGGATACTATATTCTCTATGTGATCGTTAAATGTTAAACGTGTGTCGAAAATGATCCCAAGGTCGCGGAATGTATCGGTGCGTTCAACGGATATGTTATCGATCTGGTAGTTGAATCGTGTGCAAGACCGAGAACGGTAAAAAGAGAAAACACGACATTTTTCGAAACATAGCACCATTGCATTATCACGGCACCATATGCTAAACAGGTTGATGGCGCGTTGAAAATTGATGCAGTCATTGGTTTTGTTGATAGGAGCGAACAGCTTAACGTCATCGGCAAACATGAGACAACGGTGTTCCGCTAGCAATTGCTCCACATCGTTTATATAAAGAATGAAGTGCAGCGGGCCCAAATTGCTACCTTGAGGCACCCCTGAGGAGCCGAGCACCTCTCTAGATGTATGATCGTTTATCTTGATCTTGTATGAGCGTTCTGTTAGGTAGGAATGCAACCACTTGGTGGATGAAAATATTTTTTTCGGATGAGTCCAGAATCAATCTGGATGGTTCGGACGGCATTAAATACGTCTGGCGCCTACCCAATCAGGCGTATCATCCGAAAAACACGATACAAACCCTTAGTCACGGAGGCGGCCACGTAATGGTGTAGGGTTGCTTCTACTGGCACGGCACGGGTCCTTTGTTCCGTATCAACGGGACACTGAACTCGGAAGGGTACAGAAAAATACTTAGTCGTAAGATGTTGCCATACGCTCGACAAAAATTCGGAGACGAAGAGCATTACATCTTTCAGCATGATAACGACTCAAAGCACACATCGCGAACAGTTAGGTGTTATTTGGCAAACCAGGATGTGCAAGTTCTACCGTGGCCTGCGTTGAGTCCTGACCTCAACCCGATTGAAAATCTGTGGTCGATTCTTAAGGACCAGCTCAAGAACCAACATGCACCCTCAGCCGATGAGCTATGGGCACGCTGCGAGGAAATGTGGAAACGCATACCCCCAGAAACCTGCCAAAAGCTCATCCGAGGGATGGCTACTCGCTGCCAGGCAGTGAAAGAAAATAATGGTCAACACATTGACCGTTAGAATGTGTTTTCGCTCTGTGGAACACCGCAACACCACCTCCCAACCACCACTTAAACAGCTCTTTTCAGGGCTACCAAATAATTCTGAAAAGAACTATGTCTTTCGGTCAGAAAAAAAAATTCCTATTTTTATGTCCACAGGTGTATCTTCATTTGAGATCCACCACATTTCCAAGACCTTCTGGGTACAAGCTGTTGGATCAAGGTTCCCGACTATTGTTACTACCAACGTCATCTAGTACTTGGCCATAGTTCGACATAAAATTGTGAAGCTTGAATCCTCCTTGTGAGTGAATAAATTTCACATCTTGTGCTAGTTTCGTGGCCTCGGTTACACTCTCTATTAGTGATGGGCGGGTCGACCCGAAAGGTACAGTATTGGACAGAATGATAGGACCCTAGTTTTTTCAACGCAGCATGCACCCGTTGGGACAGGTTTATGTGTGGTTTGTATGTGTTTGTGTGTGTGTGCATGTGTGTGTATGTGTGTGTGTGTGTATGTGTGTGTGAATGTGTGTGTGTGTGCATGTGTGTGTGTATGTATGTTTGAATGTGTATTGGTGTGTGTGTTTGTTTCACAAGTATGTCGTTTCGGATAGATTTGTTAGTAGTTTTTCTGTGTTTTGGGTTAGGTTTTTGATGTAATAAGCAGGACCACCGCCCTCGCGATCAATGTTTTTGCGATCTATTAACAATTTTACGGTCTTCTTTCGCCTTGGTCTTCTGAGGACGTCCGGTTGACTTGCGCGTTTCGGTTGTCCAAGCGCGTTTCGGTTGTCCAAGCGCGTTTCGGTTGTCCAAACACATTTCGGATGTCCGAAGCGCGTTTGCGACAAAAGTGCGCGATCGTTCCATTACGAACTCGATCGTTTTGCGCTTAATGCCAGCAGCAGCCATTCGCTTTTTCATATGGCGCTGATAATCGGTACAACGTTTACCTCGACCCATTGTTACTAACATTGCTTGCTTGGACCGTCAAGAACGCGCTGGTTAAAAACTTGGACACGGCTGATCCCGTGCTCTGCCTGCGTTCTGCTTCTATACGTGATGAATAACATCGTTGTTTAGCTCTTTCTACTACTACTACTACTACTACTACTACTACACACACACACACGCACACACACACACACACACACACACACACACACACACACACACACACAAGTAACATGGTAAAACAAGTGCACGGTGCATTGAAAACACCAGGGTACTATCTTATTGTCCGATACTGTACAAGTAGGTACAGTGGTGCAACGACTCCGGTAGGTGCGAGAAAGCATAAGCGACTCCGACCCGTTGGTGCAGCGAGTTCGGCTCGGGTCGAGTAAAGGTAGGTTTCCGACTCCGACCTAGCGCACCCGCTGCACCCACGGGTCGGAATCAATTCCACCCGACTCCGGGTCTTGTCGTGAAATGAATCATATATCATATCATGAATATTATCAGCATATCGTCAACATAGTGATGACGCTTAATACATTCGACTGCTAGAGGATAGCGGGCAGTGAAACGGTCCGCGTTTACATTCTTTAAAAATTGGGCTTAAGTTGGTGAACAGGCTGACCCAAAGGTCATCCTCAGCAGCACATATTCATCAGGCTCAACTTGCGACCGGTCAGTTCGCTATAGGAATTATTGGCTAATGAGATCAGAGGTATGTCAGCGGCAACAGCAACACGATATTCTCTAAACCAGCTTAGGACAGTCGGCAGAGGTGAAAAAAGGTCTAGTCCAGTCAATAACATGGAATTAAGCGAAATTCCGTTCACTGTTGCAGCTGCGTCCCGTACTACTCGAACCTTATTTGGTTTATTTGGGTTAAATACAGGAAAGATTGGTAGGTCCACTTTCTAGGATGCTTAAGTTTATGCTCTTCAATAAATAATTTTCTAATGTGTCCCTTTTCAATATAATCTTTCAGCACTCGGTCCATCCTGTTTTATTATGCCATTCGATCTTTACGTATAATTTTTTGATTCAGGGTTTCGAATGTATGGCTATCTTGTATCATATTGACACCTAAACTCAGACCATCTATTTTTGGATGCTCGGGTGTCAAGGTTACGATATAGCATCTACATGGGCCATCATTTTTCCCGGTCTGTGTTCTATTTCGTAATTATAATTAGTTAATTTTAATGCCCATCTTTCTAATCTTTCAATTGCTATAGACGACGTCCCACTACAAGGGTTTAAAATTTCCTTTACTCCGCTATTGTCCGTTAATAGCTTTAAATGATAACCAAAGATATATATGTGGATTTTTTCCACGCCAAACATCACCGCAATGGCTTTTTTATGCACTTGAGCATAATTTGTCTGTGCTTCTGTGAGTGTCGCGGAGGCAAATGCGACTGGCCTTTCCACTCCATTCACCGTATGTGACAAAACCGCACATACTCCGTAAGGTCTAACTGCTAATACTAAAGGCTTCTGAATCTTAAGGCTTCAAAACCCTGTTATTTACCAGCAAACGTTTCGAACTTTCAAAAGCTTTCTGACACTTCGCATCCCATACAAACTCTGACTCTTTCCTTAATAACATGTATAAAAGGTGTAATTCGTGTGATAAATTTGGTAAACATCGGTAGTAATAATTGAGCAATCCTAGATATGCCTGAAGCTCTGCAATAGTTTTAGGAGGAGCAACGTTTGCCATAGCTTTTAGTTTCTCTTGATTAGGTTTAATACCTTCCGCTGATAAGTAATCTATACTTGTTTACATAAATTCAGACTTATTCATGTTCAATTTAACATTATGTTTGTTAAATTTTTCTAACACCTCATATAGATTGGGCTTACAATTTTTTTACCATTTCTCCTTCAACCAGTATATCATCTAAATAAGAAATGTCTGTGGTGTTAATTATTATCTGATCTATGATACTTTGGAATATAGCTGGAGCAGAACTAATACCAAATGGCATTCTCGTATTCTAATATAGCCCTTTATGAGAGTTAATTGTACAAACTTCTTGAGAGGTTTCGGACAACCTCACCTGCAAATATGCTCCGGACAAATCTAACTTGCAAAAATATTTCCAATTTGCAATTTTAGCTAGAATATCACCTATTCGCCGTAACGGATAGTGATCAGTGGATAGCATTCTATTAATGGTAGCTTTACCGTCTAAACACAATCGTACCGAGCCATTTTTTTAACGACTACTACCGGACTTGCCCATTGTGACGACCTACACGGAATCAATATTCCATCTTTCACTAGCATGTCTAAATTCTCTAAAACACTAATATAAATAAACTGGTTCGAGCAATGCATATGGAACGGTATAATCTTTATGGAATATCGGACTGGCTCCCGGTCTTATCACTAAATTAGCTGTGTATCCTTGAATGGCATTATTTGTATCCGACTCCTGTAACACACGTTTGAACTTTTCTTTTATTTCCTCGATACTATCGCTTTCTACAGAATATGAAAGCACAGAAATTTATTTCTACAGAAATGAATTTTTCCATGTAAACATTCTCTGGAATAACTCTCGGGGCTGCTCCACAGTCTATCTCGTACTCTACTCTGACTCCGCTACAATAAAAAAATGTGGTAAATTTGACGATCGACTTATTATCGTGTGTTAATTTTCTACCTCACATATTTTACTATTCATAGATGACTCATCAATTTCTTCTGTTAGCGCAACACAGTGCATTCCCCGACCTCGTGTACACTTACGTATACGTGACCTCTCTTGCCGCAGTCGAAGCACAACCAATTTCTCGCCGGACAGGTAACGGGATTGTGCGATTGTCCGCAACGCAAGCATGGTTCTCTTCCTCTCCCGTTAGTCGCTCTGCCCCAGTGGGACAAAAGTAGAAAACCTGGAGCAAAATAATCGTTTTTCTCCATCTTCCTCTATGCCACGCTACGCATAACTCAATACAAAAGGTCGTTTTAACCGCGAGCACTGATCGAAGTCGCGATGGTCCAATCGAAACGTCGACACTCCAAGTCAGAGATTTGGTGTGAAAGGAAAAAGTTTTTCTGACGAAATCGACAACACACACGCGACACACATTGTCACATCGACACGCCGTCGATGGAGTGATGATCTAAAAATAGATTTAAGGGGCGAGTGAGGTAGGGGGGGAGGGACAAAATAAAAGTACAGCAATTATATCCGCAGTATGCGATACTCGTAGACGCGAATTCGCAGTACGCGATTCCTCTAAATTTGACAGCTCCATGTGTTTTTTTCAAATATTTTAATTCATTGAAATATTTTATGCTCTTATTGAATTTCCTTAATGTTCTCAATGCATTTTGCCTTAAATTTGTGCAAAAGATACCTGTTTTATAACAAAAAACTTAAATGCAAAACTCTGTGGCGATATTTTTCAACCCTCGAACCAGTAGTGTAAACTATTTTTCCATAGGAATCCGCTATACGCGAAAACTCGAGATACGCTATTGCGCTCGGTCCCGTACGATAGCGTATATCGGATAATGACTGTATAGAGAATTCGGAGGGAGGAGGGGGCGGTAGAACAGAACGTAAGCGTGAGTCGTCGCGTGTGTGTGTGGTACGCTCGAGAACTCTTTTTTTATATTTCCTGGAACCCATATGTTCTACATTTTTCTGACTCTAAGCAATCAAAGTAAAACGGGAAGTAGAAGCTACTTCACGAGCTACTCTTTTCGCTACTTTTCAGCGTAGTCCCCCTCCCCCTGCGTAGCACGGATCCCCCTCCGGGGCCTCTGGCAGCCGTCCAGAGCCGCTGGGTACAGCTGGGGCAGATCCACAAGAATTGCGACGCATTAGTTCAAGCATGGAACCTACACCAAGGCATGGTAAGATGTGGTAAGTAGCTTTGCAGAAATCAACACACTGATAAGACTCGTCTACCGTTACAGGCAGGGCGCACGTAGGAATCCACCAACACTGTTAAAGATGGAATCATACGACGCAGGTTTCCAAGTTGAGCAGGAAAACCTCAGATGCAGCAAACACAAGACACCATTGGCGTAGAAAGTATACGAAAAACGTTGCACTGCGTATCACAAGTACAGTAAGATCACAATAACTCGACACCGGGTTGGCAAGCGATCAGGGAAGTACAACAACACAAAAATCCGGCACAAACGCAATGCCGAAAGTAATGAGGACCTTACGCACGAGCTGTCAAAAAGTTCTATGAGCCTGGTGTTCATATAATTGGTGAGTCAATAATCAAGCCAGTTTTGTAATTCACCCCTAGATAAACATTATTTAATCAATATAAAGTAAATCAAATAAATCAAAAAGGTAGAGCCATACGAACTTATCATAGTACTGACTCGTTTCGCATAAAGTCCTAAATCAACCGTGGGAGATTTTGAAACTCTTTCAACACAGATAACAGTCCGTATTACATTAGTTTACATTGCTCCAACAGAAAATATAAAGGCTCCTAATGATTTTTTTTTCTAAATTGATCGAACAATATTGCCACTATGTCGTATTAAAATTATGCAAATTATGACCAAAGGGTAAATAACAGTTTTATTTTTCACATACCATGGCTTCCAGTTATCTGGTAGTGGATGAAGTAATCCTTGACGTGCAAGATATATTATGCTAGTCTCTTTTTCTGGGTCTATGCCGATTTTTACAGCATATTCAATTATTTCTGTCATTTCAATTTGTACGCCATACCGAGACAGACATTGGCAAGGATATGGAAATAAAGAAACAATACATTTTAGAATATTTACAATAATACGCTATTTTTAAATGTGGTAAAAAATACTAAGCAATCCAAAAATATCTATTTTTTAGCTAGCATCCACATTGGGTATATAAAATTGTCTCCTACCTTCATTGGTTGGTTCATAAGTAGAATAGAATATTTCTCCTTCCCCTTGGGTAGATCCAATGATGTATGAAGAAGTACTCATGGTTATATCAACATATAACTAAAATATCGGCTCTTAACAAATTATTTCATCAATTACATCACTCTATATCATGCTCAATCAACTCAAACTAAAAACTTTATTACTTGAGTCCTATGATTATTCTATAAAATAGTTTGTCTAGTTGATATAAAACACGGCCACCAAAAACAAATAGCGCAGATGTATGAAAATCTTCTTTAAAAGTTTTTCATCACGAATAATAACAAATCGTCATGGCACGTCTTGGTAACCCAGGTGACATTTCCGAGTGCGAAATCAAAATTTCAACCTAATTAAGGTGGTGCCTGAAAGTTGCCACAAAATTTCTCGTTGTAAGGTAAATTCAGAACAAGCCGTTTAGAATCGAGTGTGGTGTGGATTTGTCTGCTTATAACTTTTTTTCGCCGATTAGTCATGTACCCGACTCTTAGTTTTGATCGTGTAGCTATTATCATAATAAAAACCAATAATTTCATTACAAATTCACTCCTCTCAGCAATTACCGAAATGAAGGAAACAAAATAATTCATGTAATACAAACTGAAACGTACGTCATGGTCCACCGATTGAAGAAACTCACACATTTGTACACACATAACCCTGGCTTTTTCTACAAGATAAATGACACACAAATCCACAAATGTCACTTGGGTATGGGCTAGAATATGTACTAAAACGCATGCGCCTTAACCGTGAGTCAACATTAGTTCTTTCGAACCTTTCAAACTACATACACACAAGTGATGTAAAACTGATTCATAGAAAAAACATTTCAGATGACATTTTCGAGTACGAAAACCGAGCTTATTCTTAAAAATTGGAACTTAACCCTCGTGTTACTTATCGTCTCCTGAGTAAGTTGTGTATTTTTTTACTTAATATCTTTTGATAATGAAGTTACACTAACTTAAAATTGAAAGAATACCTTGGAAAATATTCATGTTTTGCACAGTTTTTCTTAAAATATAACTTTTAATTTTTTTCTAAGTTTAAACATCTTCGGCATCTTCGATCCCCTACACCAGCAGTGTCAAACTCATCTCATCAGAGGGCCGCTAGTACAAATTTTCAGTGATTCGCGGGCCGCAAAATTGAGAATGGAAAATAACAGGTTGGCTGATAAGTCCCCGGTCTGACACATAGATGGCGCCGCTAGTATTAAATGCATATTATTTTTATATAATACCAACCTTCAAATGATTCGTGTCAAAATTTGACGTCTGTATGTCCATTAGTTTGTGAGACAGAACGTCTTTTGTCAAGCAACTTTTGTTATTGTGAAAAAAATGGAAAAAAAGGAATTTCGTGTTTTGATAAAATACTGTTTTCTGAAGGGAAAAAATAAAGTGGAAGCAAAAACTTGGCTTGATAATGAGTTTCCGGACTCTGCCCCAGGGAAGTCAACAATAATTGATTGGCATGCAAAATTCAAGCGTGGTGAAATGAGCACGGAGGACGGTGAACGCAGTGGACGCCCGAAAGAGGTGGTTACCGACGAAAACATAAAAAAAATCCACAAAATGATTTTGAATGACCATAAAATGAAGTTGATGGAGATAGCAGAGGCCTTAAAGATATCAAAGGAACGTGTTGGTCATTTCATTCACCAATATTTGGATATGCGGAAGCTCTGTGCAAAATGGGTGCCGCGCGAGCTCACATTTGACCAAAAACACCAACGTGTTGATGATTCTGAGCGGTGTTTGCAGCTGTTAACTCGTAATACACCCGAGTTTTTGCGTCGATATGTGATAATGGATGAAACATGGCTCCATCACTACACTCCTGAGTCCAATCGACAGTCGGCTCAGTGGACAGCGACCGGTGAACCGGCTCCGAAGCGTGAAAAGACTCAAAAGTCCGCTGGCAAAGTAATGGCCTCTGTTTTTTGGGATGAAATTATCATGGAATATTAGCATGGAATATCATCATATTATCATATTAGCATGGAGTTTTTTTTTTATCTTGAGAAGGGAAAAACCATCAACAGTGACTATTATATGGCGTTATTGGAGCGTTTGAAGGTCGAAATCGCGGGAAAACGGCCCCATATGAAGAAGAAAAAAGTGTTGTTCCACCAAGACAACGCACCGTGCCACAAATCATTGAGAACGATGGCAAAAATTCATGAATTGGGCTTCGAATTGCTTCCCCACCCACCGTATTCTCCAGATCTGGCCTCCAGCGACTTTTTCTTGTTCTCAGACCTCAAAAGGATGCTCGCAGGGAAAAAAATTGGCTGCAATGAAGAGGTGGTCGCCGAAACTGAGGCCTATTTTATTTATTTATTTATTTATTTACATAACTGCTGTCTGAATTGAATTCTTAACAACATACCTATTAACTAAACTTATTAAATATTTGCTCGGAGGATGGATCGGAAGGATGGTAAGGAGAGGTGATGGTCAAACAGGTGTGCGCAGGAATTAAACAATCTCACAGCACGTAATAAAGGGTCATTTAAACCAACTGAAGTGCGTCGATTTGGAACAAATAAAGGAGCACGAGGGTGTAAGGAACGAATTGGAACATAGAAATGCAGGGATGAAAGAATGATATGTGAATCCACAGCATTAGATATGAGCGAGGCAACAAACATTATTTGGGAAATGTGACGGCGTTTCTCCAATGAGTCCAGACCCAACAGCTGGCATCTTTGCTCATAGTCCGGTAGGGTATCTGACGTGAAGCCGGGCATTTTGCTGACAATATACCGAGTAAATGATCTCTGCACTCTTTCTATGCGGTCGATCGATGTAAATGAGGTGGGACACTAAACAACAACACAGTATTCCAAAATCGGTCTTACTAACGAACAATATAACGCTTTTAAACACAGAGGGTCGGTTATGCGGATTGAAAAACGTTTTATCATGCCGATTGTTTTACGAGCCTTATTAACGGTAACGTCAATGTGATCGAGGAATGATAACCTGCTATCGAAAGTTACATCAAGATCTTTTACCGAGAGTACACGATTTATTGCTATACCCTCGAAGTTATAAGCAGTCGTAACGGGACAACGTGAACGACTGAAGGACATGACATGACATTTTTCGGGGCATAGAACTAGCTGGTTCGATGAGCACCATGATGCGGTTGAGGATGTTTTGGAGCGATACGCAGTCACCAACAGACGATATAGATTTAAAAATCTTTAGGTCATCTGCATAACAAAGAAAACAATCGTGTGGAATGACTGAGTTAACATCATTAATAAATAAAACGAACAATAAAGGACTCAACACGCTACCTTAAGGCACTCCCGATTTGGATGAAAAGGATTTGGAAAAACAGGAGTTTAGTTTAACACGAAAAGAGCGATTGCTGAGAAACGAATCAAGCCAACGAATGTGTGAGTCAATGAAACCCATTTTGGATAGCTTCGCAAGAAGGATAGGGTGAGGAATACGGTCAAAGGCTGCTTTAAAGTCAGTATAAATGATATCAACCTGAGAACCGCTGTCTAAACTAGAGGTGATAACGGAAGTCAAGGAAATAAGGTTTGTCAAGGTAGAACGTTTAGGAAAGAAACCGTGTTGCTGAGGTATAATGCAGTTTCTTGCAATAAAGAGGATATGTGAGTGGACTATAGATTCAAATATTTTGGAGCTTGCACAGAGGATGCTGATTCCACGATAATTGGTAGCGTTTGCACGATTACCTTTCTTAGGGATAGGAGTAATATGAGCTAATTTCCATGTGTCCGGGAATGAACATGATTTAATGGATATACGGTACAGTTTTAATAGGAGAGAACCGAGCACAGTATTGCATTTCTTATGTACTGCTGCTGGAATGCCATCTGGACCGGGATTATATGACTGTTTCAGATTTTTTATTGCTTGTAAAACTGTGCTAAGGTGTAAGTTTAGATTACTGTCATTGATTACATCGGTGGGAGTATTATGAGTGCTATTAGAAATTGATGCTTTGGTTTTGATTGATTCAGCATACACACTT
The DNA here is from genome assembly GCF_943734685.1 of Anopheles coluzzii. Taxonomy (NCBI): domain Eukaryota; kingdom Metazoa; phylum Arthropoda; class Insecta; order Diptera; family Culicidae; genus Anopheles; species Anopheles coluzzii. Next base: position 68,893,661 of record NC_064670.1, read on the forward strand.
GAAAAATGTTCAGCTAGAAGGTTGCAGCAGCCGTCAGTACCGGATGCAGAGAGATTGCCAAGATTCAGATATCATTAGATTTACGACGTTTATCAGCATATCCCCAAAAGGCTTTAGGATGAATTTTAAACTGTGCTTGCACTCGGTGGACGTAAAATCTAAAGCAAGCCCTGTTATATATGCGATATGCATTAGAGGCGTATTTGAATATGCGCTTATGATGAGGATCTCGCATGTCTTGATAATTACGTAGTGTGCGATTGCGATCTCTTTTGAGGCAGCAGAGTGTAGAGTCAGACCAGGGAGGGGAGTTTTTAGGTTTATAGGTAGGACAGCAGGAGGGGAAAGCCGAGATAATCTTCTTCTTTGGCTCAACAACCGTTGTCGGTCAAGGCCTGCCTGTACCACTTGTGGGCTTGGCTTTCAGTGACTAATTGATTTCCCCCCATAGCAGGATAGTCAATCCTACGTATGGCGGCACGGTCTATTTGGGGATTGAACCCATGACGGGCATGTTGTTAAGTCGTACGAGTTGACGACTGTACTACGAGACCGGCCGAGATAATATTAGCATTAAAAGCAGTAACCGCATCATTAATTGAAATATCTGTATCTAAGAACGACCAGTTAATATTCGAAAGCATAGCTGAAAGTTTAGAGTAATCCATTTTTTTAAAGTTATATCTACGAATATTTGACGATACTGAGCGCGGAGCCTTTTGAATATTTGCAGAGAGAGAGAATTCTAAAGCTGGATGATAATCATCTGGTCTAAGTAAAGGTGCTACAGCCGATAGCACCTGCGAGTTTATATCAACTGCGCTCTCATTAACAAAAATTAGATCTAATTGACGTCCCAGACTGTTTTTGATCCCTGAAATTTGACGGAGACTACACTCTGTTATTATGTCGCAAAATACAATATGTTGAGCGTTGCTTGATGAGTGTGCATTACTTGAAACATAATAGTTTTCAATGGGCGTCCAAACAATAGAAGGCATATTGAAATCACCTAACAATAACATGGAATCGTTTCTTTTTAGGCGGTTGAACCGCATCAATACTATCGCTAAGGCTATTTAACAATGCGTTATTTGCTATCATACCTGGCGGGATATAAATGCCGCCTATAAATAGAGATACTCTCTGCATCCTAATCTTTACCCTACTAGCAATGAGAATGAAAAAGTGTGCGACTTTCAGGCGAGGGGCATGTAGAAGCATGGGGAGACGGTTGGAAATTCGCGGAATTGCTCGGAGGCGCGAGCGTGTTTTGGTTTCTACACAGTTTTTGCACTCACACAATTACACATGTGTGAATGTGTGCGTTCACTTTCAGCCTGCGCGCTCAGTTTGGTTTTCTCGCAGCGGCATGCGGGTATCGGTGTCTCGCTCGCACTAGTGCAGCGAGTGTTCCTCTGTGCGCTCCCCTTCTTGCCACCACACGAAATCGTCAGTTCAGCTCAAGCGTTCGCCGTGAAAGGCTGCGCGCGTGTTTGCCTAAGTCCCGGGCGATCGAAGTTTCGCTAAGTGTTGAAGTGTTGTGCACATTGAAATGAAGCTGCGCTTTTCTTTCACCATTTATCTTAAATGTGTGATATGCGCTGCTTTATTTCAATGTTTATTTTTGCTGTATCGAACATCAACAACGGGATCCACGCAGTTTGACGGCTCTTTGAAATACGACGATTTTTTTATATTAAGAATTTGTGTGATTTTGTGGCAAGATTGTGTGAAGCTATGTGTGAAAATGCCCCTTTATTTGCAATAAAAGTGATAAAATATAAACCAAGTTTGATGTGTTCAAGTTTTTGTTTTGATTCGGGTGTACCAAGTCCGAATGAAGGAAAGCGCACAGCGCGCTACGAAAGAAACGAGCGGGAGGGGGTGTCAGTCCAGCGCAGCGCAATTCGCTGGAATCAAGTGGGAGGGGGTACCAGTTCAGCGCTGCGCAAGCCGAAAGAAACGGGAAGGAAGGGGTATGAGGAAAATACTATGAAACAGCGCGAGCGAGCGTTCTTTACAGCGAGAGCGCCTCGTGTATTTTAAAGGCAAGCAAGAGAGCGCATTCTCTCCGTGGTAGCGCTCCATCCGCCATTTTTAATTCTCAGCCCAAAACAACGGACTTCGGATCCGTGCTTGGGCCGGACCCCCACCGCGTGTTTCTACCTACCCCTCGCCTGAAAATTTCGTTCTCTTTGTCTGTCGGGTACCCAAACCATCTCGATGTTGGCTGGAGATGAAATCAATTCGGTGATCAGATCTGTTGCACATGCAATTAGTACACCACCACCACGAGAGTATGCGCTGTTATTAGGAGAGCGATCGCAACGGTAAATGTTGTATTTGTTACCCGAGAAGAGCGAAGACGGTATTTGTTCGTTTAGCCACGTTTCGGTAAAAACAATGACGTCATAGATGTGATCGTTGAGCACGAGAAGTAACTCGTCCAGTTTCGTACGAACGCCACGCACATTTTGATAGTAGATCGTGAGAGTGTTGCGTTTCGGCGAGCGATTATTGCGATTGACATATCCTGTTGGAGTTCTCTCAGTTGTTGTAGTTATTGATGTCGAGGGATCGTATGTGTGGTTTATAAATTGGATGTGTGAGCAGTGGCCAGCGGTGATGCTATTAGTGTATGATTGTTGGTAGTGGTTATGACAGGTTTCACGCGTAAAACCGATGTTGGTATTTGTTGTTTGCGATTATCAATAAATTCCCTGTAGGTTATAGTGCATGGCCAAGTGGACGGAGAGAGTGCTTTGTCCCTTAGTGCTGACGACATCCCAACTTTGAAGGATGCAAATGTTAGTGTGCCAGTATCACGATCTTTCGGTGTCAGCTTGATGATAATGACGTCATCAGTCCCTAGTTGTTCCTTAACGAATGTCTCAACCTCGGATTCGGATACCGAAGGAGCGATACGAGTAAGGTACAACCAAAATCTTGGTGGTGCTGAGGGTACCGTCAAAATAGGGTGAGACGATGTTGGCGGTGCTGCTGTACCCGAAAGAAGTGCAGGGATTACATTCGATGAAGGCGGTGAACGATCGATGAGTCTACGTTTCGATGTGTTGGACAGGTCTTGTTGATGTGTTGTGTGTGCGGTGAGTGATGGTCTGCGTAGTGACGTTGTCGGTGCAAGTGGAGTGGAATGGGTTTGGGCTATTGCTCGAGGAACCATATCACCAAGTGCAGTGGCTAACGCTTTTTTAGTTTCGTCCAAAGCCGAAGCCACGCGCCGCTCAAATTCCTCTATTAATTGCTCTTTGAGAGATGAGAGAGCAGATGACAGCTCTTGTAGCATCAAGGATCGACCAGTACGTCGCGACTCTAGGCAATCCAAACAAAACCACAGGCACTGTGTGTCTGTTTTAGTAAGTTCCTTGTACACGGCACTTGTTACACTAATACAGGAGGTGTGGAACCGGCGTTTACAAACACCATCACACGTGTATGTCGGGTTATCTGAGGTCACAGGGCGCGAACAAGTTACGCAAATATCGGTCATTATGAAATGCGTTTACACTCGAAAATTTACCGAACTATAACAAGTGTAACAATTCACTGAAGCAGGAGATACTTGGGAAACTGTTCAGTTTATGTGGCGACTGTCGGAAGCGAACAAACAGAGTAGTGTAGATTATTCACGACGATAATACTGTGGACGAAATTGAAAGGACGTTTGCACTCGATGACGTGTGAGACGTGAGTTTTTGAGGCAAAACCGAATTAGTACTACCAAAATGGTATCAAAAAATTGGAAGGTCGTTATAATCGTTGTATCGCTCTTGAAGGGAACTATGTTGAATAATAAAAACGAATTTTGACAAAAAAAATGTGTTTTTCTTTGTTAGACCGGGGCCTTATCAGCCAACCTGTTATACCCCAATGTTTATGTAAAATACTTTTTTAGATTTTTATTGTTAAACAAATTGACTTTTTGTACTCCTCGCTTCTTATCTGGAATCGTTTGTTATGTACAAATTCACGATGTTATTTTTATATGTGCTCTTTTTTATATGAGAAAATTTTTTAATGTACTTTCAATGTTATTATTAAAATAGGACATTTTTCATTACTCGCGTTCTCTTACGGCAGTTCTGCTAGAAAATATCTGTCAAACACACTTTTTCACTGAAGTAGGAGAAGTCTGGCAGCCTACAGTGATTCTTTTTCAAGCAATCCGAGCTATCCATCACTGGATGAATAACAAAAATATTTTCTTGCAATTTTTGACAGATCAAGAGAAAAATTGTAATAACACGTGTTTAAACATTATTTTTCGCTAATTTCCAAGTTCCAAGTGTTCTGGTGATATATTCATTTCTTATAACAAGAATCCGTATTTTACGAATAACTTTTTTTTAAATTACGATAATTTTATCTCACGAAGAGTCGTGGTGTGTGATCCCATACAGATCGGCAAATCTGTTTTGACACTTGAAGGGAGATGATTTGCGAATTGAGGAATTGAGGACTGTGTGAGCTAATCTATTAATAAGCTTTGTATTGCAAGGCATAGGCATTTCGATTATTTTTATCCTTAATCCAAATCCTTTAAGCTTAAGCGTAATCATATCATTTTGGTTTTGATTTTTGGGGAGGTTGGAAATTACATTAATTCGTCTTGCAGAATGTTGGGTACAAATAATTCCAACTTGGCTACAATAATTTTTTTTAACATTTATGGTGGCATGATTATGACAAAAAACAGAAAACAGAAAAATAGAAACATTCGGAGCCGAATGAATCCTTTACTCGGCAGTCGGGGGCATGGAGATTGTCAAATTCGGCGGGACAACCGATGACTCCAATGGTTCCGAATGGCTCTAAACGGCTCTATAGGCTTCGGACGGCACCGAACGGAACTGTTGGTTTGATTTGGCCGGATTCGAAGTCGGAATAGCTATGATCGGAAATGGTTTTGAGCCGTGGATGCGATTCCGACAATCAATCACTAGTTGTTGAAAAATTTCCTAGTGTGTGTATCAAGATATTTTCATTCCTTTTTCCTTTGTAGACAGTTGACGCAATTTTTTTTATCCATATATAATTTGCAATCGAGTGTGCACAAAATTATGCTAATATTCAGAATTGAATCGAAACATAATACGACTGAGCTTGCATTCGATTCAATGATTCTTAAGGGTCTCGATTGATATGTACGTTTGTGTAGAATAAGTTTATGAGATGTTATGGGTACATTCATGTTAGTTTCGAAAAATATACCAACAAAAGGATTGTGCTTCTCTGGAAAATTTAATACACTTTGACAAATAGTAATAACAGATTTATGGTTTGCAGTGCTTTTAGCAATTGGTGTAATTTTAGCTTTTAGCCCGTGGGCCGCCAGTTTGACATACCTGACCTACACGGATAAGCTAAAAATTGTGTCTTGAAGAGCGCAGTTTCTCGAATTATAATGGTTATATTTCTTGATTCACTCGTCCTATTTGCATTTAAATTTTAACACAGCTGACTTTTCTGCTTGTTTAGCGAATAATATTTTTCTGGAAGTTTCAAAACTCTTTTCCTTTTTAATTGTTACTTTTCAAAACATTCGGCCTTTTCCCAAACTCGATAGAAGAGTAATAATAGTTGCATTTTCTTGGATACAACGGTTGCTTTAATTTATTACGTAAGTATTATGGTCAGTTATGTGTAAAATATGACAAAATGTTCTAAGAACATCCAAGGAAACCACCATTTTATATCATTTTGTCAATCTAATTTGATTGTTTCCGAATTTGTTCGAGTTTGGGAAAGAGGCAGATTTACTCTGTTTTTATACGTCTGATTAACCGTGTAGTTCATATATTTTCTGTGAGAGAATGTAGTTTTGAAGATTATAGAGCTGTAGAGACCGTGAACGGTTTGCGAGATTTAGAGACAGGGAACGGTTCTGAAACTTTCGTTAGGAACAAGGATGAGAATATTTTTTCTCTTTCACGCAAGGGTCAAGGAGGATACAGTCAGTCCAAAAAGTATTCGTCTAGCTGAATATTTTGCAGAAAAAGGCGAATTATGGCCACAATACGTATGGGGCGATAAAAGTAATGATGAGGTTTGATAAAGGGACCATCAATACCCACATTCTGCTAAAAAATAAGCAATGAAATAGTGCAATATCAAATAAAATACATAAAAAACTAAAAAAAGTCATTTGATGGGCGCGCAAAAAGTATTCGTCCATCAGACTTTTGGCGTAATATGCGTATGAAAACAAAGGTTATGGAATAAAAAAATGTCCTGATCTTGTTTCTTACTGCATTTATGACTGTTGGTGACTACTTGCACAACGCAAGGACTCATTTGAACCTTTTAAAAGGCGTATTTTTGATCCACTCATCCTACAAGACTTGTTCCAATTATTCTCTGGTAGAAATAGCATTTCCGGACTACGTGGCCAAGTTCCATTGAGAAAATGGCAACTGATATCATATTGAGAGTCTACTAAATCATTTTTATCAGTTTGGTTTCATCTTGTTTGGCGTTTCGGGCAAATGACAATGCCCTGTATGTTCTCCAGCTCAACTATTCTTGAAACATTTGATACATTTTAAGTAAAATTACACAGAACTGGGACTCAAATTACTTAAAAACTGCATTAATATGTTTCCCCATCTCGTCTCCTATCATTTTGAATCATTTTTCTAGCTCACTGTAACTCACAGAGCCCTAGTATCATGACTCCATGATGCTACCGTTACACGAGATTTTGATGTTGCATCTTAGTAGACTGTTTTCGCTATGGCAGACGTTGGCCGTATGACCTTGGCGATTTAAACATGATATGTTAGTAGATCCAAATTTAAAATAAATTCCTGAATTATTTGATGCACCTTAACAGATTTGGCCACTTTCTGTGTATGGTATTATTTAAACAAAACATGTTTGTAACAACTCACCCATTCAAGGCATAACATGACCAGCTACGATGAAATGCAGTATGACCAATCAACCAAATGTGACCCATCTCTTTTCCTGATCTTATTGGCCATCACAAAATGCTTTGATTCCTTGGTAAAATTTGATTTTTTTTTACATTAAACCACTTCTTTCGTTAGATTAACCGTCAAGGATGGCTGCTTACATGGCAGTATGTCACACAATTAGTGTCACAAAAATGACCAAACTCTGATCAAATGAAGGAACGAGGCCTCCCACACATTTTGTAACCTTCATAAATGGGAAGGATAGGTTATGCATAAGTTTAAGATACAATTTTCACCATCATGCTCCAATCATTTAACTCCCCCGCCTTTAGTGCCTCTCTGACCGCTTGAAGTGTAATTGAAACAACAGAAATGCATTATTTGAGAAGGAAGTCATCAGTAGATTGATAATAATAATTTTATTTCACGTCTACGTAGTGTTTGTCCAGCGTAAATAATGAAAAAGCTACATGAACGAATACTTTTTGCGCGCCCATCAAGCGACTTTTTTTAGTTTTTTATGTATTTTGGTTGATATTGCACTATTTCAATGCTTATTTTTTAGCAGAATGTGTGTATTGATGGTCCCTTTATCAAACCTCATCATTATTTTTATCGCCCCATACGTATTGTGGCCATAATTCGCCTTTTTCTGCAAAATATTCAGCTAGACGAATACTTTTTGGACTGACTGTATAAAAAGCCGTGATCGGCCGGAGCAGATGAAGGTTCTGGCTCGGCTTACTGTGTGTATCGTCGCAGAATTGAAAGTGAAATAAAGGCTCACAGTTGTGTTACACCTTAGAGCCTACAGTATTTACTGGGGCTTATCGCCGTTGCCTAAACCACTATCGTTATTATGTCATTTGATTTCATCGTTTTGGTACAATGAATCGTCGTTCATGCACCAATTTGGTCGATGCCAAAAGGTTATTTGTTATTTATTGCTTACTTTAAAGTCAATGTATTTTATATGTTTGAGCTGGATTGTTCGCGACTTAGCGAACAGAAGGGGGTTTGGGTAACCCGTCAAACATTGCAAGGGTTGCGAGTATTATCATCTGCTGGAAATCTTATGTTTTAAAAAATAATCCTTTTGTTCATATTTTTTTGCGGTGTTTTCCGTCAATAAGATTATTATTTCTATTTTAACGGATTTTTTCGAACTAAAATGCCAAAATTCAGGTGTTTAGTATGCTATAATTTGCACTGTTATACCTGCTGCTGCACGTAATTCTCGCCTTCATCTTCCCATTTCACCTCTTTGATTATCACCTTTCCCGCTCTTCCTTACACTCTTGTTGCCCTCTCTCCATTTCTTGACTCCATTCTCCTTTCGTTTCCATTCGTATTGCTGTTCAATTATGCTAGCATAGTTTAGTATACAAAATGTAAACTATATTTGCCGTAAGTCGTTAGGGAAAAAATAGTGAGGTGCGGACCGGGGTAAATTAATTAGTACGTAAATTAAGCGGACCCGAGCAAAGGAAACCACTCTTCCACCTACCGACGCAAGTCAAATTGCTTCGCCATTCTTCTATAGTTTAGAATTCTTCATACAATTTCTAGCTCTAGCGACACATCAGAATGGCCTACATTCGTATTAATCCGACACTGGGTGCGGGTCGACCTACCGCGTCCTAACCATCCGTTACCGATCCGGATCATTCGGATCAACTCGAATTCTTTCCACGCACTGGTCAAAATTGTCTATGCCTCATTGTCTATGTTTTTGTTGCTCAGGTGATCTCAAGATTACTTACGTGCCGAGGTCGAGCGCGGCAATGCTAGCCAACTGCCTCCCAAACAAATTTTCTTCTTCTTTTACATACCGAGCAACGCCGTGGATCGGGCTACGACGGCTCCTTGATCGTACTAATGTCACGATATCGGATAGTCAATTCTTGCTACAGGGGAAATGGTCCGGGTGAGAATCGATCTCGTCTGGCCTGGTAGGAACCGGTTTCATCACAGCCTGCGTCGAAGGAGTCGGTACGCAACGCATGTCGAAAAGAGCAGCAGACTGACGATTCAAATTCATTCTATCGTTCAGTTCAAAGCGGATTCAATATGCGGCATTTAATTGTTGCTCGTCTGCATAACGTTGTATTTTTTTATTATGTATTCATGGCCAAAGGCCGGGCTGTGCTGCTAGATTGTATTGTTGTGCAAAACGTTTTCCGTACAGTGTGGCACATAAACGGGCACAACTTTGTGCAGAATTTGGTGTACCAGAGCCATTGGTTCTAACAATTTTCCTTTAACTTACTAACGGATCATGAGGATAATGATCGTTCGCAGCCAATGCTACACACGGAAAAAACAAGGAGAAAGAAAACTACCTGACGTGCGAGAAAGAGTAGCAATGACCAAACCGTAGAGCCGATGGAATTGTGAGAATGCGACGGGACACCATCGTCTGTGAGCGAGAGTGAAACAGAAGTCAGAACCATAAACTTCGCATCCATAATTAGCGACCATAAATTGAGTTTGTGTCTTCGCTCCACTCAAATCGTCAAAAAAACATTTTCGCTAGGTCATAAATCGCGACAAAAACCGCCTTTTGCGGATAGGAAACGGTGATGAAATTGTATTGATTTGAGCAGTGCGCGCGTGCCGCAGCGTTATTCGCATGCGACTTTGGAAAAAGTATTGTCAGATTTCTTAGAACATTTAAGGTGCTGCTTTGAGTAGTATGGGGCCCCGGTTTTTTGCAGCTAGGGGCCCTCCACAAAAATTCAGTGAGTGAAGCGATGAGAAAAATTAATTCATTTAAAATTAGTCGTTTTGACATGGATGGTTGGAGGCCCATCGCCGGTGAAAGGAGTAGATTTTAGACGAAGTTGAACTTCCACATTAAGGGGGGACCCCCTAGATCCCCGGGGCCCCTAGCAGCCGCCCAGTCCCACCGTTAAACCCACCTCTGGGCGTACGGTTTCTTGAGCGCGGCAGCATTCTGTTCTCGAATTGAATGGGTTGACGCTCACTCGCTTACTCATAAATAGTATTGATTCATACGCTTTTTTCGCTGCTCGACAATGATGTGATTCATCGCGCAAAAACAGCAGAACGCAGGCAGCGCACGGTATTAGTCGTGTTCAAGTTTTTAACCAATACGTTCTTGACGGTCAAAACAAGCAATTTTAATTACAATGGGTCGAGGTAAACATTATAGCGATTACCAGCGCCAGATCATCAAGCGAATGGCGGCTGTTGGCATTAAGGGAGGAGGGGGTTTCCTGGGTAAGAATCCCATGTGTCTTCCCCATGGAGTCTTTCGAAGATTCCCCCTCCTTGTAAAACAAAAAAAAAACACACACACACATACACAACACTGGGAGGATTGTAAATTGTAAAAGCTTTACAGTGCATTAACATCCCCTTGCATTTGTGTCGGCTACTAGAAGCTATCTCAGCGGGTGCGTTCTACAGTATAGCACGGGAATAAGAATACGGTACAAAGGTACAAAAATAACTACCATCATTGCTGGCGTACCGCTAGGATCAGTACTTGGCCCCACCTTATGGAACATCATGTACAACAGAGTATTCATCCTGGCCCTACCCACAGGAGCTCAGTGTATGCGCCTACACGCACGGTCCAAAACAGCCGAAGTAATATAAAATCTTGAAAAAGTCTGCGCCCCAACCAGCAAAACCGAAGCTATTGGAAAACTTTCCTGTGTGCCAAAGCGAGAGAGCATGTCTTTCTCTAGATTTTGGACGGCACTACGCCGATCGTGTGGCCTATGAACGAAAAACGGGATTAGGGGAAACCGATATTCTTCGAGTGACACACACGCATGCATCTGCATGCGTATTCCGCTGAACCGAGACTACACATCTCTCTCGATCTCCCATGATTTTTCTGCTATCGCGCTCATCCGGGTGTTAGGCATCCTCAGTCTGTCCAGAACTTTCACTGTGGAAGGATGTGTTGGAGTGATGTGTGATTTCTAGTGCCCCGTACTTTGCTCGTTTACGTTTTGTGCCGTGTTCCTTCTTCTTCAATCATGGAATAATTTATCCTTGTAAATTTCTAAGGTAAGTTTCTTATCCTCGTGTGTGCTTCAATGGATACATTAAACTAACGCTTGTCGTCTAAAAAGTTACAGTGCACGCGCATGTTAATCGATGGTTGTCAACATCCCGCAAAACGATCGACGGAAGGAAAACGGTGTCCGGTTTTAAAATATAAAGGTAAGCGTTTCTATAATCCTATGTGCAAGATATTGTTTAGTTTGTTATAAAACACATGGATTAATTATTGGTTAATTTTCATCAACAGATTTCATCACAGCTCTTTCGTAGATGAGCGCACTTCAAGCACGCCTAGGATATGGCTTAACATGCGCAGCACCAGTCCGTGACGTCATTTCCAGACAGGCGCCGGCTGAACACGTGCAGCACCAGTCGAGGATCCAAGAGCAGAGGGTAGAAGGAAGAACGAGAGGAAGGGTAATAGAAAGCAACCGCAGCATTTGGAAGGGGTGAAGCATCCTGCCGTATACAGAGTGTGAGTGTGCCAAAACGCATGTGGAAAGAGTAACACCAATAAATAGCATGCGAAAGTGTGCATAAAGCAAAAAGAAAAAGCGTCACTACTACAACCAGCAATCCGAAAATATAAGGGGAGGGATATATGCAAATGTATGCGTGAGCAGGACCAGCAATCCAAGCATTTAAATGTGTGCGACAGTTTGCGCCGTGCGGAAAGTTTTTACTTTAGCTGCTGCTAGTGTAAAAACTTAAGGAAAGCTACCCATTGAAGCACACACGAGGATAAGAAACTTACCTTAGAAATTTACAAGGATAAATCATTCCATAATTGAAGAAGAAGGAACACAGCACAAAACGTAAACGAGCAAAGTACGGGGCACAAGAAATCACACATCACTCCAACACATCCTTCCACAGTGAAAGTTCTGGACAGACTGAGGATGCCTAACACCCGGATGAGTGCGATAGCAGAAAAATCATGGGAGATCGAGAGAGATGGGTAGTCGGTTCAGCGGAATACGCATGCAGATGCATGTGTGTGTGTGTGTCACTCGAAAGATATCGGTTTCCCCTTCTCCCGTTTTTCGTTCATACCCAAGGACGCAAAAACCGACGGCGGCCTGTGTAATCTGGGCTCCCTACAAAGCTCTCCACAAAGCTCTCGTTTGCAGGCTTGTCGAGAGCTTCGCCACAGGCGCCCGAACCATCCGTCACGCACACATCTAAACGTTCTGGTTTCTTCAGCCGCTCACGCATACCAATGTGTTTGCTCCACCCCCTTTTTCGGATTGCTTATAGAAATGATGAGGCTGTTCACATTTGCTTTATGCACACATTCGCATGCTGTTTATTGAATAATATCCCTCTCCCTTCCCACATGTGTTTTGGCATACTCCCGCTGTGTAGACGGCAGAACGCTTTCCCCCTTCCAAATTTACCGTTCTTCCTCCTCTCGTTCTTCCTTCCTCCTACTGCGCTCGGGGTACCATCCGTGCTGCGCGTGTTCAGCTGGCTTGAGTTTAGTGATGACGTCATGAACAGGAGCTGCGCGTGTTGAACCGGCTTCTGTTAAGTAATGACGTCCTCACCGGGGGCTGAATGAAGCAATAATGAATGTATGTAGTATGTATTACTATGGAGAGTTTAGCGCTTGGGATTAGATCAAAACTTACCTTAATATTTTAAAACTGGAAAACGTTTTCTTTCCGTCGCTCCTTTGAAGATTGTTGACGACGCCAGCAGGTAGTCGTTGATAAATAGCGCACACACCTGTAACTTTTTAGACGCCAAGGGTTAGTTGAATGTACCTGCACAAGCACACAGCAAGAAACTTACCTCAACAATTTGCTAGGATAAATCATTCCATAACTGAGGAAGAAGGAACACGGCACAAAACGTAAATGAACAAAGTACGTCGCACAATAAATCGCACCTCACTTCAGTACATCCTTCCATAGGGAAAGTTCTGGACAGACTGAGGATGCCTAACACCCGGATGAGCGCGATAGCAGAAAAATCATGTTGGATCGAGAGAGATGGGTAGACTCGGTCCAGCGTTATCCGCTGGTAAATGCATGTGTGTGTGACGAACGAAAGACTTCAAACCCCGCTTGCCCCGTATTTCATCCATAATTTTTCGTCACACGCACACACCTCTACACGGGCGGCGGTTTGCCGTCCAAAATCTAGAGAGAGAAGACAGGGCCTCTCGCTTTGGCACACAGAAAAACCTCTCAACAACTTCGGCTCTGCTACTTGGGTTCTCCTTGCTTCCTCAAGCTTCCTCATACCCCGCGACCTGAATCACTGAAAATTTGGGGTCTCATTGTTTGCGTGGAGCCGTCAACGCACGCACACAATCACACACGGCTTGTTCCAATACGCTGGGTTCGTTTTGTGTTAGTGACAAGCGCACTCAAAAAGCAAAGCGCGCTCTCACCGCAGCGCGTTTCTCCTTGCTTCCTCAAGCTTCCTCATACCCTTCGGCCTGAATCACTCAAAATTTGGGGTCTCATTGTTTGCGTGGTAGTGTTAGTAGGCGCTGGGGTGTTGCAATTGAGCGAACTTATCGTAGAAGGTGAGTGTATTGTGTTTGTTGTAGAAGGATTTGCTCGAGCCGTATGCGCAAAATATGGGTGCGCTGCTGTAGTGCGGTTACTTCGGAAAAAATTGAGCCAGTGTAGTTTGAAGTGTTTTTGAACGTGACGTGGACGGAAGAGTGGGTGAAGGGAGAGTGCAGTTCGTATCGGTTGGTGATTGTTCGGTTTGTGTTCGTGCGGGTTCATGGATATGTGCAGGTGAGTACGGATTATTGTGGGGATTATTGTGTTGGGTACAAGGCTGCTGTGGTGCCGGTGAGTGTTGAGTGCGAGGCTGTAGTGGTGCCGGTGTCTGCTGAGTACGCCCGTCCGGCAAAATGAGTGTATTTTTTGAGTGATTTGAGTGACGCTGTCGAAATACAGGCTGGTATTATTGAATCCGTTCGTAGCGGGAACGTACGGCGCTCACATGCAATTCTAGGGATGGCAACACATTTCTTGAGACCGGTCCTACAACGCCGCAGTGAATAACTGTAGCAACCATCTAGTATGTTAGAAAAATGAGTGTCGGGACGTACGCCGCCGCTACGAACGGATTCAATAATACCCCGTCCGGCAAAATGAGTGTATTTTTTGAGTGATTTGAGTGACGCTGTCGAAATACAGTGTCTCTTCGACCAATGAGTTACCCACTCACGCGAGCCCTCCCCCACCCCACCCGCAACGCACGGTGAGCTCTGCAGTTGTCAATGTGTTCGTGTTCTTTCGAGCCGCATGCTAAGGTAATAGTGTGCGTGTCATTTTTACACATCCATTTTTTATTAGGCTGACAGCGCATCATTCACAAAACCGGCTTCAAAACGTTTACAACAGCATTAGGACAGTGTTATAAATCGATATATGTTACAGTTTACAGGGTATTACTGAAATAAAAAGATAGAAAGTGTAAGTTATTGTGATAAAAAGTTAAACAACCATAAAATTAATACCTTTTTGTGTTTATGTGCAGCAAAAACATCATGTCTTCACCGGGGAACGAAGCGCGTCTAGTTGAAGGAGACCGGGATGAAATGTTGTTTTGTTTAGGCCGGATCCCGGCTTGTATAGATGTGCGAGCAGTTACGCGTTTTGAAGAGGGACAACTAGCCACGGCATCTGCTTCATCAACGGTGTCGGCTGCATTCGGTGGTAGTGTTGCTCTTGTGACACGGCCAACCGGAACAGAGCAACGCAACGATGGACAACAGCCGAGTACGGCTGCAAGTCCAACGGTGCAAGCGACTGCTGGTGGTTGTGATACGGTTGTGACACTGCCGTTTGAAATCGTCCGACGCCTTGGTGAGCAGCAACCGACTTCAGTAGCATATTCGCCGTTGCAAGTAGCTGCTGGTGGTGGTGTTACTGTTGTGACACTGCCGTCCGGAACTGTTCGACGCATTGGGGACCAGCAGCCGAGTTCATTTGTATATTCGCCGATGCAAGCGGTTTCTGGTGGTGGCGTTGCTACTGTGACACGGCCACCCGGTATCGCTCGACGCAACGACGGACTACAGCCGAGTTCAGCTGCACGTTCAACGGTGCAAGCGGCTGCTGGTGGTCGTGTTGCTACTGTGATGCGGCCGCCCGGTACCGTTCGACGCATCGACGGACAACAGCCGAGTTCAGCTGCACGTTCAACGGTGCAAGCGGCTTCTGGTGGTGGCGTTGCTGTTGGGGCACGGCCGCCCGGAATCGCTCGACACATCGGTGATTTGCAGCCGAGTTCAGCTGCCTATTCGTCGTTGCAAGCGGCTGCCGGTGGAAGTGTTGTTGTTGGTGCACGGCCGCCCGGTACCGTTCGACGCATCGACGGACAACAGCCGAGTTCAGCTGCATGTTCAACGGTGCAAGCGGCTTCTGGTGGTGGCGTTGCTGTTGGGGCACGGCCGCCCGGAATCGCTCGACACATCGGTGATCTGCAGCCGAGTTCAGCTGCCTATTCGTCGTTGCAAGCGGCTGCCGGTGGAAGTGTTGTTGTTGGTGCACGGCCGCCCGGTACCGTTCGACGCATCGACGGACAACAGCCGAGTTCAGCTGCATGTTCAACGGTGCAAGCGGCTTCTGGTGGTGGCGTTGCTGTTGGGGCACGGCCGCCCGGAATCGCTCGACACATCGGTGATCTGCAGCCGAGTTCAGCTGCCTATTCGTCGTTGCAAGCGGCTGCCGGTGGAAGTGTTGTTGTTGGTGCACGGCCGCCCGGTACCGTTCGACGCATCGACGGACAACAGCCGAGTTCAGCTGCACGTTCAACGGTGCAAGCGGCTTCTGGTGGTGGCGTTGCTGTTGGGGCACGGCCGCCCGGAATCGCTCGACACATCGGTGATCTGCAGCCGAGTTCAGCTGCCTATTCGTCGTTGCAAGCGGCTGCTGGTGGTCGTGTTGCTGTTGCGGCTCGACCGCCCGGAATCGCTCGGCGCATCGGGGAGCTGCAGCCGAGCTCAACTGCCCATTCGTCGTTGCAAGCGGCGGCTTCCGGTGGTGATGATGCAGTTGTGGCACAGCTGCTCGACTCACTCGTGTCAGATGATATGAGTGTTGATGCGGCTGATTCACAATTGCAAAACACATCGGCTTGTTTTAACGAGAACGAGCCGACGGTGTCTGCTGCACAACCAGAACCGACTGGTATTGCCGGGCGACAGCAACCGTTGGCTTCAGCTGTGCTTTTGCGTGACACAGTTGCAGGGAGTTTGGATTCCCCAAGTATGCCATTGCCCTCCGAGTGCCATGGACATAATTGTTGCGTGCGCTGCCGAAATACGCTCATTAGGTTGGATGCTCGTAACGCACAAATTTTGGTTTATACGATGGACATACTTTCCATCGTACAACCAATGCAAGGAACGCGCAGAAATAATCAGGCCTTTCAACTCACTGTTGTATCGAGCCTTCAAGAGTTCGATGACGTTGAACAAAGATTAGGAGCTGATGATTTTTTTTTCTATTCTTATCTACACAAAATTGATTCTGAGATCGACCGTCAAGATGCTAACAATAGGCTACACCAGGCTATAAATATTTTATTTGAAAAAAAATTCTTTGCTACGTGCAGCTGGGACGGTTCGGCTGGAACAAAAATTCCTTTCAAACGATACATTAATGTATTGCGGCTTATGAAAGCTGTCGCCACTAACCATTTGGGAATCGAAGTGGACATGAATTATGTACATGAATTTTTTAAGCGTAAACTTAAGCATGCACATGAACGCATTAACATGAAAGACGAGCGAAAGAGTGTATGTCATACTAGGCGATGAGAGATGTATTGCTTTTTTTTAAACACGTGTATATACTTTATTATTACCAAATGAGATCAAATTGGAATAGAATAACGAAAAATGTTAATATGCTATGATATTTATTTAATGTTTTTCTGTTTAGTTATGTTTTATCGAACGTGAAAATTAAAAAAAATACTGTGATCGGGAAATATAAGGGTAAACGTATTTTAGAACTACAAGAAGGAATATTTATGTGATAACTCAGGTTGTGATAATTATATGTAATGAAACGTTTACCAAAACCTTTTTTTTCTATTTTGTTTCATGCAACATAAACATATCGATTTTCAAATATTTATGATTCTAAGACAGTGATAAAATGAACATCGTTAGTACATAGTATTAACATGTGAATAAAAAAGGCCGAAAATAAAACACGAACTTTAACTTCCAATCAAATACATATGCTCGATTTTATTTCTAAAAAATAGTTTAAATTACATTTTACCTCTAATTAGTTAATGTTCTAGGAAATGGAACAAACACTAAACTGCTATTACCTGTTTTAATAGCTACTAATTTACACTTTATATCCCTGGGTAAAAATACCATTTCATCGGTACGAAGGTTACATGAATCTTCTTCATATATGTCCTTCATAAAAGGTGAAATATAGTACGAGCGGGTTTCCGTTATATAATTGAATGCTCTTCCATTAATTATTATAATTGAATCTTTTTGTTCTGCGCTACAATATTTAACTATGTAGTTATCATGAGTCAAAAACCAATTGGACTGAAACCAGGAGAAAGAGTTAATTGTGGATTTATGTGCAATGCTACTCCATTAGTTTTGGTTTTCAAAAATGGAAAAGAGAGATTTGTTCTATTTGATGACGCAGTACTTGGTTTTTGCTCCGATATCCTATTTGCAGCCTGCACCAAAACCTTATGACCGTTTCGAAGACAGTTCTTAACATGCTGGAGCTTACTTTCAAAGGGATAAGATGAAATGGTGTAAAGCGGGCCGAATTTGTCTACATCATCATACACATGCAACAAACTATGTATATTGCTGGTGATGCAATGTTCCCCGTAGATAACACCATAGTCTAAAACGAACTCTTTTAGCAAGCATTTCGCCTCAAGCCAATCATTCTTATACACTTCGGATGATAACAATGTTACCGCACAGTAATATTTCATAAAATGGTCATACTGTACATCTGTTAATACATCCTTCAAAACGATAAAACTCGCGTAATGTAGAAACATTTGGAACTCACTAGCTTTCCACAATCCAATGTCTTCAACAGAACGGAGTTTGCGATGAAACTCTAAAGGAAGTTCCACCTCCTTCAGCAAAGCATCAATCTTGCTTATTGTGTCTTCAGACCACTTGGCACCCCCTCCTAATTTGCCTGATTTCCATTCTTTCAGCATTGTTCTTGTTACGCCGTAGTCAAAGAGGTGCAAACGATCTGCTATAATAATCTGCTTTATGATGTCAAAGTTCTTAAGATCCATGAGAGGCGTTTTTTCCCGATGATGTGCTCCGTAATTTGATTGGACGAAATCTTCATGCGTTCTTGCTGGATGATCCATTCCCGGGAAACATGTAACTCGGTGTGCGCTGTGATATTTTCCTTGCACCGTACATTTTTGGCAACCATGTGTGTGGTTGAAGTAAACTGAACCTGTAGGAATATTTAAAAATATGTATTAATACACCTCATAAGTAAATAAGTTTCAAAAGCCTACGTTTTTTCAATAGAAGAGAAAGCAAATGTATCATTAAATTTAAGAAGATTTTTATAATTTACCTTTTATGAATGCTCGTGCTGGTGAGTCCGCGATGAAAGCTCTAACGTGTATTTCGATTGGCTTATTGGCTATTACAATGCCATTATCCATCAACCCATTTAGCTCGTCGACTAGCGGACGCAGATATTCCTCAACACTCTTTGGTTTCGATTCACCAAAAAAGTTGCCAACCATCATCACTGGAACTTCCGGCATTTCTTGAATGCTCATTAATATGGGCCAAAACTGTTTTCGAGTGCTCTTGTGCAGTGGAAGTCCATCAATCGAAAAGTTCAACGAAAATTTGCTGACTCTTGGTGGTACATCGCTGTAAAGATACAAAATACAGAAAATAAAACATATAATATTAGTAAAAATTTACCATCGTATTTAAGACTATTGCTTTCTTACCGAAAGTGATCCTTGAGAACCGATCGTACCCCAGGGAACCAAAATTCTCCCCCTGCTATAGGGTACGTTTCTTTTCCACATTGCCTTGTCTTAAGCAACGTGCGAGCATCTTTCGGCAGTTGGTAGTCCGTTTTTTTACGTAAAATTTCTAATAGTCCATTTAGCGCTTGATGTGTTTGGTATGTTTTTAATGCCCAATTTCGAATAAGCTCATCAAATGGTTCCTCCTCGTGTTGAGACTCTTGTGTACTGTGTATAGTTTCCTCAGCTTCATCGTAATCTTCGTTGACCTCTTCATATACTTCCATATCGTCGAATGCATCGATAGTAACCCAATCACTGACGTATTCTTCTTGCAAGATGTATTCATCAAATGGACAAGGATGGTTCTCTGCAATGAATAAATAAAAAAAAGTATTATAAATGTGTTTAATTTGCATTGGTCACTAATTAAAATTTTTATTTTTGCACTTACCACAATGCGGGTGTTCACTGAACTCTACATTTGACGTAGCTGTCTGAATATTACTTGGCCCAGCTTCACTACTCTCTCCAAACAATTCAGCATCAAGCTTTTTATTATTGGCTTCTATGGATCTATACGTGGATCCTGACTTGCGCTTGTCTTTGGCCGACATTGTCGTGATTGAGTGAAATTCACGGCACGTTGAATATTTAAAATATACACTTGTATTATTCTGCACTTATATTATAACAGTATTGCACAAAATTTATAACTGTACAGAGCACGCATAACAACACCGAGTGAAACGACTGCCCGAATCGTATTGACACAAACAAAAATTGCGCGGGTTTTTATAAGACAGAAAAGAGGTAGGATTTTCTATTTTCTTATGTAACGGACTATTTAGTACCTTTATTTTAAGGTACTTATGTAACAGGATAAACACTAGCAGGTGTAATGTTTAGATATTTACCCATTGAATCCTTGTATAAACCAGGGTAATACTTTGATTTTTAGCAACACAATTATGCAGATACACAGGTAAAGAAAATTATTATTTATTTATTTATTTATTTATTTATTGAAGATAATTGCGTGGCGCGCGCAGGGGCCTTTGCAATATTAAAATAAAGTAATACTTAAAATAACCTTACTTGCTATATATTTGAAAACAGACATGAACATTTAAACGTGGCAACTGTAATGTTGAAGTCAAAAAAGCAGTAGAACTTATTGAAAGCTTTACACATTGAAATAATTGGATCATGAGCTCCTCTGGAAGTACGGGCCCGGTCTATTTTGATCAGAAAATTTCGAGGACGTAGCGCGTGGTCAGGGGCGTACAAATTTATTTTAAGAAGAAGCTCGGGAGCATCAATTTCGCCTTTTATTAATTTTGCTACAAAAACTGCTTGTGCTACCTCCCTACGTCTCTCTAAGGACTGCAATCCTAGAAGAAGCCGTCTAGTTTGATAGGTTAGAGGCTGGTCCATTACATTTATCTTGGGCAATGGCTATTTGATCAAAAGAACAAATTAACAGAACAATCTGAACTCATTGGTTGAACTTCGATTCCATGCCAACTATTGAGTATGTGCTTTTTAGTCGGCACGTTTTTCCATACAAAAAAATGAAATTTTTCTCGGCAGGCCATGAGATTTTTGTGAAATTAAAAAAAAACCGGTATTCTCATACAAACTATTGAATTCTGACTGTAGTTCAACGCTTATTCGTTGGCATGCTTTTTAATTGAACACTTGATACTTGGTTGACAGTTCAATTTAAAAGCATGCGTTTGTATGGAAAACAGGGTTTGTTAAATTTCAAATTATTTATTAAAAGTTAACCATATGACTGGTCCAGATCGAACTATTTTTTTTTCTTTTGACTCAACAACCGGTGTCGATCAAGGCCTGGCTGTACCACTTGTCGTGTTGGCTTTCAGTGACTTTTGGATAACCCCCCATAGCAGGATAGTCAGTGTTACGTATGGCGGCACGGTCTATTTGGGGCTTGAACCCATGACGAGCATGTTGTTAAGTCGTACGAGTTGACGACTGTACCACGAGACAGGCTTAATTAATTAATTAATTAATTAAATTATTAATTTAGATTGTAATAATCACGCTCATAATAAAATTTTATCGTTTATGTTATGTCATAATATAATTTATGCATGCATTGTATGGTGGTCTCGCTTGAATTCCTCCAGCCAGGCGGGCATTCATAACCGGGTTTATAACAAAAGTGTTAACTGTCCTTTACTGCTCTCGTGGGTTCAGCTATACTTGACGATTAATTTTACGATACGATCCGGAGTCTCACGGAATCGATCCCGAACCATGGTTGCAGTAATCAGTAGGTACGTAAAAGTATAAGCATTTCCGACCCGGTGCTTGGGCCTACTTTACCTACTTGTACCTTTCGGGTCGACCCGAACGACTACTGGTCACTTACGGATGACTCTGACCCGGTAAGTTCGGATCGACCCGCTCATCACAAAGCCACGACGTACAAGCCAAGATGTACACGTGCGATCCCGGTTATTGCTGCATCCCGGATTTCGTTTGGCGTCCGCAACCCCATAATCTGCATGTCCGGTATGCTAACCACGGCAGCGAAATTAGCTAGCCGCATATTAAACTATATAAACATAAAACACATTATATGTACAACGATATGCCACGATTTTTATTATTTTACCGGTACACAAGTGGATAGGCGGGGGAGGGAAATGGAATAACTCGGGTAAATAATAGTAAAAACACTTTTTTCACAAATCTAACATAATATTTGCATATGGCATAATTCTTTTACATTTGCAAAAAGAGCATATACCTCGATGCATGTTGTTGTTATTTACCTTTTTGTTGACTTTGTTAACATGATGTTTACCTCTTTGGCCGAGGTACAAACAGGCATAAATATCACTACAACACTTTGTTTTCCAACACTTTTCATATTTAAATTAACTGTGCACGTCGAAGTAACACTAAACACATTAATACACTTCACTATAACAAGTTTTTGTACACTTTATCACGCAGAATCAAGGAGATTAAAAACATCAACATTCGAAACGTCAAACTTTGCCACTTTGTATGAAGTCAAATGTGGTAGTAAGAATGAGACAGACTGACCGGCAAAAATTGGGTGCAAATAAAAAACGAGTTCTCCAGCTGAAATAGCCGTCGACGCACGCACACAATCACACACGGCTTGTTCCACTACGCTGGGTTCGTTTTGTGTTAGTGACAAGCGCACTCAAAAAGCAAAGCGCGCTCTCACCGCAGCGCGTTTCTCCTTGCTTCCTCAAGCTTCCTCATACCCCTCGGCCTGAATCACTCAAAATTTGGGGTCTCATTGTTTGCGTGGCGGGGTTGTTGCGGTACCGGTGTGTAAGTGTTCGAGTGTTGTGTGCGTGAATGTAGAGATCGCGGCGGGAGCGAGATGAACTCACGCACACCGAGCCCGACCGGCCAGGAGGCTGCGTTAAGTGCCTTACTACGAAGGGCAGCAGGGATTCTGACCTTGAACGATACAGCACTCAATGGGCTAGGAACCGTTCCTGCTTTTAGCAGACTAAAAGCAATTACGACTGCAGTGTCCAACTGCAAACACACCAACGAGACAACTTGCTCTATGGTGACGGACGCAGCCAACCTTGAAAGATGCAGCCATAAATAATCGGTTATTGGTGTCTGTGAAACAGTTGGTAGTGAAGCGGAGGTTGTATTAGTACCTGCGATTATTGGTGGTAGTGAAGGACCATCGATCCGGTGAGTGTTGTTTGTATTTGTGACGTTTGAGATTGCTGCACTGTCAACAAACACGGCATCTGAGGATGCAACTGCATCACGAAATAATCTTCGTCTTTTTCCGTTTGGTAGTGCATCTGGGAGCAATTGATTGCTATGTTGCAAGGATGCCGAATGGGCCGTGGCGATTCCGGCAAAGCCATCCCTAATCTCCTGTATTACCGGTGGGACCAAGCTAGCCTTCATGGCATCAACAGCAGCTATGAGGGCTGCCTGAAACCCATCCTGCATACCCATGCCCTTGATCGCCTTGCTACGCGGATTCCCGATGGCGTTAGTACACATGGCTGGATGACGGATGGCTTCCCAATGCAACTCCAGTGCAGGGAAGCCATCCGTTTCACTTCGTCGATGACCGATATAGGCACCTTAGTGCACGCCAGATGGTATGTACCCTCACAATATAGGCACGTAATTGACCCTTCAACCGGGCCCAGTGCTTCAGAACATGCATAACACACATCCTCCATTTTAGATGCCGCTGCAGATGAACGTCGAAGGAGCCACAAATAAAAGCCAAATATATCGCGAACACGGTGGTTTTCGTCAGGAACACGATGGCAGGGTCACGAGACTACACTTATGGATACACTAAAACTAGTGTTGATTAGAGCAAAACCAGATTACACCAATAAAATAGCGGATAAATGCGGAGCGATAGCAGTAGACACGCTATGTTGACAACTGTCAAATACGCCCTATCTTGTTTGATCCCTCTCTTGCACATTCTTCTCTTTTAGATTTGTTTCAACAACAAATTGTACTGTGCTGCTAATGGATTGTATTCGGCTTTTACGGTTTTCACTACCTATACTGCAAGCTGTCCATCTCAATCTGTTTCTATCCGTCGTGTGATTGGCGATGCTGTCGATCTCGGGTGGTGCCGTCAATTTGGTGGGATGTGTTCCGGCCAACAACTTCAACTCCCCTTTCAGGGAAGGCAGAGTCAAAATTCCCTAAAGTAAGTAAAAGTTCGGGTTAATGAGATAACGGAAAGTTCTTGAGACAGCAAACTTAGCTTTGAAAGGCGAGCTTTGGTGAACTCGTACTGCCTGCCGTCGCCTCTCGCCGGAATCGCCAAGCTTAATTGCCTCATACTCGAACTGCTTCTTGTTACGTCCGTTGTGCAGTTTATCTCCGGCGGCTCCATACTACCGGTCAAACTGGCGCTTCCTGGCGGCTCCGATCGACATAGGGGTGTCGCCGATCCTTCGTTGGGGGTGGCTATTCGATCGGTGCTTCGTTGTCCATGCTGGTAAATCGTGACGAACTCTATACGGAATAGTAGCACGGATCTCGACGGATAAGTGTTCCTCAACGATTCTGCTCCTCCAGATTGCACCTTCGGATGAAGCAGCGTGTTGTCCTGCGCTTCGTAATCCAACTGCGCGTGAGCGTTGGTAGGAGGACTGCTACGTGGTTGGGAGAGTGGCTGCACCGACGCATGTTGTTCGGTAATGGCTTTCGCTTCCACGACTGCCACTGTTGCTGGGCTCACCGGTACCTCCTTACAACACCCATTTTCACCAACCTCACCACTATTCGTTGCCACGTTATACAGCGGCTGCATCCACTGTTTCGGCTGCCTTTGCTGCTGCTGCTCCTCTTGTGGGTGCTGCTTTTGCTGTGGCGACTGTTGTTGAGGCTGCCGTTGTTGCGGCTGCTGTTGTTGCGGCTGCTGTTGCTGCAGCAGCTGCTGCTGTCGCTGTTTCTGCTGTTGCCGCGATTGGCGCTGCAGTTGCTGCTGATGTAACGGCTCATGGTCATGCTGCTACTGATGCAGCTGCTGTTGGTCGCGTACCCACTCCTCCGTTTTCAACGAATTACTCGCGAATGATCGGTGGGATCCGCGTTCTGCTTCTTCCTCGCACTGGAGACGAAGTTTCTCCTGCTCGAGTTTCAGGCTCGCCATTTTGAGCTCAAACTCCTTGACGGCCATCTCTCTTTCTAGCTCTTGCACTTTTGCAAGACGTTCTGACGCCGCGCTTGAATTGCGCGAAGGCGCTTTCGACGATTTCGCGCTGGGTGATCTAGCAGCTTGGGACGTCGTAGGCTGCAGCGTTTCCGCGGATGCTGTACGCCCCGAGGTTTCGCCCTCGCTTGGTGCTGCGTACTTGGTCTCGTTGCCTTTGCAGCATCCAGCAGGCTTCCCCGGTTCCGCGATGGCTTCCTTCGCAGGGTTAGGCTGGCCCGTTCCCCTCGCTTCGCTCTTTGCCACTTCCACGCACGATTCACATCGCCACTCCTGGAATTTGACTTCCGCGGTGTCGCCAGCACATCCGTAGTGGTACCACTTTTCACTCCTATCACACAGCACCATGTTGTCTACGGTATTATGCCGCTCGCAGCCACCACAATCAAACCCGCGTTTAATCATCGTTGAGAAAGACTTCTGTAAGACTATTGCTGGAACCCCGTCCGGATCCGGGATAAATGAGGGTTTAATTTGTTTGATTGCATTTTCTATCGATTCATTTATTTATTTATTTATTTATTTATTTTATAATTCTTGTCCGCCAATGATGGCCCCACAAGATATCGTAAGTTATTATAGATTAATGTAGTGCAGACCTTCACTATTAGTGGACATAGATGTGTGAAAATCAACTCTTGCATAGAATGAATTAAAACTGCGTGCCATTGCTGATATCGGTTCATTTGCCGCATAATTAGTGTTATGCCTATCTACATACAAAAGGGATGATGAACGAGGACTAGAGCGAGGAACGTGTATGTTCACTTTGCTTAATAAGCGAGGTGCGTCAATTTCTCCTTTTATCAGTTTGGCCATAAAGATTGTTTTAGCCTTTTCACGCCGCTTCTCTAATGATTCTTCACCTAACAATAAGCATCTTGTCCTATAGGGTAGCGTGTCACCATTTGGCCATCTAAGCTTTTTAATCGCGAAACGAGTCATTTTCCATTGTACACTTTCAATGCGTTTGATCCAGCGGTCGGTATGAGGACACCACACAATTGATCCATATTCTAGAATCGACCTGACTAGACTGTTAAACAATGTTTTGATACACAAAGGATCATTGAACTCTTTCGTCATTTTCCGTACTAAACCTAGGGTCCTATTGGCTCTGCTAACAACCGGGGCGACTATGGGCTTCGAACGACGAGATCCGTTCGCCGCGGTTGTCTGAAGGCGCTCACTTATATATATAAAAAATATAAATATAAAAAACATAAAATATATCGGAATATATATGTACATAGAAATATCTATAATGATATAGTTATATATAGTTATAATATACCTATATATATATATATATATATATATATATATTTATATATATATATATATATATATATATATATGTATGTATGTATATATATATATATATATATATATATATATATATATATATATATATATATATATATATATATGTATATATATATATGTTATATATATATAAATATATACATATATATATATATATATATATATATAGATATACAGTGTCGGACAAATCGATAGGACCACTTATCAATTTATTATTCACTTATCATATTTCATGTTTTAAAGTGAATCAATCTTTACCAAACTTTCATGAAAGCTTTATTTAAATGTTTACTTTAAGAATGTTTTTAAAGTTTAATGAAAAGTTTAGAAACAAAAAAGTTATGATAAGAAATGTAAAAATAACCCAAAAATCATGCGCCAAAATAATAGGACCAGTTCAGAAAATTTTAAAATAATTATCATTTTTTATTGTTAAAACACAGTTTTTGATGTTATTGAGTTGTCAGATAACTTAACTTAAATTAGTGAACTAATGCGTATTCATTTTTTTTGTAGAAACGCTTAGCGCAGTGGCAATTCGCTGTGTCTTTAATTAACATGCTCTAATTTACTAATGCAAGAATATTACGGCACTCGCTTAAGGGTTTTGAGCTCCCTTTGCACTGAGAGACGAAATAGTGGTGAGTACCTTCGTCTACGGGTATAAAAGCGCGTCACAGCGCTGGATCGCTTACACTGTGTTCTAAGCCGTTGCCTAGAACACTTCACACGATCCATTAGCTCGTGTATTTTTGGGTGCACTACTTCAAGCGCTTGATTGAAGGAATTCCAACGATGGGCCGTAGTGCACACTCCACACAACAACAGCGTTTGGATATCAAACGTTTGTCCGCTGCTGGGTACTCCCAGCGTAAAATCGCGGAAATACTTGGCCGATCCAAAACATTCGTGTATAACGCGCTGCATAGCACGGGCACGAAAATACCAACGGGTCGGCCACGCAAGACATCCGCTAGGGATGATGCTCGGATGACGCGATTGTGCAAGGTTGATCCTTTCAAGTCGGCCAGGGCAATTAGGGACGAGCTGCAACTTTCCGTAAGTGATAGGACAGTGCAGCGTCGCCTATTTGAAAACAACCTGGTCGGCCGGAATCCCCGCAAAGTTCCGTTGCTTCGACGGTGCCACGTTCAAGCCCGGTTGTAGTTTGCTCGAGAGCACTACGACTGGGCAGGTGAAAACCTGAACAAGTGGCGAAATGTACTGTGGTCGGACGAGTCCAAAGTGAACTTGGTAGGTTCGGATGGGAAACGCTTTGTGCGTCGTCCAAAGAATACCGCCTACCGGCCACAGTACACTTTAAAAACCGTGAAGCACGGCGGAGGCAACATAATGGTTTGGGCATGTTTCTCTTGGTACGGTGTCGGTCCTATCTTTTGTATAAAAGATATCATGGACCAACACCGATACTTAAACATCATCCAAACTGTCATGCTGCCTCATGCAGAGTGGGAGATGCCATTGAAATGGCAATTCATGCATGACAACGATCCAAAACATACCGCAAAAGCGGTTAAAAAATGGTTTGTTGATCAAAAAATTGACGTCATGAATTGGCCTGCACAATCGCCTGACCTGAATCCGATCGAGAACCTGTGGAAGATTGTTAAAGCTAAGCTTCCACCGGCAGGTTCTCGAACTAAAGAGAAACTGTGGAAGCAAATAGAGAATGCTTGGTACAGCATTCCGCCATCGACTTGCAAAAGTTTGGTGGAATCCATGCCTAACGCCAGGACTCCACAGAGCATAACATGGAGCGCAACATAACAACTCACAGCTGCCAAACGCTTCAGAAAACGCTTTATTGCTGGTATCATATTTTGAACATCCTTAGTAGGCCGCTCATTGCTCGTAGAAAAACTACCAGCCTACTGCGATGACCGAAAGTTAATGAAACGCTTTACCTCCTTTCCCAAGCGTTTTGGGAAGCGTTTGGCAGCTGTCAGTTGTTATGTTGCGCTCCGTGTTATGCAAGGTGGATTAAAAATCTCAGGTGGTGGATTAGGGCCTTTGGGAGGTCGCCATAGTTGAGGGACTTTACGTCATTTTAGAACCGTTAACCATTGGTTTCCGCACACAAAGCTTAGCAAATAGAACAGATTTCTTTGTTATTATGTGCATTTTAGTGTGTCTATTGATTTTATCGAAAAAATGAGATATATTAACAAAAGATTTGATGATTTGTTTATGCACGAAATTTAAAATCATGCTAGCATGAGTTCTAATCTCAAGTAAATTGTCCTTGCGGCTCGTAGATAATGAGGAATTAATGTAAAAATTGAAAAAAAAAATGATTTCTTAATTTTTATCATCAAAAATGTCGAAAACACAAAGAATTATAGAATAAATTCACGGAATAACACAAAATAACACACTTTAATCCATGTTTTAATGTTAAATAAGAACTCGCAAAGTCCAAAATATATTTTTGAAGAATATTTATTCGAAAGAATGGGGTAGATAAATTATATGAACAAATTTAATTAATGTAAACAAAGTTTGAATCCTGGGGACCTTACGTCAAGTGACGAATTGTCAAAATGCACTAGAGTCCACCACCTGATATTTTTAAATCCACCTTGGTGTTATGCTCTGTGGAGTCCTGGCGTAAAAGGATGCGAGCTGTCATCCGGAACAATGGGCATGCTACCAAATATTAAATGCTACCAAGTTAGCCCAGGATAAGGCTGTTTTGTTATTTTCTTTAGTTTTTCAAATGTACGGGCTGGCCACATTGCGAATTAAAAGCCGGAGCTGTTATTTAATAATGATAAATGGTTAAAATAATAAAATTTTCTATACTGGTCCTATTATTTTGTCGCATGATTTTTGGGATTCTTTCACATTTCTTATAATAACTTTTTTGTTTGTTTTCAACAAACTTTCAAAGCAGACTTTAAGCCAACATCCGAAAAGTGCTTTCATGAAAATTTGTTAAATATTGATTGACTTTAGGTAATGAAATGTGATAAGTGAATAAAACATTATTAAGTGGTCCTATTGATTTGTCCGACACTGTATATATATATTTATATATATATATATATATATATATATATATATATATATATATATATATATATATATATATATATATATATATATATATATATATATATATTTCAAGAAAGTGAGTAAAGCTGCCTTATAATTGATAACAAATCATCCAATAATGATGTATCGAATGAAATCCAATACCAACGGCAAAAAAATCAAAATTCAAAACATAACTATCCTTAAATCGTAGATATAAACGTCTTTAAATGCTTGACAGTTGTATCTCATGATTCTGATTCTCTCATGAGCGTCGAACGGATTTCGTCGTTCGAAGCCGGTACTCGCCCCGAGTGTGGCAGTATGCAAGTTGCACACTGGATAGGAGCGGGCCCGCGGCACCGCCATCATTCCGCACATCTGCGTGCCCGTCGTGGGTTCTAATCGCGTATGAACCATCCGCCGTAGCAAGGGGTTAGTCACCGGCTCCGGCTACGTGGTACTCAAGTCCTGAAAAGGCCGTCATGATCGTGTTGGCTATCACGCCAATAATAATAAAAAGAACTTAGCATAGCAGTCCACACCCGGGTAAGAGTTTGTCTTGACTTTGTTGCTGCCGGGCTACCGCTGTGACGCGACAAATGCACGGAATGCACTCGACCAAAACATGAACCTACCGATCCGAACCCATTCCAAGGCAGTGCCGGTCGCACGGCGTCATGATACCGACTCAAAACCAACAAGCCACCAGATTCTGGACGGACAGGTGCAGTATCATACGCGCACCGTAATAAACCAAACCAGAATTCTCTTTTGTATGAATTCAATTCAAGTTTTGTTTCCACTTGCGTCCGCTAGCGGAATTGGAAAGAAATGTGTAACATATCACATGCACGTTTGCTTCGATCGTTTGTCTTTTTAATACCCCCAACAGCAGAACCGGTCGCAAAGATGGTGGTGCCAATTAAATGGTTGTATTGTCTCCTAGGTAGCGGTAATCGACCGGGCGGCGTACAGTGCGTTTTCTGAGAATGCATGGAGTGTGTAGACGCAGCCGGTGACAATGCACGCATCAGAATCAAACAGTTTTGGGGTTCCCGCACGCACACACACACACACACGCGCACGCACGCATGCACGCGCGTACGCGAGAACGCACCCCCGAACGCGCGTACACGCACGATCGCCCGCTGCGCAAAGCGACGCAAGAAATCATGAAGTTCTGAGAATTTTATCATGCCCTCCTTTTCTCTCCAACGGCAAATTTGTCGAGCAGCTCGTCGAGCTGCCCGTCCCTGGCTCCGCCTCATACCCCTCGCCTGAGCGCGCTGCCGAAGGTTTGAATGTGTTGGTGCGTCAGACGGCCAATCGCTGTCAGCCATCGTCCGTGCTTTTTCCCTCCATAGCGCTATCTCTTTCGCGCGTGTGGACAATGCTCGCGAGCTGTTGTGGCGCCTAAAAATGCCGTTAACAAACATTGCGGCGATGAAGTTGCATTTTCACAAATCAAACCAAAAAAGCGCAATGAGTTTAATCGATGCAATGTAAAAATGACTACGGAATCGCTAGCGCACGATGGAGGGTTTGCTGTGTAACAAGCAGAACCCTAATTCGCTCTAACACGTTTCTAACACTAAGCTTTTGCTTTCGTCTGTTGTGGATTACATAGATATGCTAAGCATCCTGCGCATGATTGTGAGTGTGCGTGTGTATGCAAATCTGTCGCCAAATGTAATTTCTTCCGGAATGTTATGATGAAAGGCGGAAAGACGAATTGAGGCCCCTAAGGTGGGGGTACTGACACACAGCTGTTGGAAGATTGAACAGTATACTTAATTTGCCAGCGGATGGGGGGGGGGGGTGACCATGGGACCCCTACGATCATCGGTCACAGGCCCTAAAATTGTAGTCGCCATGGGGGGAGGGGAGGTGCAAATGGTTCTCCAGCCACGGAGCCCTAAAGACCATCTTTCCGGGGGCCCTTGTCGCTAATAATCTGTCCACTTGTAGACATACGGCATACTACAGACTAGAAATCTTCGGCGACCGCCTAGTCCGCCTACCGTTAGGTCCACCGCTGGTTCATGACGGTGTTTTTTTTTTTACTGTGGAGGTGCATCATTCCCCCTGCCTGCTGCGTATGCACCGGGCAGGAGACAGTGTGGCAGTATGCAAGTTGCACGCTGGATAGGAGCGGGCCCGCGGCACCGCCATCATTCCGCACATCTGCATGCCCGTCGTGGGTTCTAACCGCGTATGAACCGTCCGCCGTAGCAAGAGGTGACTATCCGGCTACGTGGTACTCAAATCCTGAAAAGGCCGGTATGATCGCGTAGGCCATTACGCCAATAATAAGAATAATAATAATAAGAAGAAGAACTTAGCATAGCAGTCCACACTCGGGGAAGGTTTTTGTTTTGACTTTGTTGCTGCCGGGTGTCCCGCGGTGGCGCGACAAATCAACGGAATGCAATCGACCAAAACATGAATCTACCGATCCGAACTCATTCCAAGGCATTGCCGGTCAATCGGCGTCACGATACCGACAAGTCAACAAGCCGCCCGATTCTGGACGGACTGGTGCAGCACCATACGCGCACCGTAATAAACAAATCCAGAATCCTCTTTTGTATGAATTCAATTCAAGTTTTGTTTCCACTTGCGTCCGCTAGCGGAATGGGAAAGAAATTTGCTACATATCACACGCACGTTTGGTTTGATCGTGTGCCTTTTTAACACCCCCAACAGCAGAGCCGATCGCAAAGATGCCAATGCCAATGGTTGTGTTGTCTCTCAAGTAGCGAGATCGAAAATGCATGGACTTTGTAGCCGCAGCGGATGAAAATGTACCCATCAGAATCAAATAGTTCTGGGGTTTCCAAACGCACGCACACATACAAACACGCGCGCAAACTCACACACACACACACACACACACACAAACAAACGCGCGCGCGCGCACGCGATAAGGTACCTACGAACGCGCGCACGCGAGAACGCACCTACGAAAGCGCGCACGCAAGCACGCACCCCCACCAAACCCCCCTCCCCATCCGCTAACATCAGCTATCATATAGCGCATCCTCATCCCTAGCGCCGGACGGGGTGGGGGATCGCGGCATGATAGAGTGAACGGTCACTTTCCCCGCGCTGTGTGCGTGCGTGTGTGTGTCGAGACCCAAAAACTCGAAACAGATTTCGGCAAATTAAAAAAAAATATAACCACTATACACTGTGCTACATGATGCTTAGAAGGTCGTTGAAGCATCAAACATGTTCAAATTAAAAAATATTAGATTAGTGTTAGACGTTCTCCTACGCTTGTTTTAAATAGGCTTCGTCACCCTCAACTGGCAGGGGCATCGAATGGTCTCATCAGCAGCGGCACGAAATAAAATAATTCATCAATACACCGATAACACTTTAAATCCCAATCCAGCTTCTCCCGCATCGTCCCAAGGTCACACACTAATTAATAAATGCTAACACCCACCAATAACAATACACAACCGCAATGCACATATATGAATCAACGCATACACCACAAACACCCAATCAGCTGGCGGCGGAAGGCACGGGCTGAAGCGCAAGTAGTGCAAGGCAGGGCGAGGGAGGGAGAAGAAGCGGACGAAAAAATGGGCGCCATTATTTTTTTAAATTTTTTGACCGTTTTTTTTTTTGCTCCGCCGCCGCCCGAACTGTCCGAACTGTCCGAACTGCCCGAACTGCGCGACCCAGCGCAGAAATCGCTGAAGAACAGCGCGGGAGACCACCCGCTGCGCAAATTCGAGCAGTTTCCAGCGCAGAAAATGCACCAAAATCTGCGCTGGCCAGCGCAGATTTGGCCTGGTCTCCCGCGCTGTTCTTCAGCGATTTCTGCGCTGGGTCGCGCAGTTCGGGCAGTTCGGACAGTTCGGACAGTTCGGGCGGCGGCGGAGCAAAAAAAAAACGGTCAAAAAATTTAAAAAAATAATGGCGCCCATTTTTTCGTCCGCTTCTTCTCCCTCCCTCGCCCTGCCTTGCACTACTTGCGCTTCAGCCCGTGCCTTCCGCCGCCAGCTGATTGGGTGTTTGTGGTGTATGCGTTGATTCATATATGTGCATTGCGGTTGTGTATTGTTATTGGTGGGTGTTAGCATTTATTAATTAGTGTGTGACCTTGGGACGATGCGGGAGAAGCTGGATTGGGATTTAAAGTGCCCGCTGCGCAAATTCGAGCAGTTTCCAGCGCAGAAAATGCACCAAAATCTGCGCTGGCCAGCGCAGATTTGGCCTGGTCTCCCGCGCTGTTCTTCAGCGATTTCTGCGCTGGGTCGCGCAGTTCGGGCAGTTCGGACAGTTCGGACAGTTCGGGCGGCGGCGGAGCAAAAAAAAAACGGTCAAAAAATTTAAAAAAATAATGGCGCCCATTTTTTCGTCCGCTTCTTCTCCCTCCCTCGCCCTGCCTTGCACTACTTGCGCTTCAGCCCGTGCCTTCCGCCGCCAGCTGATTGGGTGTTTGTGGTGTATGCGTTGATTCATATATGTGCATTGCGGTTGTGTATTGTTATTGGTGGGTGTTAGCATTTATTAATTAGTGTGTGACCTTGGGACGATGCGGGAGAAGCTGGATTGGGATTTAAAGTGTTATCGGTGTATTGATGAATTATTTTATTTCGTGCCGCTGCTGATGAGACCATTCGATGCCCCTGCCAGTTGAGGGTGACGAAGCCTATTTAAAACAAGCGTAGGAGAACGTCTAACACTAATCTAATATTTTTTAATTTGAACATGTTTGATGCTTCAACGACCTTCTAAGCATCATGTAGCACAGTGTATAGTGGTTATATTTTTTTTTAATTTGCCGAAATCTGTTTCGAGTTTTTGGGTCTCGACACACACACGCACGCACACAGCGCGGG
Organism: Anopheles coluzzii; assembly: GCF_943734685.1. Lineage (NCBI taxonomy): Eukaryota > Metazoa > Arthropoda > Insecta > Diptera > Culicidae > Anopheles > Anopheles coluzzii. Next base: position 68,927,611 of record NC_064670.1, read on the forward strand.
GAAAGTGACCGTTCACTCTATCATGCCGCGATCCCCCACCCCGTCCGGCGCTAGGGATGAGGATGCGCTATATGATAGCTGATGTTAGCGGATGGGGAGGGGGGTTTGGTGGGGGTGCGTGCTTGCGTGCGCGCTTTCGTAGGTGCGTTCTCGCGTGCGCGCGTTCGTAGGTACCTTATCGCGTGCGCGCGCGCGCGTTTGTTTGTGTGTGTGTGTGTGTGTGTGAGTTTGCGCGCGTGTTTGTATGTGTGCGTGCGTTTGGAAACCCCAGAACTATTTGATTCTGATGGGTACATTTTCATCCGCTGCGGCTACAAAGTCCATGCATTTTCGATCTCGCTACTTGAGAGACAACACAACCATTGGCATTGGCATCTTTGCGATCGGCTCTGCTGTTGGGGGTGTTAAAAAGGCACACGATCAAACCAAACGTGCGTGTGATATGTAGCAAATTTCTTTCCCATTCCGCTAGCGGACGCAAGTGGAAACAAAACTTGAATTGAATTCATACAAAAGAGGATTCTGGATTTGTTTATTACGGTGCGCGTATGGTGCTGCACCAGTCCGTCCAGAATCGGGCGGCTTGTTGACTTGTCGGTATCGTGACGCCGATTGACCGGCAATGCCTTGGAATGAGTTCGGATCGGTAGATTCATGTTTTGGTCGATTGCATTCCGTTGATTTGTCGCGCCACCGCGGGACACCCGGCAGCAACAAAGTCAAAACAAAAACCTTCCCCGAGTGTGGACTGCTATGCTAAGTTCTTCTTCTTATTATTATTATTCTTATTATTGGCGTAATGGCCTACGCGATCATACCGGTCTTTTCAGGATTTGAGTACCACGTAGCCGGATAGTCACCTCTTGCTACGGCGGACGGTTCATACGCGGTTAGAACCCACGACGGGCATGCAGATGTGCGGAATGATGGCGGTGCCGCGGGCCCGCTCCTATCCAGCGTGCAACTTGCATACTGCCACACTGTCTCCTGCCCGGTGCATACGCAGCAGGCAGGGGGAATGATGCACCTCCACAGTAAAAAAAAAAACACCGTCATGAACCAGCGGTGGACCTAACGGTAGGCGGACTAGGCGGTCGCCGAAGATTTCTAGTCTGTAGTATGCCGTATGTCTACAAGTGGACAGATTATTAGCGACAAGGGCCCCCGGAAAGATGGTCTTTAGGGCTCCGTGGCTGGAGAACCATTTGCACCTCCCCTCCCCCCATGGCGACTACAATTTTAGGGCCTGTGACCGATGATCGTAGGGGTCCCATGGTCACCCCCCCCCCCCCCCATCCGCTGGCAAATTAAGTATACTGTTCAATCTTCCAACAGCTGTGTGTCAGTACCCCCACCTTAGGGGCCTCAATTCGTCTTTCCGCCTTTCATCATAACATTCCGGAAGAAATTACATTTGGCGACAGATTTGCATACACACGCACACTCACAATCATGCGCAGGATGCTTAGCATATCTATGTAATCCACAACAGACGAAAGCAAAAGCTTAGTGTTAGAAACGTGTTAGAGCGAATTAGGGTTCTGCTTGTTACACAGCAAACCCTCCATCGTGCGCTAGCGATTCCGTAGTCATTTTTACATTGCATCGATTAAACTCATTGCGCTTTTTTGGTTTGATTTGTGAAAATGCAACTTCATCGCCGCAATGTTTGTTAACGGCATTTTTAGGCGCCACAACAGCTCGCGAGCATTGTCCACACGCGCGAAAGAGATAGCGCTATGGAGGGAAAAAGCACGGACGATGGCTGACAGCGATTGGCCGTCTGACGCACCAACACATTCAAACCTTCGGCAGCGCGCTCAGGCGAGGGGTATGAGGCGGAGCCAGGGACGGGCAGCTCGACGAGCTGCTCGACAAATTTGCCGTTGGAGAGAAAAGGAGGGCATGATAAAATTCTCAGAACTTCATGATTTCTTGCGTCGCTTTGCGCAGCGGGTGTTATCGGTGTATTGATGAATTATTTTATTTCGTGCCGCTGCTGATGAGACCATTCGATGCCCCTGCCAGTTGAGGGTGACGAAGCCTATTTAAAACAAGCGTAGGAGAACGTCTAACACTAATCTAATATTTTTTAATTTGAACATGTTTGATGCTTCAACGACCTTCTAAGCATCATGTAGCACAGTGTATAGTGGTTATATTTTTTTTTAATTTGCCGAAATCTGTTTCGAGTTTTTGGGTCTCGACACACACACGCACGCACACAGCGCGGGGAAAGTGACCGTTCACTCTATCATGCCGCGATCCCCCACCCCGTCCGGCGCTAGGGATGAGGATGCGCTATATGATAGCTGATGTTAGCGGATGGGGAGGGGGGTTTGGTGGGGGTGCGTGCTTGCGTGCGCGCTTTCGTAGGTGCGTTCTCGCGTGCGCGCGTTCGTAGGTACCTTATCGCGTGCGCGCGCGCGCGTTTGTTTGTGTGTGTGTGTGTGTGTGTGTGTGAGTTTGCGCGCGTGTTTGTATGTGTGCGTGCGTTTGGAAACCCCAGAACTATTTGATTCTGATGGGTACATTTTCATCCGCTGCGGCTACAAAGTCCATGCATTTTCGATCTCGCTACTTGAGAGACAACACAACCATTGGCATTGGCATCTTTGCGATCGGCTCTGCTGTTGGGGGTGTTAAAAAGGCACACGATCAAACCAAACGTGCGTGTGATATGTAGCAAATTTCTTTCCCATTCCGCTAGCGGACGCAAGTGGAAACAAAACTTGAATTGAATTCATACAAAAGAGGATTCTGGATTTGTTTATTACGGTGCGCGTATGGTGCTGCACCAGTCCGTCCAGAATCGGGCGGCTTGTTGACTTGTCGGTATCGTGACGCCGATTGACCGGCAATGCCTTGGAATGAGTTCGGATCGGTAGATTCATGTTTTGGTCGATTGCATTCCGTTGATTTGTCGCGCCACCGCGGGACACCCGGCAGCAACAAAGTCAAAACAAAAACCTTCCCCGAGTGTGGACTGCTATGCTAAGTTCTTCTTCTTATTATTATTATTCTTATTATTGGCGTAATGGCCTACGCGATCATACCGGCCTTTTCAGGATTTGAGTACCACGTAGCCGGATAGTCACCTCTTGCTACGGCGGACGGTTCATACGCGGTTAGAACCCACGACGGGCATGCAGATGTGCGGAATGATGGCGGTGCCGCGGGCCCGCTCCTATCCAGCGTGCAACTTGCATACTGCCACACTGTCTCCTGCCCGGTGCATACGCAGCAGGCAGGGGGAATGATGCACCTCCACAGTAAAAAAAAAAACACCGTCATGAACCAGCGGTGGACCTAACGGTAGGCGGACTAGGCGGTCGCCGAAGATTTCTAGTCTGTAGTATGCCGTATGTCTACAAGTGGACAGATTATTAGCGACAAGGGCCCCCGGAAAGATGGTCTTTAGGGCTCCGTGGCTGGAGAACCATTTGCACCTCCCCTCCCCCCATGGCGACTACAATTTTAGGGCCTGTGACCGATGATCGTAGGGGTCCCATGGTCACCCCCCCCCCCCATCCGCTGGCAAATTAAGTATACTGTTCAATCTTCCAACAGCTGTGTGTCAGTACCCCCACCTTAGGGGCCTCAATTCGTCTTTCCGCCTTTCATCATAACATTCCGGAAGAAATTACATTTGGCGACAGATTTGCATACACACGCACACTCACAATCATGCGCAGGATGCTTAGCATATCTATGTAATCCACAACAGACGAAAGCAAAAGCTTAGTGTTAGAAACGTGTTAGAGCGAATTAGGGTTCTGCTTGTTACACAGCAAACCCTCCATCGTGCGCTAGCGATTCCGTAGTCATTTTTACATTGCATCGATTAAACTCATTGCGCTTTTTTGGTTTGATTTGTGAAAATGCAACTTCATCGCCGCAATGTTTGTTAACGGCATTTTTAGGCGCCACAACAGCTCGCGAGCATTGTCCACACGCGCGAAAGAGATAGCGCTATGGAGGGAAAAAGCACGGACGATGGCTGACAGCGATTGGCCGTCTGACGCACCAACACATTCAAACCTTCGGCAGCGCGCTCAGGCGAGGGGTATGAGGCGGAGCCAGGGACGGGCAGCTCGACGAGCTGCTCGACAAATTTGCCGTTGGAGAGAAAAGGAGGGCATGATAAAATTCTCAGAACTTCATGATTTCTTGCGTCGCTTTGCGCAGCGGGTTATCGGTAGAATTGCTGGCTTAACTTGTAGCGCATCCTCATCCAAAGCACCGGGTGGGGAGGGGGATCGCGGCATGATAGAGTGGACGATCACTTTCCCCGCGCTGTGTGTGTGTCCGTGTGTGTGTGTCGTGGCCAGAAAACTCGAGACAAATTCCGGCACATTATGCCGTATGTCTACAAGTATTAGCGAGGGAATGGTGGGAAGGAGGGAAGGAGGGAAGGAGGGAAGGAGGGAAGGAGGGAAGGAGGGAAGGAGGGAAGGAGGGAAGGAGGGATTCCCTCCCTTTCGTAAGAATGGAAAAGAGAGAGATAGAACAAAAGCTTGCCAAAAGCACGACAAAAGAATTTACAGATAGCGATACCCACCCAACAGTCAAAAGCCGAAGATTTTATATTGACCTTTCACTTTTTCTATCTGTCTCTCGCTCTAATTTGAGCGATTTTCCCCTGATGAGTGTCCCCGAGCCTCCTCGTGTGGTTGTTGTTGTTGGAAGTTGAAGCCGAAACCCCCTCGTGCGCTGCCAAAATCAGCGAAGAACGAAATCGAGTGGCTCATGCGAAAGAACGAAAAAAATGATGAGCGAGTGTGCTGTGACAATAACACACACGCACGCACAAAGCGACACCCGAAATTTGGTGCGATACCGGCTTTCAGTGGAGCAAGTACACACATGCACACATTTGGCCACACCAGCGCTCTGTTCTAGTGCAGGTAGTTTTCTGCAGTCCACGGTGATACTACACACAGCCACGCACTTGGCGATACACGCTGTGTGGTGGACGTTCAGAATTCAGTGGTGCAAATACACACATGCATACACTTGGCGACACACGCTCTGCTGTGCGGTGAGGTTTGTGTTCTGTGTCCCGTGGTGCAAATATACACACACACGCACTTGGCTACACACGCAGTACGGCGCGGTTGGCTTGGCAGAAGCGCATACACACATTCACGCAGTAGGCTTTACTTTCAGTCCAGTGAGGTTGGTGCTTGTGTGGTGTTTCAGCTCTTGGTGGTCAGCGGATAAACCCCGTAAAAATGGAGATCATTCTAATTTAAGGTAAGTAAAAGTGATTAAAATTATCAACCAACATCCCCCCTTCTAATTCATATCATTTTTCTTCCATTTCATGTGTTTTTCACGGCGAACCGAGACAACAAAACCTGTGGCAGTGTCGTGGTGTTGGAGATGGTGGCCCGTACAGTGCAGCGAGAAGAACTAGGCGCGACAGCGATGTGGAGCAGAAAGTGCTGTGCTGATTTTTCTCTGTGCGAGTGTAAAAAGTGTTTGTTAAATTATGTGCGTTAATTTAGAATTAAGTGCAGTGGTTATTGTGCATGTGTTGTGTTTTTTTTTGTATTAATGTTATATAAAATATTCAATAAATCGAATCATGTTGATATAATGGTCCGCACTGTATCATTTCGGAAAGAAATCCTGGCAAAAAAGGGGGAGGGGACTACCCAAGGACGCAAAAACCGACGGCGGCCTGTGTAATCTGGGCTCCCTACAAAGCTCTCCACAAAGCTCTCGTTTGCAGGCTTGTCGAGAGCTTCGCCACAGGCGCCCGAACCATCCGTCACGCACACATCTAAACGTTCTGGTTTCTTCAGCCGCTCACGCATACCAATGTGTTTGCTCCACCCCCTTTTTCGGATTGCTTATAGAAATGATGAGGCTGTTCACATTTGCTTTATGCACACATTCGCATGCTGTTTATTGAATAATATCCCTCTCCCTTCCCACATGTGTTTTGGCATACTCCCGCTGTGTAGACGGCAGAACGCTTTCCCCCTTCCAAATTTACCGTTCTTCCTCCTCTCGTTCTTCCTTCCTCCTACTGCGCTCGGGGTACCATCCGTGCTGCGCGTGTTCAGCTGGCTTGAGTTTAGTGATGACGTCATGAACAGGAACTGCGCGTGTTGAACCGGCTTCTGTTAAGTAATGACGTCCTCACCGGGGGCTGAATGAAGCAATAATGAATGTATGTAGTATGTATTACTATGGAGAGTTTAGCGCTTGGGATTAGATCAAAACTTACCTTAATATTTTAAAACTAGAAAACGTTTTCTTTCCGTCGCTCCTTTGAAGATTGTTGACGACGCCAGCAGGTAGTCGTTGATAAATAGCGCACACACCTGTAACTTTTTAGACGCCAAGGGTTAGTTGAATGTACCTGCACAAGCACACAGCAAGAAACTTACCTCAACAATTTGCTAGGATAAATCATTCCATAACTGAGGAAGAAGGAACACGGCACAAAACGTAAATGAACAAAGTACGTCGCACAATAAATCGCACCTCACTTCAGTACATCCTTCCATAGGGAAAGTTCTGGACAGACTGAGGATGCCTAACACCCGGATGAGCGCGATAGCAGAAAAATCATGTTGGATCGAGAGAGATGGGTAGACTCGGTCCAGCGTTATCCGCTGGTAAATGCATGTGTGTGTGACGAACGAAAGACTTCAAACCCCGCTTGCCCCGTATTTCATCCATAATTTTTCGTCACACGCACACACCTCTACACGGGCGGCGGTTTGCCGTCCAAAATCTAGAGAGAGAAGACAGGGCCTCTCGCTTTGGCACACAGAAAAACCTCTCAACAACTTCGGCTCTGCTACTTGGGACACTCGTTCGTCATTTTTTTTTTCGTTTTTTTGCTTGAGCCACTCGATTTCGTTCTTCCCCAAGGACGCAAAAACCGACGGCGGCCTGTGTAATCTGGGCTCTCTACAAAGCTCTCCTCGAAGCTCTCGTCCGCAGTCTTGTCGAGAGCTTCGCCACAGGCGCCCGAACCATCCATCACGCACACATCTAAACGTTCTGGTTTCTACAGCCGCTGACGCATACCAATGTGTTTGCTCCACCTCCTTTTTCGGATTGCTTATAGAAATGCTGAAGCTATTCACATTTGCTATACGCACACATTCGCATGCTGTTTATTGAATAATATCTCTCTCCCTTCCCACATGTGTTTTGGCATACTCCCGCTGTGTACACGGCAGAACGCTTTCCCCCTTCCAAATTTACCGTTCTTCCTTCCTCCTACCGCGCTCGGGGTACCATCCGTGCTGCGCGTGTCCAGCTGGCTTCATTTTAGTGATGACGTCATGAACAGGAGCTGCGCGTGTTGAACCGGCTTCTGTTAAGCAATGACGTCCTCACCGGGGGCTGAATGAAGCAATAATGAATGTAAGTAGGATGTATTACTATGGAGAGTTTAGCGCAGAGGATTAGATCAAAACTTACCTTAATATTTTAAAACTGGAAAACGTTTTCATTCCGTCGCTCACTTTGAAGATTGTTGACGAGGTCAGCATGCAGTCGTTGATAAATAGCGCACACACCTGTAACTTTTTAGACGCCAAAGCTAAGTTGAATGTACCTGCACAAGTACACAGCAAGAAACTTACCTCAACAATTTGCTAGGATAAATCATTCCATAACTGAGGAAGAAGGAACACGGCACAAAACGTAAATGAACAAAGTACGTCGCACAATAAATCGCACCTCACTTCAGTACATCCTTCCATAGGGAAAGTTCTGGACAGACAGAGGATGCCTAACACCCGGATGAGCGCGATAGCAGAAAAATCATGTTGGATCGAGAGAGATGGGTAGACTCGGTCCAGCGTTATCCGCTGGTAAATGCATGTGTGTGTGACGAACGAAAGACTTCAAACCCCGCTTGCCCCGTATTTCATCCATAATTTTTCGTCACACGCACACACCTCTACACGGGCGGCGGTTTGCCGTCCAAAATCTAGAGAGAGAAGACAGGGCCTCTCGCTTTGGCACACAGAAAAACCTCTCAACAACTTCGGCTCTGCTACTTGGGACACTCGTTCGTCATTTTTTTTTTCGTTTTTTTGCTTGAGCCACTCGATTTCGTTCTTCCCCAAGGACGCAAAAACCGACGGCGGCCTGTGTAATCTGGGCTCTCTACAAAGCTCTCCTCGAAGCTCTCGTCCGCAGTCTTGTCGAGAGCTTCGCCACAGGCGCCCGAACCATCCATCACGCACACATCTAAACGTTCTGGTTTCTACAGCCGCTGACGCATACCAATGTGTTTGCTCCACCTCCTTTTTCGGATTGCTTATAGAAATGCTGAAGCTATTCACATTTGCTATACGCACACATTCGCATGCTGTTTATTGAATAATATCTCTCTCCCTTCCCACATGTGTTTTGGCATACTCCCGCTGTGTACACGGCAGAACGCTTTCCCCCTTCCAAATTTACCGTTCTTCCTTCCTCCTACCGCGCTCGGGGTACCATCCGTGCTGCGCGTGTCCAGCTGGCTTCATTTTAGTGATGACGTCATGAACAGGAGCTGCGCGTGTTGAACCGGCTTCTGTTAAGCAATGACGTCCTCACCGGGGGCTGAATGAAGCAATAATGAATGTAAGTAGGATGTATTACTATGGAGAGTTTAGCGCAGAGGATTAGATCAAAACTTACCTTAATATTTTAAAACTGGAAAACGTTTTCATTCCGTCGCTCACTTTGAAGATTGTTGACGAGGTCAGCATGCAGTCGTTGATAAATAGCGCACACACCTGTAACTTTTTAGACGCCAAAGCTAAGTTGAATGTACCTGCACAAGTACACAGCAAGAAACTTACCTCAACAATTTGCTAGGATAAATCATTCCATAACTGAAGAAGAAGGAACACGGCACAAAACGTAAATGAGCAAAATACGTCGCACAAGAAATCGCACCTCACTTAAGTACATCCTTCCACAGGGAAAGTTCTGGACAGACTGAGGATGCCTAACACTCGGATGAGCGCGATAGCAGAAAAATCATGGTGGATCGAGAGAGATGGGTAGACTCGGTCCAGCGATATCCGCTGGTAAATGCATGTGTGTGTGACGAACGAAAGACGTCAAACCCCGCTTCCCCCGTATTTCATCCATAATTTTTCGTCACACGCACACACCTCTGCACGGGCGGCGGTTTGCCGTCCAAAATCTAGAGAAAGAAGACAGGGCCTCTCGCTTTGGCACACAGCAAAATCTCTCAACAACTTCGGCTCTGCTACTTGGGTCGCTGATTTTGGCAGCGCACGAAGGGGTTTCGGTTTCAACTTCCAACAACAACAACCACACGAGGAGGCTCGGGGACACTCATCAGGGGAAAATCGCTCAAATTAGAGCGAGAGACAGATAGAAAAAGTGAAAGGTCAATATAAAATCTTCGGCTTTTGACTGTTGGGTATGAGCCGTACGAACAACAACAAAACAACCCAACCAACCAAACCGTGCTCTTTCGAAGTAAATTTGCTTCGATATACCTTCGATAGAAGTTCTCTACCGAAGGTGTATCAACTTTGATAGGCAGTTCCTACCGAAGTTAGGCTCGGGTGTTTAGCCGAAATGCTACAAAAGAGAAAGAAAAAAATCTCTCGTATGCTGCCGCGTTCTCGCTCACACGCGCGCCCTGCCCCCTTTTATTTACGTACGTGTTTATAGCCCCTCCTCCTCCTCCTCCTCCTCTCATCTATCTTCCTACCTTATGTGCAGTGGTTATGTGTTTTTAATTGAAATTGGAAGGAGAGATATTCGATTTATTTATTACGTGCGATTTAATCAGAGAATTGAAACATGGTAGCAGGTGAATCTACTGTTCATCACAAGCGGGCCTAACACTTTAACTATTTGTGAATTCGCGCGTGAGGACGTAAAAGGCGCAATAATAATGGAGCGGTTCTAACGTAAACAGACCAAATCGCTCAGCTGAAAATTTCATAGAGCGGAATAGCATTTCATTGTAATAGCATTGCTAGTATATCATCCGCGCACCCTATGAACCGTACTTTTCCAAATATCTTAAAAAGTACGCATTGTATGAAAAAACCGTCTTTACAAGATCACAATTTCAAAACACATTTGGAAAAAGTTTTTTGCTAAAAGTGACTTTTGAAAATTTACTCAGATTAATGTTTATTTCTTTAAATTAATTCATAAATGGGGTAAGGGAAATAATTTATACTAATACTAATAGACCAAGACTCCATTGCCTGAAATATTTAGTGCCTCAAAGTAGTATATCCTCTTTGGCAAGCGTTTGAGTTAAACTGATTCTTCGCAAAATGTGAAGAGAGCGTTCGGCCCCCCTTCAGATGCTTCGACAGAGTGAAGCTCCTCCCCTTCCTCCATTCGTCATCCATCAATTTTTCTCCGCGCCCTCACACATCTACACGCACATCTGTTCACATGGCAACACGTGAGATGCGTGACATGCTTTCTCGCTCATCACGAAGGATTTGCTTCAAAAGAGCTCGGTTTGGTTGGTTGGGAAGAGACTACCCAACCAACCAAACCGAGCTCTTTCGAAGCAAATCCTTCGTGATGAGCGAGAAAGCATGTCACGCATCTCACGTGTTGCCATGCGAACAGATGTGCGTGTAGATGTGTGAGTGCGCGGAGAAAAATTGATAGATGACGAATGGAGGAAGGGGAGGAGCTTCACTCTGTCGAAGCATCTGAAGGGGGGCCGAACGCTCTCTTCACATTTTGCGAAGAATCAGTTTAACTCAAACGCTTGGCAAAGAGGATATACTACTTTGAGGCACTAAATATTTCAGGCAATGGAGTCTTGGTCTATTAGTATTAGTATAAATTATTTCCCTTACCCCATTTATGAATTAATTTAAAGGAATAAACATTAATCTGAGTAAAATTTCAAAAGTCACTTTTAGCAAAAACTTTTTCCAAATGTGTTTTGAAATTCTGAATCGATCTTGTAAAGACGGTTTTTTCATACAATGCGTACTTTTTAAGATATTTGGAAAAGTACGGTTCATAGGGTGCGCGGATGATATACTAGCAATGCTATTACAATGAAATGCTATTCCGCTCTATAAAATTTTCAGCTGAGCGATTTGGTCTGTTTACGTTAGAACCGCTCCATTATTATTGCGCCTTTTACGTCCTCACGCGCGAATTCACAAATAGTTAAAGTGTTAGGCCCGCTTGTGATGAACAGTAGATTCACCTGCTACCATGTTTCAATTCTCTGATTAAATCGCACGTAATAAATAAATCGAATATCTCTCCTTCCAATTTCAATTAAAAACACATAACCACTGCACATAAGGTAGGAAGATAGATGAGAGGAGGAGGAGGAGGAGGAGGGGCTATAAACACGTACGTAAATAAAAGGGGGCAGGGCGCGCGTGTGAGCGAGAACGCGGCAGCATACGAGAGATTTTTTTCTTTCTCTTTTGTAGCATTTCGGCTAAACACCCGAGCCTAACTTCGGTAGGAACTGCCTATCAAAGTTGATACACCTTCGGTAGAGAACTTCTATCGAAGGTATATCGAAGCAAATTTACTTCGAAAGAGCACGGTTTGGTTGGTTGGGTACCCAGATAGCAAAGCCGAATGCCTTTGTATGGGAGCCATCGCGCTGATCAAGGCTCACTTTTTCGCGCGCATAAAGCAAAATGTGCGTGAAGGCGAAAAAAACCCGAAAGCGCTTCGTGTCCTCTCTCGTGTTTCTAGTTTTATTCTCTCTCGCATGTCATCACCCTACTAGCAATGAGAATGTAAAAGTGTGCGTCTTTCAGGCGAGGGGCATGTAGAAGCAGGGGGAGACGGTTGGAAATACGCGGAATTACGCGGCGGCGAGAGCGTGTTTTGCTTTCTACACAGTTTTTGCACTCACACAATCACACATGTGTGAATGTGTGCGTTCACTTTCAGCCAGCGCACTCAGTTTGGTTTTCTCGCAGCGGCTTGCTGGTGTCGGTGTCTCGCTCGCACTAGTGCAGCGAGTGTTCCTCGTGCGTTCCCTTTCTTGCTACCACACAAAATCGTCAGTACAGTTCAAGTCTTCGCAGCGTGAGGCAGCGCGCGTTTTAGCCTAAGTCCCGGGCGCTCGATGTAATTTGAAGTGAAGTGTTGAAGTGTTATTTATTTCAATTCACATTATTACGGCCTCGGTCGTATTTTCAAGTGTTGAAGTGTTGTGCGCATTGAAATAAAGCAGCGTTAATCTTTCATAATTCAACATGAATATGTAAATTATGCTGCTTTATTTCAATGCTTTTTTTACAGTATTCAACATACACAACATACAGGCAGTAAGGCGGGTGCTTGAAGTGACGATTTTTTTAATTATTTATAATAAAAAATATGTGTGGTTTTGTGACAAGATTGTGGTTAGCGATGTGTGGAACTGTGCCTTAAGTTTCAATAAAGTGTTAAAATATCAAACGAGTTTGATGTGTTTAAGTTTTATTTCGATGCATGCGATTTTATTACGCTGCAAATCAAAGTGAACGAAAGCGCACAGCGCACAACGCGTAACGAAAGAAACGGGGGGGAGGGGTTGTCCAGCGCTACGCGCAAAGTGCGGCAACAGCGCAGCGCAAACCGAAAAGAACGCACGGGAGGGGGTGTTCAGCGCAGCGCGCAAGTGCGGCAACAGCGCAGTGCAAACCGAAAGAAACGCGAGAGAGCAAGAACAGCTGATCCGCGCATCCAGCGCAGCGCGAGAGGAAAAAAACGGGAGGGAGGGGTATCAGCTGATCAGCTGTTTTGTATCGCGAGAGCGCCCCGTGTAATTTGAAGGCATGCGAGAGAGCGCTGCGCGCGCTCACTCTCAATTCGGAAAAAAATCACTGCGCCTCGACTATGGCGGCCAATACAAAATCGACCGAACCCCTTCCCCCTGTTTCTACATGCCCCTCGCCTGTAAATTTCGCTCTCTTTGTCTGTAGGGCACTCTCTCCCAGTTTTTCGGATTGAAATGAGAATTCACTCTCTTGATTTGGTTGCGGCAGTCTAGCTGCTTCACACTCTTTATTCTCTTCTTTTTGCAGTTCCCACAAGAGGATTCACACATGTGTTCTCACATACTTCCATACACACACACACGGTGGTTGGAAGCCTGGCGCGGCTGTTTCCAATTCTGTCTTTTCGTCTTCCCTCTTCACACCGCGCTGGAGCCCGTGGTGGTGCGCGTGTTCAGCCTGCTTGGTTCAGGAAAGATGTCATCAGATTTGGCGCGCCTCAACCGCGGTGTTGTATGAAAGTACACAATTAATAGACACACTTTGTTAAAAAGATTACACTTCATTTAAAGATGTGACAAACTTACCTTTGTGCTTGAGGATCAATTGAAACTTGAACGCCTGTGCACACAGTGTCACACTTTTTAAGTAGTTTGAGGAACAGCTAGCGGTAGCAGCACACATCTGAAACTTGTAATGTGCAAAACATTGCATATTAGAATAATATTAGAATTAGATAAATGTCACATAGCACTAGACACTTAGAAAAGGACACTTACCCAAACAATTAGATGATAAAAATTCGTCCTCCGATGAAGCAGAAAGAACACCGCGGATGGCGCAGTATGGAAAGTGTTTCACGCAGGAAAAATAGTTCACGCAGCACACAAACACACACTCTCACATCCACGGTTCAGAGCACACTGAAGTCGCTCTTTGGCTTGGATGGAAAAGAGCAAACACCCTGATGAGTGCGATGGAAGAAAATGACGTGTGTTCAACAGGGATGGGTAGAATCCAACACACGAAGTGTGCAGGAGAATTCTCTTCGTGTGGCAAGAGAGAATTGACAAACACCCTGATGAGCGAGAACGCAACAAACGTTGTAGAATGTAGAAACGGGATAGGAATAGTAAGCGAAGGCAGTTTGTGGACATGAGGGGGTTGAAACTGGGAGAAAAAAGCTTCGGTTCCCAAGCGGCATCGCTGAGAGAGAATTGAGCTTTTCCCGTTGTTTCCCCCCCTGACATACCCACGAACGGTGTGTTTGTTTCTACGCGATGCGTTATTCTCTGTTGTTGTTGTTGCTTTTAACACTGTTACCACAAGAGCTTGAAGCAAGAAGCGTTTCACACCATCACCGTCTCACCCAGACTTTGGTGTTGTGATGCGTTTATTTGTACCCCTGCCCCTATGTTCTTCTTACCCTTACCGCGCACCCCATACATTCTGACTTAGAATTCAAAGCACAGCGAAATGGTCTAATCGAATTTGGAACAGATGAGTGATGGATATTTCATTACGATTCAGATCACATATTTTATAACAAAATTAACAGAAACTTGTACTAAAATTTGATGGAAAAATTAAAGGTTTCCGCCATCGGTATAATGATATAAAAATAATTATATTAACAACTTATATAATATATATATATATATATATATATATATATATATATATATATATATATATATATATATATATATATATATATATATATATATATATATATATATATATATATATATATATATATATATATATATATATATATATATATATATATTATTATAGATAAGTTGTTAATATAATTATTTTTATAATTTTGTAATATATATTTATTTATCGGTTTATTTCTATTAAAAAAACCTTATCTTGAAGAATTGAAAAAGGAACAGAGTAAATTGTCTGTTTTACTTAATAACATTCATATTGGGATCACACAAAAAATATCAAATAATTACACACGTGCATGAACATGCTTACTAGTTAGGTTATCGTTGTACATAAATGTAATAAAATACATTTTAATCATTATTAAGTTTATAATTATCTTTCTGATTATTTCAAAAAAAAACACTGATGTTTGTTTTAATTTTAACCGCTTTGAAAATAGCAATATATATGATACAATTAGAACTCGCTAATTGCATTTATATCATATGTCTACAAAAAAAAAGATAGATTTTGTTTATTAGACATTTTGTAACACGACTAATGTCTGCGTATTTTGTCATGTTTGTTATTTTATACAATGTGGATAAACTGACTTTTTCTCATATTTATGTGAACAACTCGGATTTTTTGTATTCAATTGAAAAAGCAGACTTGCAATTGGCGAGGTTTGAATGTATTTCACTTCGTCACATGCCAGCTCGCATATCTGTCAAGTCAGAAACGTAAACAAACACGGACAACCGCCCGTAAAGATTGTGTGCAGAATAATCGTAAAATTTTATGTGAAAACTCGGGAAAAGGTAAGTATTCTGTGCATATTTCAGTAAATAAACTATCTTTTAATGTTTGAACACATTATTCCACAGGAAAAACATCATTTCATCCCGAAATTTGGCAACATTCGTCCGAGTATGATCGAGCAGCTGTGTGTGTGTATGCCGACGAAATACGACGCCGGTAAGATGAAATGTTTTACTTTTTCACTTTTAGTTTACTTTTTCACTTTACTTTTTCATGAAATCACAATGAATTGTAAAAATAATGCAGATTTAATGATCTTGATCTTTGTTACAGTTTCTACAACAATCACTAAAGCCGGCTGTGATCGTGATCGGCACATTCTCAACTGGACCAACACACCGGTCGTTGTGTATCTTCAAGCAAACTAACGTTGCAATACACCACAAAATAGCATGGAAAGGAAAGTATTATAAAATAATATCACATATGAAAGCATTCTAATCTTTCCATGTTATTTTTCCACTGCAAACAGGACATTGGATCACCGCATCGACAAGTGGTTTTTATGTGCAAGTGTTGTTAAGAAGTGTGTTGTACGGTGTATTACGTGTTTTACTTTATTTGTATCGCTTTGCAAGTGGTACAATTAGTGCGTTTAATCGTTGTAATACAGCTAACATAAGATTTACCCGAGCATTAGAAGCGGCAACAATACATGTGCCTGACGCAGAGACAACAATGCCGTCGGCATCCGTTGATACCATCCAAAGTGATGGTTGAAATCGTATTTAAACGTGTAAAACCATGTATTGGGGCATGTAAGTATTGCATAATAGTTAAATAAATACATTTTATCGTTGTACTGGACAATGTGCATCGAAATTAAAAAAAAAGTGTGTGTGTTTTTGTTTACATCCGAATACAGAACCCACAACGCTATACTGTGGTTCGAGCACTCGCTAAGTAACGCTTGAGCTTTGAGCTTTCATTGAGCTTACATAGAATGTTACACGCTACCTGCTCACTAAGGACTGCTATCGAGCAGTGTTATGAGCAGGTAGCGAGCAGTAACGCTTCCATACAAAAATCGCGAAACGTAACGCTCCAATGCTATTTGGGTTGCTACTTGGGAAGTTTCGGCCTCTTCGCTCCCGACCGGCCCGTACGACGGACATAATAAATCCATACCATATTAAAAGTACAAAAGTACGAAACACATTGGCGGAATGAAGCGCTTACATGTTTTTACAGTGTTGGTGAAATGTTTCCCTGCCCAAGTGACAATTCACATATGCGTTATGTTTGAGGGGTAGGACATTGCCTACTTTCAACAATTGTTCCATACAAAATGTATGGCCTACCCGGGTAGGCGGTTGTACGATTACGTAAAGTTTTTTGGTCGTACATAAGACGGTTAACCACGAAAAACATAATTGTTCCATACAAAATGTATGGCCTTCCCGGGTAGGCGGTTGTACATGTTAAGGGGATATAAACTTAAATAACTTAAAAAAATATTTAAACATTTTTCATATTTTTTATTTTTTGCACATGGGTAGAAAACATCCTTTCTGAGGCATTATTAAAATTTGAAGTTGATACGATTTTTTAATCAAAAGTTAATTTGCAATAAAGATGCGAAACTTACCCGGGTAGGCGGTTGTACACATGACGGTTAATACATTAAGTGATTTGGGAAATGGTTATGACTTTTTGGTCAGTATTACCCTATTAATACACGATGCGCAGTCTCAGATTACGCATATATTCGTTTTATCAAAACATATGTCATTTCGCGTAGCCAACCCTGAGCTATAAACGTCATTTCCATAAAATTTCAGATTGCGCCAAGATTGCGCATAAATTTTCAAGATTACAGGCGGTCCCCGAGATACACGGTTAATGGGGACCGCGAACGGCCGCAAAATACCGCGTATCTCGGATTTCCGCGTAAGTCGAATCTCGTGATTTCCAGCTAAAATATCACTAATATTCGTGTAATTTTGCAAGTAGGGAGCGGTTTTACTAACTTTATGAATTATTTGATATGCTTTTGACTGAATATAACAGTTTAAAACCCTTTGAAATAGTTCTTCACATTCGATCAAAACGGAAATTATTTGGCAATTTACAATTGATGTGTCAAATCAGTACAATTTGGTCAAAGAATTGTCAAATTTTGAAAACCGCGTATCTCCGAATCCGCGTATAAGAGGTACCGTGTATTTCGGAGACCGCCTGTATACAGGCGTCCCCCGAGTTACGACCCCCTCGAATTACGACGATTCGCAGATACGACGATTTCGATTTTGACAGTTGAAAGATGTCATTGAGACGAAATTGATATATTTTTTTGAATTTCTGTGCAGATAACCGTTTCAAACATCCCAAGTAGCCTTAAGAAACTTTATTTGATTATTAACAGTATTTTAAAGCCTATAAAAATGAAATAGAGTTTCTTAAGAGAATGTGACATTTGTCAGCGTTACAGCATAACGACGTATTCCGTTACCCTGTTTTTTTTTTTTCATTCGAGCCAATATAACACACAGTGTTTTTCAAATTTTATCTACACCAGTTTCATTGTTTCAATATTTGGATTTTTTTTTCATTCTTATTTAAATAATAATGTGCATTTACTATCACAACAAAATATTTGTTTGTTTAACGGTACGAAAAAATATTTTTTTTCTTTTTTCCTTCACTTGAATCTACGGTGCTAATAAAAAAATGATGATAAAAAAATAATATTTCATATTTGTAAATATTATATGCAATGAGTTTGATGAAGGATATGCTAATGAGATAAATCGTCATAAAAAAAAACATTTTTTGTATAAAACAATATACTCTTGATGATGATAATTTTTGAGACATACTGTACATGGTCACGTACATGGCGCCTCCATTTCTTATGTCAAAAAGTTCGTCAAGCTTCGTGTGTATTGTGTGTAGTTGGCAACAAAACCAAGCGTCTGCGACAAATTCTATCAGCTATCGTTTAATTTGTGTATCATCATGCTTTTACAACAGGTCAGTGTATCGATGTTACCAATCTCTTCACATGAGCTACATAAGTTTTATATTTCGCAGCATTTTCGATTCGGATAGCGTTCGGACATCATGTTTTCCGTCCACGGCTGCAGCTAACCTCCATGCTAAATTGATGGAAGAAACCCATGGAATGAATGAAACATATGTGATACAGTGACAATAAGCAGTGACAAAACGATGAAATGTCGAATAAAAGTATTTGTGGTGAATTTATGCATTTATTCCATGTAATTTAAAAACCTTTTGTTGCAACTTAACGAAGATCTAGAAAATTCGTATAGAAAGAGAAACAGCAATATAGCCATCTCTGTCGATATTTTCGTTAATTTTTATCTTTTTCGTTGAAAATACCGGCTAAATTTTAAATTTTAACGAAACATGGACGAAGCCAGGAAAGCGTTACGCAGTGTTTTAAGCCCTGGAATTACTGCTGTACAGTCTTTCCCCGAGTTACGCGAATAATGCGTTCCGGAGACATTCGCGTAACTCGGATTTTCGCGTAAGTCGAATATCACATGTTACAGCAAAAATATACTTTATTTATCATAATTTTTTATTGAATTTAGTTCATTTATGTAATTTAATACTTATTTGATGCAATTGGTGTAGAAAATTTGGTTATTTATCGGTAATTATTTTTCATTTGACAATTGATGGAGAAAATTGTACTGATTTGACATCTGAACTGTCAAAAATAAAAATTCGCGTAACTCGAATTCGCGTAACTCGAGTGTCGCGTAACTCGGGGAAAGACTGTATGGAAAGCTAAAAGTAATACTTTTAGGCATACTTTTAACGGTTTCTTAACAGGATTGTGCTACTTGGGATATTTCCTCAGATTCCACAACACCCCGATCTTGAATATCTATGTCGTGTAAACGGCTTTTGGAGGGAAATTAATAAATTATCGTACATTATTTTTAATAAAATATACGATTTCATAGATTCCGACTCTTCAATTTCGGTTATAAACTTTATATTCGCAGATATTCGACATACGACTATTTCAACTTACGCCTTGCTTTAGGACATTTTTTCGGTCCCAAATACAGTCGTATCTCGGGGGACACCAGTATGTCCGAGATATATATATTTTTTTTTTGATAGATAAATATATCAAACCAAGGTGGATTAAAAATATCAGGTGGTGGATTAGGGCCTTTGGGGGTTCGCCATAGTTGAGGGACTTTGCGTCATTTTTGAACCGTTAACCATTGGTTTCCGCACACAAAGCTTAGCAAATAGAACAGATTTCTTTGTTATTATGTGCATTTTTGTGTGTTATTAGTTTTTATCGAAAAAATGAGATATATTAACAAAAGATTTGATGATTTGTTTATGCACGAAATTTAAAATCATGTGAGTATGAGTTCTAATCTCACGTAAATTGTCCATGCGGCTCGTCGATAATAAGGAATCGATGTGAAAATTGAAAAAATAATGGTTTTCTTAATTTTTATCTCCAAAAATGTCGAAAACACAATGAATTATAGAATAAATTCACGGAATAAAACAAAATAACACACTTTAATCCATGTTATAATGTTTAATAAGAACTCGCAAAGTCCAAAATATCCCTAATAGCCAGAATTGCTTAAGCAGCTCATTTTGGCACGCTAAAGATCGCTGCTCTAATTCGCCTTTTGCAGTAGATAAACAGCATCAAAGTTCCAGTCGGTCCTTCTAAAAAGCGCCTAAGCAGCTTCCTTAAGCTACGGTGCCGGGGATTATTTTTCTTTGTGTTTTATTTTCAAGCAAGCGTCATGGATGAAATAAACAACAGGATTTGTTTTGTTTGTGTACATGTGTATATTTTTAAATCCTCAATTTTCATAAATTACATGAAACGTATCACAATTTACTGTAAAATCACAATCACTTCCTTCAAAATCCCTTCTTCAAAGAACTAATCTAACTTGTATAGCAGCAATGAAATGATTGGCGGCGTCTGTCTTTGACACTTTGACAAGACCCACCTTGTACCGATGTCATGCATTAAAAAGCTATGAAGTTCCACCAAGTTCGGTACACGTTCTTAACAAGCCTTAAAGTTCCATCATGAACCCTACACATAGTCTTAATCAGACGCAAAGTTCCAAAGAGTACCATGTGCCTGTTAAAAAGCTCCATAGTTCCGCAAAGTATCGTCTATCTCTTAATCAGCCACAAAGTACGACATCGGAACGATTTTTCGTTAAACAGCCCTAAATCAGCTATAAAGTACGAGCTGGCTATTTGGGATATTTTTAAAGAATATTTAATCGAAAAAATTGGGTAGATAAATTATATGAACAAATTTAATAAATGTAAACAAAGTTCCAAAGTTAATAAATGTAAAGAATCCTGGGGACCTTACGTCAAGTGACGAATTGTCAAAATGCACTAGAGTCCTGTAACTCGGGAACAGACTGTATGCGCAATCTGAGATTGCGCATCGTCTATTGCTTCTTCTTCTTCTTCGTTGGCTCAACAACCGATTTCGATCAAGGCCTGCCTGCCCAAGTAGCCTTAAGAAACTCTATTTGATTATTAACAGTTTCTTAAAGCCGTTAAAAATCAAATAGAGTTTCTTAAGGGAATATGACATTTGCTTGCGTTACAGCATAACGACATGTTCCGCTACCTTGTTATTTTTGACTCAGGCCAATATAACTGCCAGTGTTATTCAAATTTTGTCAACACTATGTAGTTTCTATGTAGTTTAAGCAGGGTTTAAAAACCATTTTATTTTTAATATTTATTTAATTAAGCACTCTGATTTTAATTGCAAAACATTTCATTATTTTAATCACATGTTTAATATTTGATTTCAGTTCATCTTCATTTGATATGACAGTTAAAAAAAAATAGAAAAAATATTTTATTTTATTTTAATGGAGATTTTCGACGTATTAATACATCGCATACCATTTTCAAAACTAAAAATATATTATACTTAAAATCATTAAATTATTTGTTTAAATTAATTTGCTCTTGATGAAGATACTTTTTGAGATATACTGTATGTGCTGCGCCGCCATTCGTAATGTCAAAAAGTTCGTCAAGCTTCGTGTGTGATGAAAGGCGACAAGAAAAGCAAGCAGCCGCAAATTTTACAGCTTGTAATTTGTGTATTATCAAGCTTGTACAACAGGTTAGTGTATCTTTATCACCATTATCATCGCATTAACTATATTTTTAATATTTCTCGCAGCATTTAAACTCGGTGGTAGAGTTCCGCCCGCTCCATCAAATACAGAGAAAGACGCCGTCCAATATTGTTCCTGCCTCGCGGTCGTGCACTACCGTCAGCACTGCACTAGCCGCAACATGCGCCCCTTGTCCCACATTTCCATAATCTGTGGTGGTCAACAGCTGTACGACGGCCGCCTACAGCCACCGGGATAGCCTCGCTCTCTAGTGCGATACTGATGAACCTGCGGCGCAAGAGCACGCAAGCGTTTGGTGGCGGCGGCTGTGGAATGATGGTGCACCTCGGTAAATATGGTGCACGAGAAGAATTCTTCCCGCAAAAGGCATCCGTTTGGGCACTGAAATCGAACGACGCCTACGGAGACAGTAACAACAACAACCATCCGGACAGGAGACGGATCTCAGTCGGTTGTATGAAAACAGCAAGGTGCACTAGATCGTGAAACACTGGCCGTCCAGTACGACACAGGCCTTATCAGCAGAAGGCATGGAAATGCCGCGTACAATGAGGCCGCACCGTGACGCCCCGCGCTGTAGCCCTCTTTTACGCACCGAAGTTAAGCAGTTCCATCGGGATGTCTTCACCGCGCCGGATCATTTGCGGGACGATAGCGACAAATGTCCCGCCGTAGGATCCAACCAATATGGTGGATAATTAATACAAAAAATACAAATTTCATTAATTTAATTCATAAAAAAATGAAAACTGTAGCTCAACGAAGAAATAGATACACGATGACTAAAACGGAAAGAAACATATTGCCATCCTTGTCGATTTTTTCGTTAATTTTGATCCTTTCGTTAAAAATACCGGTTGAATTTTAAATTTTAACGAAACATTGACGAAGCCAGGAAAGCGTTACGCAGTGTTTTAAGCCCTGGAATTACTGCTGTATGGAAAGCTAAAAGTAATACTTTTAGGCATACTTTTAACGGTTTCTTAACAAGATTGTGCTACTTGGGTAATTGATTCCCCTCCATAGCAGGATAGTCAATCCTACGTATGGCGGTCTGTTTGGGGATTGAACCCATGACAGACATGTTGTTAAGTCGTACGAGTTGACGACTGTACTACGAGACCGGCTGTCTATTGCTACGGTTATAAAAGTCAGAAATATGTGATTTTCGGCAAGGTGTGTTTATTGAGGAGGTGAATTATTAGCGCGTTTGCCGGGTGCCATCATCGAGAATTGTTATGTCAAATCGCATACAATTTTCTATATCCCCCACCATCCCTTCCCGTTTTTAATACCGGAGCCCCCAGTATTGTTATGTCATGTCGCGAAATGTCAATTTGCTCTGAAGCACTTCATCTCCTAATATCCATACACCATGATTTTCGGTACGATTTCAAAAAGCATATCAAAAATAAGAAGAAATACAGGCGGTCCCCGAGATACACGGTACCTCTTATACGCGGATTCGGAGATACACGGTTTTCTAAATTTGACAATTCTTTGAGCAAATTGTACTGATTTGACACATCAATTTTAAATTGCCAAATAATTTCCCTTTTGATCGAATGTTAAAAACTATTTCAAATGGTTTAAAACTGTTATATTCAGTCAGAATCATATCAACTAATTCATAAAGTAACTATAACCTCCCCCTACTTGCAAAATTACACGAACATTACTAACATTTTAGCTGGAAACCACGAGATTCGACTTACACGGAAATTCGAGATACGCGGTATTTTGTGGCCGTTTTCGGTCCCCATTAACCGTGTATCTCGGGGACCGCCTGTACAGATAAATCGGTATTTCTGGTCACTCTGCGGTCAAATGGGAACGAAAATCGAGCCCGGTTGATCAGTTAAAACAAATAAACACGGATGATCGAAGTGTAGTCTGATACATGGAAAAGATGATGTAAATAGCATGTCAAAAAATTTCGGCAGCAGTGTTATGGAGTGTTAATGAATTATTGAAATATGGATTGAACACGCGTCATTTTACAGCAACAAGATATCCTTTTAAGCAAAAATTGATCTATTATTGGTCACATTGATGTACATTTACTCATTTGCATTATATCAATGCGAGGAAAGGAAGGTAAAATAGCATAACAAACCATATACATTACAAATTGGTATTCTCGCAATTTCGAAGTGTTTTGTTTGGGATCGGTAAAAAACGGAAGTGATAGAAGTGAAAATAGTTTATATTGTCGACAATGATGAGAATGATGCTTATTATCCGAGGATCTATAAGTTGGTTGATATGTTTATCCCTGCTTCAACTTTGCGTTTGTGTTAAAGGTAAACATTTCGCAGATTCTTAAGTTAGATGAAAAGTACCTAAGGATTTATATAAAGTACAAAACTTAAACATATTGAAAATCGAAAATAATTTGGTGCATTCCTTTATCTTTATAGTGCCAAGAAAATATCTGCAGTCCGACCCTGCCGAAATTGGAATCAGTTCAGTAGTGCCTTTAGCTTCAGGTAATGGGAATGGTAATACAAACGAATCCGGAACAGGAGACATGCCGTTTAATAGATCAATTTTACCGCTGGATGAAAACAAGAAAAGTATGTCTAAACAAAAGCTGTATCAAGAGAATCTGAATGGTAAAAAAGGGCATTCTATGACAGCGGCTGCTTCACTAAATTTCAACGGGGAAACGACACACTTGCTCGGTTTTAATGGTACAGGACAGAAAAAAGTTTTTCCGAATGATGAAGAGAGCGCAAACAAAAGCGTTTTCCCTAGTCCAACAAAGCTGGGAGCTGTTGGTCTTAATACATCACTAATTGCCGTAAGTAAATTTGTCACTTCAAGACCGGTGTAAAACATAAATGTTGCGGCAACATTAATTTAATGGTAACAGGTTCAGAATTTTTAATATTTTCCTAATTAATTTAATTTATTTAATACATTCAGATTTCTCAATTAATTTCTAAAGCTTAGCACATTTGCACTTAAAAATAATTCAAAATTATTTAGGGACTGTTTTGCATTTGTTAAGTTTTGAATATTTCTTTAAAAATGTTCCTGATGCAAATAAAAAGAAACATATTGGTTTGAATCTTTATCAACAAAAAAAACCGCAACATGTGTTAAACAGTTCGTGCTTACGAATCGGCAGCAAATAGGTTGCCGCGCGAATTGGCCCCCGCTGCATTGTTATACATCATACGTACAAATTACTTGATTGTTTAGTTTAACGCAATGAACACCATAGTAATAGTTGTAAAATGTTTCAGGACTCATCAACTAGGGATCCAATCAGCGATGCAATCAACATCGATACCATCGAACGCACCGAAACAGAATTGAACAGCACTCTTCAAGAACATAACATAACTAAAACGTTTGAAGATAATCATTTATACTACAAAAGCACTTGGTCAACTGATAAAACTATGAGCGAAGAGTTTTGGAAAAAAATATCTACCAACCTTACCGTCAATATGCTGCTTTCTAATTCACACCGGCGAGCAACTGTATGTATCTATTCCGTGCACTTTTTTGGTTCGATAGCAAAAGATGGCAGATCAAAATATCTTCAAATTGTCTGCTTGCTTTCTGTAATGTTAACTGCATTTTAAATTCCTAAGGCCTCGGGCATGAAGCGAAATCTCGAAAAGTGTTTGGTCAAAAGGCGAAAACTTTACGTCATCGTTAAAATAGACATAGAGCGACAACGTCTCACGCGACAATAAGTAGCTCAAAATTTCATGCCGCGTAGATCAAAGTACCTCATTGAACAGCTTATCTGAAATCTTTTTTACAAGAGCCCGAAAACTCACAATGACAGCATTGCAGATGTGAAAATGAAAAAGAAGAGCATTATCACAACCAAACAAATGTATTGTCACGCGAATAGCCCGGCAGCCAACCACTCTTAAAACACGCATTAAATGAGTATTTATTTTTATTTGGTGAAATTTCTTCAATAATTTTTGTTTGCCTCAAATGGCATCGGTTTTGTCCGCTCGATGGTGCCCGAAACGCGGCTAAACGAACCGAAATCTTTTTGACGTAAAGATTTTAGATTTTTGAGCTTTTGCCTCGAGTTTTCGGGTCGTGTTTTGAGGCCTATGGATTAGCGATTCGTTCTTCTTCAACATCTATCAACAATCTTTGAGTTGTATTTTGATGGTTATTATGTATCGTTTTCGGTTTTCGTTTACAGACTATGATTTTATCATTCGATTTCCCATTCTACGGCTTCCCTATTCGTAATGTAACAATCGCAAGCGGAGGATTTTTATACACCGGGGACTATGTGCATTCGTGGTTGGCATCGACGCAATATATAGCTCCTTTGATGGCTAATTTTGATACTGCATTGTCCAACAATTCCTTTGTCAAATATCGAGATGATGGTAATATTGAATTTAATTACACATGGCTAAAAAATCATTTGAAATGAGTCCAAAAAATCTTCTAGGCGAAACATTTACCGTGGTATGGGAAAATGTGATTCTTCAAGATCGTCCTAGCAATGGTACATTCACATTCAGCGTTACATTGAATAAATCTGGTGATATAGTGTTTGCATACAAAAAAATCCCTATCAGTATTCAACACATATTTGAAAATCCTTTGATGAAAAACCATCCAGTTAAAATAGGACTTTCAGATGCGTATATAATTGATAAAACAATCATGCGTAAGTAAGCCAATAACCACTAGTCATGGTGATCAAGAGTAGCGATGTATTGTTGTAAGTATTGGTATATTTTTTATTAATATATTTTATTATTCCCTCTATCAATAGGTACCAAACAAAAAACCATTTACGAATATCATCGTGTTAATTTTGGACAAACTGAAGTGACGAATGATACTATTATTACATTAACATCTCTCCCTACTTGTTTCTCATTTAAAGATTGTGAATCTTGTATAACTCATGAAGGAGCCGATTTTGAGGTAATAGTAGATTTATTTCGTAACGAACAACATAAACCAAATTACAATTATTCACATTTCATGCATTTTAGTGTTTATGGTGTCCAACCATGAATCGATGTTCAACTGGAACAGATCGTAAGCGCCAAGATTGGGTACATAAAGGTAAGCTGGAAAAAATCAGTAAAATAAACCAAAACATAAAAATTTATGTGTCGTAATTTATAGGATGTGAAGCAACAACAATTTCTGAGATATTATACTGTCCTGCTCTTGGGCAAAAAGGTAATAATTATGGAGAATCTATGGACGTAACATCCAAAATAACGGATAGGTACAATAGCACCAGTAGCATAAGAGATAATTATCAACCAGCACAAGATGACAAACTTCATCAAAACACAAATGGCGTCGCCCAGAATGGAAGTTATATTCATAATGGATCTAAAAAAGAAGAATTTGTCAACAAAGCCCACTTATATCATACAACTGACATGGATAGTGGTTCGAGCAACAAACTGATAGTTTCTCTGCTTGTTATCATTTTAATTATGCTAATATGCGGCTGTTGGGTGTTATATGCCTACCGAAACCCACACACGAAAAGTGGACAATTGTTAATTAGGGTAAGTAAATCTCTAATTAATTAAACAAATGATATCTCGTTCATACGTTGAAATAATTATGATGCCTGTTTCTTCCAAATGCATTCAATTATTTCTACTGTGTAGATTTTCAAATGGAAAAAGGTTGGTTTATCAGACATTTTCCAAGTTAAGCTTGACACATTTTTCGTAATATTTATACGCCTACGTAATAGTCACTCAAAAGCTTTGGCTGAAATTTTAATGCAAACATTTTTTTCTTTGTTTTACCGTATTTCTTTCCTAAAAATAAGTACAGGTAGTTCTCAAGATACTGAAATGCGGATTCAAAGATACGCGGTTTTCTAAATTTGATAGTTCTTAGAGCAAATTGTCCTGATTTGACACAACACTTGTCAAATCTCAAATAATGTCCCTTTTGATCGAATATTAAAAACCATTTCGAAATGTTTAAAACTGTTCGATTCAGTCAGAATCATATCAATTAATTAATTAAGTAGATTAAAGATTAATTAAAACCACCCCCTAGATGCAAAATTATACGAAAATTAGTTATATTTTGGCTGGAAATTACGAGATTCGACTTACGTGGAAATTTCGAGATACGTGGTCTTTTGCGGCCGTTCTCGGCCCCATTAACCGTGTATCTCGGGGACCGCCTGTACAGTATTTTGCTGAGTAACGCGAATAATGCGTTCCGGAGACATTCGCGTAGTTAAAATGTTCATGCAAGTCAAATATCGCGATTTTCAGCCACAATGTATTTGAACTATATCTATATCTATTTCTATATCTATATCTATATCTATATCTATATCTATAATATCTATTTTTGATTAAATTTTGTACTCTTATCAAAACTAAGTATGTATTTAATATAATTTGTATAGAAAATTTGGTTAATTCTGACTTTTTATGGATTTTAAACTTTATTTTTGGAAAAAATGTAGTTTATTTTGCGTTTGACAATTGTTGGATAGAATTGTACAGATATGATACATGAACTATCCAAATTAATAATTCGGGTGACTTGACTGTCGTGTAACTCGGAGAGAATACTGTATTTTATTTTTCGTTTGCATTATAAACCTTTAGTGTATATTCTCACGACACAAAAGTTTTTTTTTACATTTGTCTTTATATTTATTTTTCTGTTTATAAAAATGTATTTTTTTACAGTATCGTCCTAACAAGTGGTTATGGCGACGTGGCGAGGCACGTTATACTGCAGCTTCCATTCACATGTGAGAGCCCGAGCCCCGTTAAGAATGAATTCCAAGAACAATCCGTCCATAACATCTTGCCGTGCATGGCCTTTTTGTAATCATTTTTGCAATTTATTTCCCTGTTTAAGAAGCAATCGAATTTTTCAGAGCATCTTTACTATCCTCGGATATGCTCAATAGAATTTGTTGTTAGCTTGTTAATTTATCGATGAAGTAATCATATACGTTTGGAAAAGATCAATGTAAAAGTTATGCAAGCCTGAAAATATCTCAAACGGCATTTCATGGAAATGCCACAAATAAAAAGTATATTCAAATAATTATATTTTACGTAGAAGTAATAAGTTCTTCTATTTGCGTATCGTCCTACGCGGACATGCCGGCCTATACAGGTTTATGAGACTTTATTCAGTACCACGAACAGCTGGGCAGTCATCTTGCAGCGGGGTTCGGTCCATTCTAGGCTTGAAACCAAGACGGGCATGTTGTTAAGTCATTCGAGTTGACGACTCTACCACGAGACCACCCCAGTTATAAGTTGGTAAGATATATTAGAGCCCAAAATTTAAAAAGCAGCGTATTCGGATTAATGGCACTAGTTGAACTTACAGAAACCTCAGATGTATATATATATATATATATATATATATATATATATATATATATATATATATATATATATATATATATATATATATATATATATATATATATATATATATATATATATATATATATATTATATAATATTCGTTTTCGAGAATACTTCCTTACACAATAATTGAAATAGTAGTATAATGATTAGACATGTTTATCAAAGCAAACATAAAAATGCATGTTTGTTAACAGCATGAACAGAATTTATTCTCAACAAAAACAAGCTTCACGTTGTACAATATCGAATGAAAAACAAATAAAATATCCGTAAGTGCCTTTAAGGAAAAATGAGTAAATTTAAATACTACACCTAATTCACTCATAAAATTGGATTTTGTACCTTTAACAGAAAATTAACATGACTATGTATACAGGCACAAGACATTTATTACTGTATGAAGTAGGCAAGTATTACGTCAACCTCGAAAATTTTAAATAAAGGGACATAATTGATACAATTTATAATTTATATGTCTATCAGTCATGATTAATCATAGTGTATTTTGTTGAATCATATATGTATGCCTATAACCATAAAACTGATCAATCAACAACACTTCATCAGTGAAAACCAAAACCAAACTATGTACGCCCACACAAATTCATTCAGACTCCAAAAACGCATTTTATTTACATTTATTACTTAATTAACATTTTATCTGACATACACGCGTGCTTTTGGTTTGTGTGGTAATTGCGGTGTTCTTTTGTAAGTGTTTGATCCTGATACTTCTTGATTGATTCATTGATTAATAACTCAAACTTTAGAGAAAATCTTTTTCGATCAGAAGCTTTAAAAATTATACTTACTTAGTCACATTGCAAACCATCACATAGAGAAATTATTTAATATTAACTCACATATTATTTCAAGTTTTTTGGATAAATGAGAGAACAAAACTGCATAACATATGTACCTTATCTAGTGGCGGATTCATCGGTGATCGGCAGCCAGGGGCCCCATTAGCCGCGTTCAGACACGGCATATTCTGCTAATATATTCTTCTAAAAAATATCTGCCAAACACACTTTTTCACTGAGGTAGGGGAAGTCTATCAGCCTGTGGCAAATCTTTCTCGAGCAATCCAAGCTATCCATAATTGGACGGATAAGGCCCGGGTCTATGAACATGTTGCGGCAACATTTATTGATATTTCTGTTTATTTAAAAAATTGTGCTCGTATTTCCTCACAAAAACATTTTAAAATTAAGTTGAAATTATGTTTTATCCGTTTTGCTATGCAAACAAGTCCGAAAATGTTCCTGCAACACATAAACATGAAACAAATCGATTTGTTTCTCTTGCAACAAAAATGTTCCCGCAACATTAGTTTAACAGTTCGTCCATACGATTTGGCAACAAATGTTCCCGCAACATTTTTATAGACCCTGGCCTAACCGCAAGACCAGACGAGGTGAAATATACAGCGAAATGAACTATTTGACAGGTGAAATATCTATCAGATAACGCATCACAGCAACCAGCTAATGTGCAATGTAAACAAACGTACACTACATACACCGAGAAAGCAGCTGAGAAAATAACTAACAGCATGCTTTGACAGCGACTGAATTGGGAGTTTATGGCGGACGATCAATTATAGTTTGCATTTTTGCTATCTTATAATTGTAGAAATATTATTAAAAAGTAAAAGAAACTTTTTTGACTTCATTTTAGTGATTAAAATAGATTTTTTCAACATCATTTTAAAAGTCTCATCTCGGCACTTTTCGGAGCTTCTACACACACCGGCGTGAGAAACCGGTTATCAATTCTCTCACAGCCATCTCTCACCTGCAGTCTCGGTGTATTTAGAAACGCTCTGACGTGCGATTTTTGATTTTTGAAAAAAAAAAAAATGATTACGTCGGACGCCGCATCCGATGTTATCTGTCAAACTAATTGTGTGGTGTTTTGAAGGAACAACCTCAAACTATTTTTTTCGTCAAACGTCAACGTCAAACTATTAAAATCATCAAATAATCTTAATATGAATCGAAAAATCGCTTAACAGCACGTGCGATAAAATTGCATGCGACGAAGCACAGACAGGGCCCTTAAACATTAGTTTTCGATTGCTTCCAAGTCCTAAATGTTCTAGCGGTTGTCATTACAGGGTTTTCGAGCATTATATAGACATGTTCAGCGAGTTGTAGATTCGTTCAGGCATATAATAGACTCTTTCAGCGAGATATAGAATTGTTCGGATGTAGGTGTAGACATGTTCAGCGATTCTGTAGAGCTTATAATTAAATTAAGATATATATGACAATGATCATTTATAACATATAAATAGACCTCTAGCTAACATTAAATGTGACGTAGACGCAATTTCTCCTTGAACGTAGAAGTAGACATACTAAAATCGAACAAATCTAACACTTCATTGAACTCGAGGGACATACGTATAATGGGGTGTCCCTGGCTATGGTTGTTGCGGGTACGCGGTACACGGAGATGGAAATTAGATCTAAGAATCCGACAGGGAGCGAACAAATTGATGCTGGCTAGTAATGCCGGGGAATCGATCTCTCCGTTAAGGAGCCGGAATATGAAAAGGCATTGGGCGTTTTTACGTCGAGAGCAGAATGGTTCAAGTCCGAGAAGCAGACACCGCTGATGGTAGGTGGGCCGAGCGTGGTGGGATTGCCATGGAAGGAGTCGAACCGCGTACCTGGTGAGTCTCCGTTGAATGGCTTCGAGGCGATTGATGTCACCAACACCAAGCGGGCACCAGATCGGACAGCAGTACTCAAGGCACGACCTTACGATGGCACAGAAGATAGACTTGACGCACATGGGATCGGTAAACTCGCTGCAGGTCCGCGTAATTAAACCAAGTAGCTGATTTCCCTTCGCAACAACGCTATCAATGTGAGGGCGAAATGACATCTTCTGATCGAGTAGCACCCCCAGATCACGGATACATGTCGTGCGAGCCAAAGCCGTGTTGAGCATAGTGTATGTAAACGTGATGGGGTGACGGGCTCTGCTGAATGATATACACTGGCATTTATCAGCACACACTTGGAGGGCGTTTCTGCTGCACCAGCTATCCAGATTCTCAAGGATCGTTTGAAGGCGTACACAGTCACTGTCGTTTCTAACTGGAGCGAATATTTTTACATCGTCGGCGTACATTAGGTGTTGGCCTGGCGGTAAAACGAAAGATAGATCATTTATATAGATGAGGAAGAGTAGCGGTCCCAAATTACTCCCTTGAGGCACACCGGAGGAGCTGGTGAAGGAGTGAGAACGATGAGATCCTATGCTTATGTAGTACGAACGACCAGTTAAATAAGAACGCAGCCAGGTGATGTGCCAGTCGAGGAAACCGAGTTTTTTAGCTTCGAGAGTAGAATATCATGAGAGATACTG
This sequence comes from Anopheles coluzzii, assembly GCF_943734685.1. Classification (NCBI taxonomy): domain Eukaryota; kingdom Metazoa; phylum Arthropoda; class Insecta; order Diptera; family Culicidae; genus Anopheles; species Anopheles coluzzii. The sequence continues at coordinate 68,959,729 of NC_064670.1, forward strand.
TCGAACGCAGCCCTGAAGTCGATATATACTGCATCAACTTGAGTACCACGATCCATGTTGTCGAAGCAGTAACTAACAAATTCGGCAAGATTTGTGGTGGAAGATCTCCTTGGGAGAAATCCGTGCTGACTAGGGCTCATATAGTTTTGAACTGCTGTGAGTAGCGGATTGTATAGAATGAGCTCAAACACCTTTGCACAAGCGCATAGGGAAACAATGCCACGATAATTACTAGCATGAAGTCGACTGCCTTTTTTATGGAAAGGAATCATTCGCGCGTGTTTCCAGAACTCAGGATACGTGCCACGCATAAGGGAATCATTAAATATTTTGGCAAGAATGGGTGCGAGTGATTGACGGCAGTGCTTCAATATGTATGCGGGAATATTGTCAGGTCCAGATGATGTAGATGGTTTTATATCGTTGAGTGTGCGCGCAATTAATGCTTCGTCAATTGTGGGTATAATAAAATCGATAGCATCCGATGGAGTATTGCAAGTGGCCTCTGCTAGTGTGTTAGGATTGTGAACAGGAAGGGTGAATGCATCAGCGAAACGATTGGCGAAAGTGTTGCAAATATCGGATGTATCGATACTAATTTGGCCATTGTAGCTCATTGACGGAGGGATACTTCTTATATTGCGCCGTTTGTTCCAGAAGCTCCAGAACCGTGTCGGCTTAGAAAACAGCTGCCTTTCAGTACGGCGAATGAAGGAGCGGTAGAGCACACGATTATGTCGACGATAATTGTTCAGTGCATCGAAAAAAATTCTCCTATGCAGCGATGATCTCGTTCTACTGTAATCCGCGTAGGCTTTTGATTTTATTTTTTTCAACCGTCTTAAACATGCATTAGACCAATCGGGGCCAGACTTCCGTTGAGCAACAGGAACGCAGGAATTAATCGCTGAGCGCATAAAAACGCTAAAGCAATCGGTGGCTTCGTCGATAGTGGAAAAGTTGGAGCAGTCAAAATTGCGGTCAAACGACACAATAAGGGCATTCATACGTTCCACATTCGTTTTGAAGAAATTTCTATTGACTGTACTGCGAGTGTGACTGTTGGTGGTGTGGGATAGTTGTACGGGATAATAAATCATCATATCCAATGAAGGATGATGAAAGTCCTCACTGAGAAGTGGAATACTACAGTGTGTTATGTATGGGAGGAAGTTCTCTAGAGCCGAAGTACCATTCACAGAGTGCAGAGGTGTGATTGAGTCGCACAAAATATTGGTTGCGGCAAGGTTTGCGAAGACCAGATCTAATTGACGCCCAGATTGATTTGCAATACCACTCAACTGAAATAATCCGGTACTATGCAACCCATCAACGAAATCAGTATTAGCCACGGAATTGCATAAAGGTACATAATGCATGACAGAATAACATGGAGAGCAATCGGTGGCTTCTGATGTATTAGTCAGCTCCCATCTGATATCAGGTTTATTGAAATCTCCGAAGACATACAATAAATCGCTCTCTTTAATGCGGCTTGAAATTTCACGTACACTATCATGTAAAGCGTTCATCACTGCGGGGTCATTCGCATGACTAGGCGGAATGTAAACAACGCCGATGTAAACAGAGACACCTGGCAGCAATGTTTTGATCCAAAGTTGTTCCAGTATGGTATTAGGCGATGCGATTTCACAAGTCGGTATTGAAGAGGAACAAGCAATTAAAACACCCCCACCGCGTGAGAGGGCACTGTTGGAAAGATTCCTATCGCACCTGTAGATATGATAGTGATCGTCAGTGAGGAGCGAAGAAGGTATGGACTGAGTAAGCCAAGTCTCGGTGAGAATGATAAAATCATATTCTGATTCTGATAGCGCCAGGCGAAGATTTGTAGTTTTCGTTCGTAGACCACGTACATTTTGGTAGTAGATAGAGAGACTGGGATGAGCTGAGCGAGGTGCATCGCCGGATGCAGTGCAAGATTGCTATTCATCCGATGGGCCAGCGTCGGCAGATTCATCAGTCCGTTTAGCGTTTCGCTTCGGTCGTTTTTTAGGAGCGGCTAAGCATTCGGGAGGTGACCTGGTAGGTGTGGTGGAAACAAGCATTCGCTCATTAAGGTCAAGATGTGGTTCGTTTGTAAACAAAGCTGTGTCTGTAGTGGTCATGGCAGGTGAGGAAATCGTAACGGGCTGTGCGAGCGTATCTGTTGTAATTTATTTAAATTAAGTCTTAAAGTTAACGTAATTCTAACTTTGTCTAGTTCAATCCAATAACTCAGGCTAGCGGAGATTTCCTTCAACAAAATATCACCTTATCCCGGTTGTATTCAGTTAAATTGCTCATCTGGTGGATTGGGTGCTATACTGGCATTTCGGGCAGGGAAAGGTAGGTAAAGACGGACACGGGTAAGATGGACACATAAATGCATGAAAATAATATTTTCGAAAAAATCAACAATGTAGCATCCTAACTTAAAGTTAAACAACACATTTGAGAATATTTTTGGCATAATATATTAGGGTGGCCACTCAACCGGGAAAACCGGGAATTAGACGGGAATTTTATTTTTCCGGGAAAAACTGCTAGATCGCTAGTGCTAGTTTTTGCGATTTTTGCGAAAAATTGATTTTCGACCGGCTTTGGCGACCGTCCGTTCGGGGAGACCATCCACCGACAGACCGACGACACTGGTACTTGACGCAGCTCCGAAAACAATTTGTCACTCCTAGCCGGGATGATGTAGCGACTTGAAATTTGGCAGATATGTAAAAAACATGCATATTGACAAATGAAAAATAAAAACATGGGGCTACTTTTGGCGCGCTAAATTTTACGTCCAATGACACCTTACTTTTTGGACACAGTAGTAGCTAACTGGAGACGAAAACGATAACGTAAGGTGCGACAAGGTGCATACAAATGTAAGCGCGACAGAAGTGAAGGAGTATCAATCGTATTGAGCAATATGCCAGCGACGAAAGCATAGCTAAGTAGTAACCTCTACGACGTGTTAATTGAATAACGTATTGATTTGCAGTGGATTAAAGAATTAGGGTGCCGCTAACACATATACAATATGTTTAGATCCAATCCCAATTGCGTACTTAAAAACATAAATTTTTTGAAATGCTCACTTCTGCTTCAATCCATTTTGTGTTTTTTATGCCCATAAATGTAAGATTGAACTACAAAAATATGGTTCGAATTCCATTTCTACTCTTTTTTTCGACTTATGTTTCATACGTTAGGTAATAAGTAATAGATGCTTGGATTGATTAGATTGATGAGATTTTCAATGTAAATTTTCCCGGTCTTAAATTTCAAAAAGGTCATTTCCAAAAACGCCGTCAAAATTTTATTTTACTATCCTGAAACTGGTTTTGAAGTATTGAATGGAATTAGTATTTGTGTATGAGACAATTGTTATTGTTGTGCAAAACATCAAATTTCAACAGTGAAAATATTCCCTCACATTACTATTTCAACGGTGTAGTTCTAATATTCCAATCTATACTGTTATAGAAAAGAATGGTTCAACACTGTTATAACCTTTCCAGATCAATTAACTAAATTCACGTTTACTGCCAAACTACTTTAATTACTCTTGAAGCCCCACATCTTTCAGATTTTGCTTTTAATTTGACATGTCCTTAATTACAACGTGGTTGTTCTTAATTAGCACCATAGTACGGTGATAGCATCACATGGTAGATATCGCCATCATTCTTGATAGATACAGTCAGAATCTTTTCAGCCCTCTTGGGCACGTTACAGTAAGCATAGTTTCATTGTGGATCGTTCTGCAGTTGATGCTGATCCGGCTAAATGCAGTGCGCACGGTTGTCTCACCTAACGCGCAGTATGTTGCAGCTATGTTGCGCAATGAACCATCTCTTCCTTTAGTGCTTTGTTCCTGAAGGACATCCTGAAATAAGGAAATCTTCCCACCCGCGAGCAAATCGTTACAAATTCAATTTTAATTTTCAAGCCATCAATACTCCCGCCGCTTCCTCGCTCGAAATTTCATCAAGGTTTTTTAGCATATGGGCGCTTAGGGTCTCTCGCTTACATCTGCTTCTTATTGTCATGCGTTTTCCTTGTCCCGACTCAGCCTGTAATGCGGAGTAGTAGATTTGAGGGTTTAGTAGATTTGGGGCGGTCCCGTGGTACGTGGTCGTCAACATGCCCTTCAGGGGTTCAAGCCCAGAATGGACAGACCGCCTGTATGTAGTATTTGAGGTGCTTAAGCACCAATATTGAGTATGGTTGGCTTTATGAATGATTGAATTAATTGGAATATCAACCATTTCACAATTAAGCTATTTTGCATAGTTTTCAAATATGTTTTTTTAATATAGCCTTGAATATAATCTTGATTTATAATGGGAAGGGGTATGAGATGGGCCTCATCATCAGGTGGCTAATTTGCATCTTTAATTATTTAAAGAATTGTTCATTATATCCAATACCATGTGATTTCAAATCGATTTATCCAAACAAAACATCTAAGTAACCATTACCCGCAACATCCGCGGGCTAGCAATAGTGCTTGGGGCAAGCCTTTCGCATCAACGCGCGTTGCTAAGAGAGCTCTGCTCTCACCGCTTTCTTTCTCTCTTGCTGAATGTTTACTCTCACGTCATTGCGGCGATTTTCGATTTTATATATAGTGAGATGTGCCATATATGTACTATACTTCTCATTCGCACTGGTGCAATACTTACGTTCACCGATATTGGCTCTTGCATATTTCGGGTGTGGTGTGCCTATTCGTTCTACCTTGCACTCGTCTTTTGTTATTCAACTCTCGTGAAGTTGCGGCCGTGTCGAATTTAACGGTGGATTTAGTGGGCGATCCCAATTTTTGAACATAACTGATAATTTTTGTCCCCTTTAGCAATTTTAAGGTAGACATCGTCATCGGCAATTTACACTTCGTCTGTACATTGGCATTTTGCATTTTGGTTTCGGGCCTCTACCTTCATTCCTCCCGGGTGACTGGGTTCCCACACTGGCACTGATGGTTGAGGTGGCGTTGCTTCTGCAGTCCTATCGTTGTTCCTTTGTTTTGTTATCACATAAAGTACACTTCCCGTAAAACATATTCAAGAAAGTGTCCCAAAATTAGGAAACCCACTGAAATCTCCTGTATCTATTCGTGAGGTCTATCTTCAGCGTCGTGCGAGTAACAGCATAATGAATGGCTGCTATTTAACAGGAAATCCGTTCTTCGCAGATTTGTATGCTTTCTTCAGTGGCTGGTTGGTTCATGACTTCAGGTTACCCTTTTTTAAGGTTGTGTGATGACATCTGTTAATCAACAATTGATAACAGATGAAAAATATCTTTGCCACGGGGTAAAGTCTTTACACGTTAGTGTCATGATGCTAAACCACCAAAAAGCAATATTTGTAAAGCTTTTTTTGACGTTTTTTCATCAGTTGTTTGCTCATATAAAACTTCCGAAAATATAAAGAATACATACTTAAATAACTTAAGATCCAAAGTAGCCAAATTAGATCCACAAACGAGCACACGATTGAAAATTTGTTTGTACAAATTTGATAGAAATTATGCCAAAAATGGTTCTCAAATGTGTTGTCACACCTCTAGATTGGATATTAAATTGTTGAATAATTCACTTATAACTATTATGCAGTTTTTATGACAAGTTTCCATCTTTCCCGTAATGCCCGTGTTTACTAACCATCCTCTAGATAAAATTTTTTGAAAACGTATAATAAAATAATTTGGAATTAAAGTATCGATAAAACCGACACACGAAGCATATTGAACCGGGAAAACTCCAAAAATTCCGGAAAAAACGGGAAAAACGGGAATTTAAAATTCTGATTCGAGTGGCCACCCTGATATATGCAAAATTGGTTAAATCCACGAACAAAATAAATTTTCAATCCTGTGCACCCTTGTGGATCTAATTTGACTACTGCGGATCTTAAGCTCTACAACTTGTATTGTTTATAATTCCGGAAGTTTTATGTCATGAATGAGCTGTCGTGATCATTAATAATAAAACTGGCGAAAGAACGAGAATGAAATCAATACAAAATTTTGTTTTCTGGTGGATAAACAAAATGGCGTACCTCGCACGCAAGCTGCACCACACTATAGTTGCGCTAATACACCACACCTGTGTTACACCACACTTGCGTTACACCGCATGCAAGCAATCGGCTTAATTCGGTAATCGTACCGAACCGGATAACTGCACTACCGTGCATCGGAAATAAAATATAAACGCTCTCTTTCATTTTGACCGCTAAGCAAACCAGACGTGAGTAAAATCATTCCGCACATCCGAAGTAGCTAATAGTTGACACGCATAAACCTATAACTGGTGACCCCGAACGCGAAAACCGAAAAAGTTTAGTTTCGATCGCAAAAATTACAATCGTGTAATTTATCGCCGCGAGTGTTCGACCGCGTACTCTACTTCCGCGAAGTGCCATCGATTTTATACGGATCGAAAATATTCCGCGCGTCGCGTTAACAAGTTCAGTGTTTCGCTATATAAGAATCGCGAGTGTAAGGACAATGACCGACCCCGCACCAGCACCGGTGATGGTTGCGCCAGCGATGGCAGCCCAGCATTCGCCTGCACCGCTACAGCCAGCGCCTATTATCCGACAGCCGAAACTAGAAGAGGCGGAGATCGCGAGCTCATACGCCAAAATACGCTTTCCCGAATTCGACTCCGAAGATGTGGAAACATGGTTCGTTTGCTTAGAAGCGGCATTTTATGTTAACAACGTTGCTTCCGATAAGCACAAGTTTAACGCAGTGATCGGTGCACTCGGTACCCGCGCAAAGTTCTTTCACGCCGCCATTGCAAAATGCAACAAGTCGACCTTGGCTGATAGATACTCTACCATAAAAAAATCGGTCATCGATTTTTTTCTGCCGTCGGAAAACCAAAGGCTTACAAGCTTACTCTCGGGCGTTTCGCTAGGCGACCGGAAACCGAGTATGCTGCTTTCCGAGATGCGCAGAATGGGAGGAGAAGGATGTTCCGATAGCATCCTATCTAACATTTGGTTACGCGCCTTGCCAACCACAGTTCGCTCCATTATTGCTGCAATGCCATCCGCATCACTTGATGATCAAGCCAGCGTAGCGGATAAAATCCTCGAAGCGCCTAGCAATGCCATTTGCACCGTGAATGAGATCGATACTCCTGCCGCAGCCTGCAGTTTAAAAGCCCGCATCGATGCACTCTCTCGCCGCCTAGATGAAGTCCTAACATTCGTTTCAAACTGCCTTCCGAATGTTAGGAACAGTCCTGATCGATATTCGTATGCAGATAGCAACACACACAGAAATTCTCGATCCAGACAGCGTCATCCGTCTAGCCAGCCATGGGGGCAACGAACTTCTAGCGCCATGCGATCACGCACACCATCACGCGCACCGCGCCGCTGGATCTGTTGGTTCCACTATCGCCATGGAAACAAGGCAGAGAAGTGTGAGAAGGAGCACTCTAACGATACAAACACTAAGTGTATTTTTTTCGACGAGCATCTGCCAGTTTACTCCCGAAAAAAGTAGTGCGTTTCTCTCTACACTCTCACACTTATCCTGACCGAGACACTCTCATCAACCCAGCCGAGACCGTGAGCACCAGCTACAACGCATCCTCATCGCAGCAGCGCAGCAGCAACAGCTTACCACTACAAGCAAGCCCCACGCTAAATACCACCAGCACCAGCATCAAGCTGAACCCCGGTAAGGCCGAAGTAATCGAGCGCATCTATGTGAACGACAGCAGAACCAACAACAGATTCCTGATCGACACCGGCGCCGAGATTTCCGTCATACCACCATCCGTCAAGGACAGAATGAACCCGATGCCAGCCAGAAAACTCTTCGCTGCAAACGGCAGCTCAATCGGTACGTACGGCACAAAAAACCTAACCCTAGACATCGGTCTTAACCAATCATTCACATGGCCATTTACAATAGCTGATGTAGATTCGCATATTATCGGAGCTGATTTTTTAAAACACTTCGATCTACTCGTAGATATCAAACGCAACAAGCTAATTAAAAACAAAACACACATCACTAATACACTACCAGCACAAGTATTCGCATGTAGTTCAAACGATAGCTTCTCACATCTCTTAAACGAATACAAAGATATCACGATACTCGATAACACACGCAAAGCAGTCAATACAAACGTAACACATCAAATCATTACCACGGGTCCACCCGTCTTTTGCCGTCCACGCCGTTTGGACCCAGAAAGGTTACGTGAAGCAAAAGCTGAATTTGACTTTCTGATAAAAAACGGCATTTGTAAACCATCGAAAAGCTGTTGGGCAAGCCCTTTACACCTCGTAAAGAAACCAGATGGAAAATGGCGACCCTGTGGGGATTATAGGAGCTTGAATGCTATTACCGTTCCTGACCGGTATCCCGTCCCCCACATTCAAGATTTTTCAAATGTTTTGTACAACAGAAAAATATTTTCTTGCATCGACTTGCAACGTGCATATCATCAAATACCTGTGGCTCCTGAAGACATACCCAAAACAGCAATTTCAACACCATTCGGGTTATTCGAATTTAATTTTATGACATTTGGCCTTCGAAACGCAGGACAAACGTTACAACGGCACTTGCATTCCATCCTTGGCGATTTGGATTTTGTTTTTCCGTATGTTGACGATTTATGCGTCGCCTCCCAGAACGAAGAACAGCACCACCAACATTTGCGTATATTGTTCGAACGTTTGAGGCAGAACGGACTAACAATTAATCCAACAAAGAGTCAAATCGCGCAAACAAAAGTAGAATTTCTCGGTCATCTTGTAACCGCAGATGGTATTAAACCAAAACCCAGCAAGGTTCAAGCTATTTTTGACTTTCCAAAACCAACCATAGCCAGACAAATGAAACGCTTCCTTGGCACGATTAATTTTTACCGGCGTTTTATACCGCATGCAGCAGAGCGCCAACAAATTTTGCACGGTATGATGAATGGCAACATAAAAAATGACTCCACTATACTTACCTGGGATGAAAACAGCACGCAAGCATTTGAACAATGCAAACACGATCTGGCAAACGCAGCTTTATTAGCTCACCCTTCACCAAATGCAAAGCTCGCCTTAGATGTTGACGCTTCAAGTCATGCTATAGGAGCTGCATTAAATCAGTTGACTGACAAGGGTATCGAACCTCTCGCTTTCTTTTCTAAAAAATTGTCACCTGCACTTAAAAAAGCCAGCACTTATGATCGCGAACTTTATGCTATATACGAATCGATAAAGCATTTTAAAGACCTTTTGGAAGCACGTGAATTTATCGTGTACACGGATCACAAACCGTTAACCACTGCATTCGATCAAAAACTCGAAAGAGCCAATCCCACGCAACAAAGAAGACTGCTTTTCATCAGCGAGTACACCACCGATATACGACACGTGGCCGGCAAACACAACCTAGTAGCAGATATGTTAAGTCGTATAGATAGCATAAACACGCTCATCGATTATAACCAATTAGCAGATACACAACAAACCGATAGCGAACTACAGCATTTTTTAAACAACCCGCCGAAAACATCATCACTGATATTAAAATCACTGGCTATACCGAACTCTTCCAAATCTATTTTCTGCGATATTTCCACTCGATACATCCGACCTTTCGTTTCTAAAGCGCACAGAAAACTGATCATCTCCAAACTGCACAGCTTATCGCATCCTGGTATTAGAGGAACAACACACCTGGTATCGCAACGCTTTGTATGGCCATCAGTTAGAAAGGAATGCAAAGCGTTTGTAGAGACGTGTATCGAGTGCCAAAAAAACAAAATAATACGGCATAACAAGACACCTACAGCCGCTATAGCCACACCGAACGCACGCTTCACACACGTACACATAGATTTAATCGGACCACTACCACCATCAGAAGGAAACGCGTACTGCTTGACGATGATCGACAAATTTACGTGATGGCCTGAAGTAATACCGATCCCCAACATCACCGCCGAAACTGTTGCACGTTCCTTTATTACAGGATGGATTTCGAGATATGGTGTTCCCTCTAAAATAACCACCGATCTCGGAAGGCAGTTTGAATCGGAAATGTTTCGTTCATTGTCCGCAACACTCGGAATCGACCACCTTCGAACAACACCTTACCACCCCCAATCAAACGGCCAGATCGAAAGGATGCATCGACAGCTAAAAACCGCTATCCTTTGCCACAAAAACGCTCGTTGGACGGAAGCACTCCCAATAGTGTTGCTTGGTATGCGCTCCACCATAAAAGAAGACATCGGTGCAACCAGTGCAGAACTCATCTATGGTACAACACTTCGATTACCTGGTGAATTTTTTGACGAACCATCGAATTCACCTAACATCACGCCTGACTACATAGCAAATCTAAAAAATATAATGTCATCGTTGAAGCCGTCACCCACATCGAACCACAACACGAAAGAAAAAGTATATGTACAAAAACAACTAAATTCCTGTTCCCATGTTTTTGTCCGCATCGACGCCGTGAAACCCGCTTTAACCCCTCCTTATGATGGTCCATTTAAAATATTAAAACGTAACAAGAAATCTTTCGTTTTAGATATCAGAGGCAGGAAAAGTGAAATTTCCATCGATCGTTTGAAGGCCGCATTCATGATGAATGATGAGTCTCCGTTCCAAAGCACCACCCCCGTTGATGAGGAAAACAATCTGCTCGCCAAAACGAGCGACCCACTTGCGACTCGAACTGCCGTCCATCAGACGAGATATGGTAGGAAAATTTATCTTCCAGATAAATTTTAAATAAAGGGGGAAGTGATGTGGCGTACCTCGCACGCAAGCTGCACCACACTATAGTTGCGCTAATACACCACAGCTGTGTTACACCACACTTGCGTTACACCGCATGCAAGCAATCGGCTTAATTCGGTAATCGTACCGAACCGGATAACTGCACTACCGTGCATCGGAAATAAAATATAAACGCTCTCTTTCATTTTGACCGCTAAGCAAACCAGACGTGAGTAAAATCATTCCGCACATCCGAAGTAGCTAATAGTTGACACGCATAAACCTATACTTTGTTGTAGGGAAAGATGGACTCCGAATTTATTGATTTATTTGACTTCTTATATCAATTGGTGATGAATAGATTTCTTCAAATTCCTTAAATAAGGGCATTCCGAAGTTATAAACCAATCAGCAACTAGAGAAAGTATTGAAATACGCGAGAAATGAAACACCGGTGAAAATATTAGCCATTCGTTATGCTATTACTCGCTCGACGCTGATGAGGCGCTTCATGAAATCCAATATCTTGTCATGACATGGACAACTTTAATATGAATATGAATATGAATTGGTTTATAAACGTACCAGGACGTGGAAAGCGATAGAATTTGTTAAAATACTGTAAAACTCTTCACTTTCCAACGTTTTCTACAGGTGTCCATCTTACCCTTCATGGTGTCCATCTTTCCCATATCAGGTGTCCGTCTTACCCGAACATTTCAACACCGCACGAAAAAAATCATGTTTTTCATTCATGAAAAAAATGCAAAAATCGATGGAAACTTAAAAGTTTCAACACATTTCCTGAAAAAAAAAATGATTGTAAGATAATATATGCACATTTTCATGATCGTTGCACTTATACACTCTAGATTTTTACCATTTCTCTTAACGCGTCCGTCTTAACCTACCTTCCCCTACTTCTTAGTATTATGGTGTTTGTAATGGTCCACAATGCTTCAAATTCTCTTTATTCGCAACGCAGATTTCAATCCGGAAGTGAGCTTCTGCTTTATAACTTTCCCTTGTCGAGAGAGAAGTAGCTGAAAGAACGAGTACAAGTAGCATAATTTTACACAACATATCAAGGATTGGATAGATATATGCAAAATTGGTTAAATCCACGAACAAAATAAATTTTCAATCCTGTGCACCCTTGTGGATCTAATTTGACTACTGCGGATCTTAAGCTCTACAACTTGTATTGTTTATAATTCCGGAAGTTTTATGTCATGAATGAGCTGTCGTGATCATTAATAATAAAACTGGCGAAAGAACGAGAATGAAATCAATACAAAATTTTGTTTTCTGGTGGATAAACATTCTGACACCAAAGCGGGAAAGACGGACACTTTGTTGTAGGGAAAGATGGACTCCGAATTTATTGATTTATTTGACTTCTTATATCAATTGGTGATGAATAGATTTCTTCAAATTCCTTAAATAAGGGCATTCCGAAGTTATAAACCAATCAGCAACTAGAGAAAGTATTGAAATACGCGAGAAATGAAACACCGGTGAAAATATTAGCCATTCGTTATGCTATTACTCGCTCGACGCTGATGAGGCGCTTCATGAAATCCAATATCTTGTCATGACATGGACAACTTTAATATGAATATGAATATGAATTGGTTTATAAACGTACCAGGACGTGGAAAGCGATAGAATTTGTTAAAATACTGTAAAACTCTTCACTTTCCAACGTTTTCTACAGGTGTCCATCTTACCCTTCATGGTGTCCATCTTTCCCATATCAGGTGTCCGTCTTACCCGAACATTTCAACACCGCACGAAAAAAATCATGTTTTTCATTCATGAAAAAAATGCAAAAATCGATGGAAACTTAAAAGTTTCAACACATTTCCTGAAAAAAAAAAATGATTGTAAGATAATATATGCACATTTTCATGATCGTTGCACTTATACACTCTAGATTTTTACCATTTCTCTTAACGCGTCCGTCTTAACCTACCTTCCCCTACTTCTTAGTATTATGGTGTTTGTAATGGTCCACAATGCTTCAAATTCTCTTTATTCGCAACGCAGATTTCAATCCGGAAGTGAGCTTCTGCTTTATAACTTTCCCTTGTCGAGAGAGAAGTAGCTGAAAGAACGAGTACAAGTAGCATAATTTTACACAACATATCAAGGATTGGATAGATATATGCAAAATTGGTTAAATCCACGAACAAAATAAATTTTCAATCCTGTGCACCCTTGTGGATCTAATTTGACTACTGCGGATCTTAAGCTCTACAACTTGTATTGTTTATAATTCCGGAAGTTTTATGTCATGAATGAGCTGTCGTGATCATTAATAATAAAACTGGCGAAAGAACGAGAATGAAATCAATACAAAATTTTGTTTTCTGGTGGATAAACATTCTGACACCAAAGCGGGAAAGACGGACACTTTGTTGTAGGGAAAGATGGACTCCGAATTTATTGATTTATTTGACTTCTTATATCAATTGGTGATGAATAGATTTCTTCAAATTCCTTAAATAAGGGCATTCCGAAGTTATAAACCAATCAGCAACTAGAGAAAGTATTGAAATACGCGAGAAATGAAACACCGGTGAAAATATTAGCCATTCGTTATGCTATTACTCGCTCGACGCTGATGAGGCGCTTCATGAAATCCAATATCTGGTCATGACATGGACAACTTTAATATGAATATGAATATGAATTGGTTTATAAACGTACCAGGACGTGGAAAGCGATAGAATTTGTTAAAATACTGTAAAACTCTTCACTTTCCAACGTTTTCTACAGGTGTCCATCTTACCCTTCATGGTGTCCATCTTTCCCATATCAGGTGTCCGTCTTACCCGAACATTTCAACACCGCACGAAAAAAATCATGTTTTTCATTCATGAAAAAAATGCAAAAATCGATGGAAACTTAAAAGTTTCAACACATTTCCTGAAAAAAAAAATGATTGTAAGATAATATATGCACATTTTCATGATCGTTGCACTTATACACTCTAGATTTTTACCATTTCTCTTAACGCGTCCGTCTTAACCTACCTTCCCCTACTTCTTAGTATTATGGTGTTTGTAATGGTCCACAATGCTTCAAATTCTCTTTATTCGCAACGCAGATTTCAATCCGGAAGTGAGCTTCTGCTTTATAACTTTCCCTTGTCGAGAGAGAAGTAGCTGAAAGAACGAGTACAAGTAGCATAATTTTACACAACATATCAAGGATTGGTTCAATGCAGCTGTTGGCATTACCATCAACGGAGAGCGTATGTATATTACAGGGTTTCACACTTTATCTCAAGACCGCGGGACCAATTCCCGAATCTGTCTTAGTCAATGCCAAGACTGCGGTATGATACTTGAAAACGTTGATGGTACCTGAAAACGTTGATGATACCCGAATTCATCGGATGCAATGCTGAATATGCGGCACATTTCTCGAACACACTGTGGGGAATAGTGGTATCTGGAATATCCTTAATATCTTCTCTCAACGAGGAGTCTGTACTAAGAAGAGAATTGTAGGATAATGGTAAATCGTTAGCGTACTAAGCTCAACCTGTAGAGAAGAAAAGTCATGAAAAACGTCCAAAAGTTTGCATTTAGACTCTTCCTCTGCCAGTGCTTTGAATTTTTCAATTACCAAAGGATTTAATATTGAACAGCGGACGAATAGGCGAAGTACTAGTTGCTTAAAACGAAGCGTCAAAGGCATCATTCCAGACATCACTTCTAAAGACATGGTATGAGTAGACTTCATCCTTCAATCCTGAGACAACGATACTATATCCTTTCAAGTCGGATAAGTTGTGTCTTGGCTGCCCAGTGGAAGCAAACGCATCCGTATTCTAAGACAGACAAAATAGTTGTTTTATAGAGCATCAGGATATCGGCTGGGTGTGCTCCCCACCAGAAGCCTGTTATTGTTCGAAGAAAATTGATTCTTTTTGCGCATTTATTCACAAGACAGTCTCATGTCATGATAGATGTCATAGAAAAAGGAGAATTAAGGCGTTTCCGTTTTCTGTGTGGAAGATTTAATACCCAAGATTCTGGCCCAAACTTCAAGATTACTTAGTGTCGTTTGCAAGGGACTTTGTAGCTCAGTGATATTTTTACTTGTAACAGAAATAACTGAATCATCTGCCAATTGCATCTGGCTAGCGCAGATTTTGGCCCGTTTCTCGCGCAGGACCTCTGTTGGCGAAATGGACGAACTATTTATGGCGGCGGAGCAAAAAAAAACGGTCAAAAAATTTAAAAATATTGGCGCCCATTTTTTCGTCCGCTTCTTCTCCCTCCCTCACCCTGCCCTGCCTTACTTGCGCTTCTGCCCGTGCCTTCCGCCGCCAGCTGATTGGTTGTTGTGGTGTATGCGTTGATTCATATATGTGCATTGCGGTTGTGTATTGTTATTGGTGGGTGTTAGCATTTATTAATTTGTGTGTGACCTTGAGACGCTGTGGGAGAAGCTGGATTGGGATTCAAAGTGTTATCGGTGTATTGATGGTTTATTTTATTTCGTGCCGCTGCTGATGAGACCATTCGATGCTCCTGCCAGTTGAGGGTGAAGAAACCTATTTAAAACAAGCGTAGGAGAACGTCTAACACTAATCTAATATTTTTTTTAATTTGAACATGTTTGATGCTTCAACGACCTTCTAAGCATCATGTAGCACAGTGTATAGTGGCTATAATTTTTTTTTTAATATGCCTAAATCTGTCTCGAGTTTTCGGGTCACGACACACACACACATACACAGCGCGGGGAAAGTGATCGTTCACTCTATCATGTCGCGATTCCCCACCCCGCCCGGCGCTAGGGATGAGGATGCGCTATATGATAGCTAATGATAGCGGAAGGGGAGGGGGGTTTGGTGGGGGGTGCGTGCTTGCGTGCGCGCTTTCATAGGTGCGTTCTCGCGTGCGCGCGTTCTTAGGTGCCTTATCGCGTGTGTGTGCGCGCGCACGTGTGTGTGTGTGTGTGTGTGTGTGTGTGTGTGTGTGTGTGTGTGTGTGTGTGTGTGTGTGTGTGTGTGTGTGTGAGTTTGCGCGTGCGTGTTTGTGTGTGAGTTTGCGCGCGCGTGTTTGTGTGTGTGCGTGCATTTGGAAACCCCAAAACTATTTGATTCTGATGCGTACATTTTCATCCGTTGCGGCTACAAAGTCCATGTATTTTCGATCTCGCTACCTGAGAGACAACACAACCATTGGCATTGACATCTTTGCGATCGGCTCTGCTGTTGGGGGTATTAAAAAGACACACGATCTAAGCAAACGTGCGTGTGATATATTGCACATTTATTTTGAATTCAGCGAGGTTTCTGTTACATGCAATTTCGGAGAGTATCTGCAGAAGGCGTTGCGGAATCAATTGGTCTTCGGGATTAAACGTGGCGATATCCGTGATCGGCTACTGGAGAAACGGGATCTAACGCTGGACGGAGCACTGGAAATTGCTGTGAGTATGGAGCTCTCGCGGAAGGGAAGAACGGAGATCGAAGGCGGATCTTCTAGACAAGAACTACATGCAGTTCATCAACCGCGAAGAGATAACAAAGGGCCAAATATTGCAAAACATAATGCTACGGCAACCAGTACTAGTTGTTTTCGTTGTGGAGATAAAACGCACTTAGCAAATGCGTGCAAGCACAAACGCACTGTGTGCTCCTTTTGCAAGCTGCAAGGGCACTTAGCAAAGGTGTGTTTAAAAATGTCTGCTTCTACTAAAACCGACACACGGCCGATAAGAAAAACCCATGCGGTACACACAAATTATGCTATTAACCACCAAGGAACAAACAATTTACAGATCCGAGATATTTGTTCGGTGGGGGGGTTATCGCGCTGTCGGAAATTTATGCTGGACGTTTTGGTCAATGGGAAAAAGATAAATTTTGAAATCGATACCGGTTCGCCCGTCAGTATCATTAATGCTGCACTATATAATAGATGCTTCCCTACGACAAAAATGCGTAAAAGTGACACAGAGTTAGTAAGCTATTGCAATACAAGCATCAATGTGTTGGGTATATGCGATGCGTCAGTGACGCTGGATAAGAAAATTCTCAAATTGCCATTATACGTCGTAGAGTCAGAAAAACATCCACTATTGGGTCGAGAATGGCTTAAAGAGATGACGTTAGATTGGAATAGTATATTTTCAAAGAGCGATATTAATACACTTGCTAATTATACAGACTGCACGACTGCTGCTGCTTCTACTTCTTCTTATCGTGCTACTGTTGCTTCTTCGGATACGTATACTTCTGCTGCTGCTCCTGCTTCTTCTGATCGTACTAATCCTTCTGCGAGCGGGTCTGCTCCTGTTTTACCGAATAAAGTTGCTACCTTACTGCAACGTTACCCACAAGTATTTGATTCTTCGATTGGTCGAATTTCAAATGTGCAAGCAAACCTTCGCTTAAAGGAAAACGCACGACCGGTGTTTATTAAGGCACGGAAAATACCCTTCAATTTGATGAAAACAGTGGAAGAGGAGCTGAATAAACTTGTGATGGAAGGAGTGCTTACGAAGGTGGATTCCAGCAATTGGGCAACACCTATAGTTCCGGTGAAGAAATCGGGCAACCGAGTTAGGATTTGTGGTGACTACAAACAAACCGTGAACCCTAACCTCGTCGTGGACAAGCACCCACTGCCGACTGTGGACGAATTATTCACTTCCCTTGCGGGAGGAACAAAATTCAGCAAAATCGACCTCGTCCAAGCGTATTTACAACTAGAAGTCGCGCCTGAAGATCGTGAGATCCTTACGTTATCGACTCATCGTGGCCTGTACCGCCCAAATCGCCTTATGTATGGTGTGGCATCGGCCCCTGCAATTTGGCAAAGAAGAATGGAAGCAATTCTCCAAGGTATACAAGGGGTAAGTGTTTTCCTGGACGACATTAAAATTACAGGTGAAAGCGATGAGGTACACTTGAAACGTTTAGAAGAAGTTCTTAGGCGCCTTAACGACTGCGGAATACGCGTGAATAAGAACAAGTGTGAATTTTTTGTTGACTCGATCGAGTATTGCGGTTATGTAATCGACAAAAATGGCATTCACAAGATCAGAGAGAAAATTGCAGCTATACAAAAGATGCCCGTACCGAAGAATAAGGATGAAGTTCGATCATTTATTGGCTTAATCAATTACTACGGTCGATTCTTTCAAAACCTGAGTACAGTTTTGTATCCTTTAAACAATTTACTAAAAACCGACGTACCGTTTAAGTGGACAAAACAATGCGAAGATTCTTTCAATCAGGTGAAAGAACAGATGCAGTCCGACAATTGTTTGGTACATTATTCGCCTGAATTACCACTACTTCTTGCTACAGATGCTTCACCCTACGGGGTAGGGGCTGTACTTAGCCACGTGTATCCAGATGGTTCAGAAAGGCCAATACAATTTGCATCGCAAACGTTAACACGTGTGCAACAAAAGTACATGCAGGTGGACAAAGAGGCTTACGCCATTGTATTTGGAGTTCGTAAATTCTTCCAATATATATATGGTCGAAGATTTACTTTGCTTTAAGGCGTTTCCGTTTTCTGTGTGGAAGATTCAATACCCAAGATTCTGGCCCAAACTTCAAGATTACTTAGTGTCGTTTGCAAGGGACTTTGTAGCTCAGTGATATTTTTACTTGTAACAGAAATAACTGAATCATCTGCCAATTGCATCTGGCTAGCGCAGATTTTGGCCCGTTTCTCGCGCAGGACCTCTGTTGGCGAAATGGACGAACTATTTATGGCGGCGGAGCAAAAAAAAACGGTCAAAAAATTTAAAAATATTGGCGCCCATTTTTTCGCCGCTTCTTCTCCCTCCCTCACCCTGCCCTGCCTTACTTGCGCTTCTGCCCGTGCCTTCCGCCGCCAGCTGATTGGTTGTTGTGGTGTATGCGTTGATTCATATATGTGCATTGCGGTTGTGTATTGTTATTGGTGGGTGTTAGCATTTATTAATTTGTGTGTGACCTTGAGACGCTGTGGGAGAAGCTGGATTGGGATTCAAAGTGTTAGCGGTGTATTGATGGTTTATTTTATTTCGTGCCGCTGCTGATGAGACCATTCGATGCTCCTGCCAGTTGAGGGTGAAGAAACCTATTTAAAACAAGCGTAGGAGAACGTCTAACACTAATCTAATATTTTTTTTAATTTGAACATGTTTGATGCTTCAACGACCTTCTAAGCATCATGTAGCACAGTGTATAGTGGCTATAATTTTTTTTTTAATATGCCTAAATCTGTCTCGAGTTTTCGGGTCACGACACACACACACATACACAGCGCGGGGAAAGTGATCGTTCACTCTATCATGTCGCGATTCCCCACCCCGCCCGGCGCTAGGGATGAGGATGCGCTATATGATAGCTAATGATAGCGGAAGGGGAGGGGGGTTTGGTGGGGGGTGCGTGCTTGCGTGCGCGCTTTCATAGGTGCGTTCTCGCGTGCGCGCGTTCTTAGGTGCCTTATCGCGTGTGTGTGCGCGCGCACGTGTGTGTGTGTGTGTGTGCGTGTGTGTGTGTGTGTGTGTGTGTGTGTGTGTGTGTGTGTGTGTGTGTGTGTGTGAGTTTGCGCGTGCGTGTTTGTGTGTGAGTTTGCGCGCGCGTGTTTGTGTGTGTGCGTGCATTTGGAAACCCCAAAACTATTTGATTCTGATGCGTACATTTTCATCCGTTGCGGCTACAAAGTCCATGTATTTTCGATCTCGCTACCTGAGAGACAACACAACCATTGGCATTGACATCTTTGCGATCGGCTCTGCTGTTGGGGGTATTAAAAAGACACACGATCTAAGCAAACGTGCGTGTGATATATTGCACATTTATTTTGAATTCAGCGAGGTTGCTGTTACATGCAATTTCGGAGAGTATCTGCAGAAGGCGTTGCGGAATCAATTGGTCTTCGGGATTAAACGTGGCGATATCCGTGATCGGCTACTGGAGAAACGGGATCTAACGCTGGACGGAGCACTGGAAATTGCTGTGAGTATGGAGCTCTCGCGGAAGGGAAGAACGGAGATCGAAGGCGGATCTTCTAGACAAGAACTACATGCAGTTCATCAACCGCGAAGAGATAACAAAGGGCCAAATATTGCAAAACATAATGCTACGGCAACCAGTACTAGTTGTTTTCGTTGTGGAGATAAAACGCACTTAGCAAATGCGTGCAAGCACAAACGCACTGTGTGCTCCTTTTGCAAGCTGCAAGGGCACTTAGCAAAGGTGTGTTTAAAAATGTCTGCTTCTACTAAAACCGACACACGGCCGATAAGAAAAACCCATGCGGTACACGCAAATTATGCTATTAACCACCAAGGAACAAACAATTTACAGATCCGAGATATTTGTTCGGTGGGGGGGTTATCGCGCTGTCGGAAATTTATGCTGGACGTTTTGGTCAATGGGAAAAAGATAAATTTTGAAATCGATACCGGTTCGCCCGTCAGTATCATTAATGCTGCACTATATAATAGATGCTTCCCTACGACAAAAATGCGTAAAAGTGACACAGAGTTAGTAAGCTATTGCAATACAAGCATCAATGTGTTGGGTATATGCGATGCGTCAGTGACGCTGGATGAGAAAATTCTCAAATTGCCATTATACGTCGTAGAGTCAGAAAAACATCCACTATTGGGTCGAGAATGGCTTAAAGAGATGACGTTAGATTGGAATAGTATATTTTCAAAGAGCGATATTAATACACTTGCTAATTATACAGACTGCACGACTGCTGCTGCTTCTACTTCTTCTTATCGTGCTACTGTTGCTTCTTCGGATACGTATACTTCTGCTGCTGCTCCTGCTTCTTCTGATCGTACTAGTCCTTCTGCGAGCGGGTCTGCTCCTGTTTTACCGAATAAAGTTGCTACCTTACTGCAACGTTACCCACAAGTATTTGATTCTTCGATTGGTCGAATTTCAAATGTGCAAGCAAACCTTCGCTTAAAGGAAAACGCACGACCGGTGTTTATTAAGGCACGGAAAATACCCTTCAATTTGATGAAAACAGTGGAAGAGGAGCTGAATAAACTTGTGATGGAAGGAGTGCTTACGAAGGTGGATTCCAGCAATTGGGCAACACCTATAGTTCCGGTGAAGAAATCGGGCAACCGAGTTAGGATTTGTGGTGACTACAAACAAACCGTGAACCCTAACCTCGTCGTGGACAAGCACCCACTGCCGACTGTGGACGAATTATTCACTTCCCTTGCGGGAGGAACAAAATTCAGCAAAATCGACCTCGTCCAAGCGTATTTACAACTAGAAGTCGCGCCTGAAGATCGTGAGATCCTTACGTTATCGACTCATCGTGGCCTGTACCGCCCAAATCGCCTTATGTATGGTGTGGCATCGGCCCCTGCAATTTGGCAAAGAAGAATGGAAGCAATTCTCCAAGGTATACAAGGGGTAAGTGTTTTCCTGGACGACATTAAAATTACAGGTGAAAGCGATGAGGTACACTTGAAACGTTTAGAAGAAGTTCTTAGGCGCCTTAACGACTGCGGAATACGCGTGAATAAGAACAAGTGTGAATTTTTTGTTGACTCGATCGAGTATTGCGGTTATGTAATCGACAAAAATGGCATTCACAAGATCAGAGAGAAAATTGCAGCTATACAAAAGATGCCCGTACCGAAGAATAAGAATGAAGTTCGATCATTTATTGGCTTAATCAATTACTACGGTCGATTCTTTCAAAACCTGAGTACAGTTTTGTATCCTTTAAACAATTTACTAAAAACCGACGTACCGTTTAAGTGGACAAAACAATGCGAAGATTCTTTCAATCAGGTGAAAGAACAGATGCAGTCCGACAATTGTTTGGTACATTATTCGCCTGAATTACCACTACTTCTTGCTACAGATGCTTCACCCTACGGGGTAGGGGCTGTACTTAGCCACGTGTATCCAGATGGTTCAGAAAGGCCAATACAATTTGCATCGCAAACGTTAACACGTGTGCAACAAAAGTACATGCAGGTGGACAAAGAGGCTTACGCCATTGTATTTGGAGTTCGTAAATTCTTCCAATATATATACGGTCGAAGATTTACTTTGCTAACCGATAACCAGGCGAGCACAAAAATCTTCGGGGAACATAAAGGTTTACCTGTTATGTCTGCGCTTCGCATGCAACAATATGCTACCTACCTGCAAAGCTTCGACTATGCAATAAAGTTCCGGAAATCCTCTGATCATGCTAACGCCGATGCGTTGTCGAGAATTCCTTTGGCCGTTACTGATCCGGATAACATGATCGAGGAGGCGGATTCAATAGAACTAAACCAGATAGAGACCCTACCCTTGACCGCTGCTGAGCTTGGACAAGCTACTGCTGGAGATAAATCCGTTCAGATACTAATGCAATCATCATGGAGTCCAGTTCACATCGACAGTATTTGAGCAGTTTCTGAGAATGAATGGCGTTGTACACAAAATGGGAGCACCATACACCCCGCCACCAACGGTCAAGCGGAACGTTACGTACAAACCATAAAGCAGAAACTGAAGGCGTTAAAGTGCTATAAATCCCAGCTGAATCAAGAACTGTGCAATATCCTACTTACATACAGGAAAATGATTCACCCATCTACTGGTAAATCGCCGTCAATGCTGATGTTAGGACGTCAAATTCGCTCGAGACTGGATCTTTTACTACCCAAAAACAATATACCGAACAAACCTGAGATTGCAGTGCGTCAGTTTCGGGATGATGATAGAGTGCGTGTGAGAGATTTTTTGTCACAGACTAAATGGAAGTTTGGAATCATTTCAGAAAAGGTCGGTAAACTTCGATATACTATACGATTGGACGATGGACGGATCTGGGAACGTCATATCGATCATATAGCTGGTGTCGGCAGTAACCTACGAGGAAGACAATTGGAAACTTCAAACGAGGAGGAACTTGCGGAAAGCAACGAGCAACCACACTCCCACACCACAACGGTTACCCCAGCTACGACCAGAATTTCATCTGAAGATACGGACGGTACTACGACTACAACTATAATGGTACAGTATCGGACATTAAGATAGAACCCTGGTGTTTTCAACGCACCGTGCACTTGTTTTGCCACGTTACTTGTGTTTGTGTGTGTGTGTGTGTGTGTGTGTGTGTGTGCGGGTTTTTGTCTGAAGAAACGTAGCTTGACATGGTTTCATATTGCGTTGCAAGCATTCTGTTTATGTGTGTTATCATGTGAAACAGCGTGTGTTTACACTTGGATAAAAGCTAAAGTTTGCATCGACAGCAGCGCTTGTTCCTCGGACGAGAACGCAGGTGTGCTGTTTCATGAATGTGAATACGACACCGGTGCGAAATGAAAACGCGCTCAATAGCAATGAACTCGGCATTCCCTCACAGGTGTTTCACAAGTGCACGCCATTGAAAGGCATGCGTGCATCTCTGCGTTAAACGTTGTGTGCGCATGGGAAACTTTGTGTGTGCATTGAGCAAGAGCGCAGGTGTTCTTTTCAATGGGCGTTTTTCGTTGGCCTGTTCTGGTTTTGAATGGGTAGATGCTCACTCGCTTACTCATTGATAGTTTTTATCAATACGCTTTTTTGCTGCTCGACAACGATGTGATTCATCGCGTATAAAAGCAGAACGCAGGCAGTGCACGGCATCAGTCGTGTCCAAGTTTTTAACCAGTGTGTTCTTGACGGTCTAAGCAAGCAATTTTAGTAACAATGGGTCGAGGTAAACATTGTACCGATTATCAGCGCCATATCATTAAGCGAATGGCGGCTGCTGGCATTAAGCGCAGAACGATCGAGTTCGTGATGGAACGATCGCGCACCTTTGTAGCAAACGCGCTTCGGACAACCGAAACGCGCAAGTCACCCGGACGTCCTCGGAAGACCACGGCGGAGGAAGACCGTAAGATCGTAAACATATCGAAGAAACATCCGTTTAGCTCGGCACCAGAGATCCGAGGCAGACTGAAATTGGTGGTGACGCCGAGAACAGTTCAGCGAAGATTGGTCAGTGCCGGGCTACTCGCGCGAGTGCCACGCAAAGTGCCCAATTTAACACTTGCGCATAAAAACGCACGGATGTTATTTGCAATTGAGCACATGTTCTTCGATGAGGAGGATTGGCGCAGGGTTTTGTGGTCAGACGAGTCGAAATTCAATCGACAGGGGTCGGACGGACGCAGGTTGGTTCGGCGCCCTGTTAATTGTGCTCTTGATCCGAAGTACTGCTTCAAAACTTTCAAGCATGGCGGTGATAGTCTCATGGTGTGGGGATGCTTCTCCTACTATGGGATGGGTCCGTTGGTTCGAATCCACGGTAATTTAAATCGTTTTGGGTATCGAGACATTCTTGATACTCATTTGCTATCGCATGCTAGGAAGAACCTTCCTCGGTCTTGGATGTTTATGCAAGACAACGATTCTAAGCATACTTCCGGGACTGTCCAAACTTGGCTTGCTGACAACAATGTCAAAACAATGAAGTGGCCTGCCCTTAGCCCGGATCTCAATCCCATTGAGAACCTCTGGGCAATATTCAAGAAGATGCTGGGTAAAAACATACCGGAAGATCTGGATCACCTCTTCGATCACATGCAAGAGGTGTGGAGCAAAATTCCACCTAAAACGATCCAGAATCTGGTGATGTCGATGCGTCAACGCATGATAAATGTCATAGTGGGCGACGGCAATAAGATCAAAAACTGAGTTTATTGCATTTTTGAATAGGGATCACTGCTCGCGAGGGCGGTGGTCCTGCTAATTACAACAAAAACCTAACCCAAAACACAAAAAAACTACTAACAAATCTATCCGAAACGACATACTTGTGAAACAAACACACACACCAATACACATTCAAACATACATACACACACCCACACACACACACAGATGCACACACACACATACACACACACACACAAACACAAACACACAAACCACACATAAACCTGTCCCAACGGGTGCATGCTGCGTTGAAAACACTAGGGTCCTATCATTCTGTCCGATACTGTACCAGTAGCTGATCCCTTGTACACTCCGAGTACAGTGCCCAGCAAATCAGCCAATACCAATATAGTACCCAATGTTCGGCGCTCAACTCGTGTTAGTAGACCTCCCAACAGGTTAACGTTTTAGATTGCAACTCTCAAAACTTAGCATGAGGAGAATTTTTTTTACGAAGGGGAGAAGTGTTATATACACCTCCGATATTAAATACACACACATCAAATGTACAGCAACCGGGCTACACACACGACAAGAGTTTAATACACCTCAGATGTTTAGATTCACACACATCAGATGTACAGCAACCGGGCTTTACACACCCAAGAGGTACAGCAACCTTGAGTGAAAGATCTAGAGCGGTTGGGGTCTTGCTATGTGAGAGGAGGAAGAAAAAGGAAAAGGGGAGAAGAAAGGCAACGACGAGAAAAGACACACGTGTAAAAACCGAGGAGAAATATATATTAATTAAAAGCTAACTAACAAAGTCACAACAGATATTTTTACTTGTAACATAAATAACTGAATCATCTGCCAATTGCATCTGGCTAGCGCAGATTTTGGCCCGTTTCTCGCGCAGGACCTCTGTTGGCGAAATGGACGAACTATTTATGGCGGCGGAGCAAAAAAAACGGTCAAAAAATTTAAAAATATTGGCGCCCATTTTTTCGTCCGCTTCTTCTTCCTTCCTCACCCTGCCCTGCCTTACTTGCGCTTCTGCCCGTGCCTTCCGCCGCCAGCTGATTGGTTGTTGTGGTGTATGCGTTGATTCATATATGTGCATTGCGGTTGTGTATTGTTATTGGTGGGTGTTAGCATTTATTAATTTGTGTGTAACCTTGAGACGCTGTGGGAGAAGCTGGATTGGGATTCAAAGTGTTATCGGTGTATTGATGGTTTATTTTATTTCGTGCCGCTGCTGATGAGACCATTCGATGCTCCTGCCAGTTGAGGGTGAAGAAACCTATTTAAAACAAGCGTAGGAGAACGTCTAACACTAATCTAATATTTTTTTTAATTTGAACATGTTTGATGCTTCAACGACCTTCTAAGCATCATGTAGCACAGTGTATAGTGGCTATAATTTTTTTTTAAATATGCCTAAATCTGTCTCGATTTGATTCACTCGATTCACACATCACCGTTATTACGGTGCGCGTATGGTGCTGCACCTGTCCGTCCAGAATCTGGTGGCTTGTTGGTTTGAAGTAGTTATCATGACGCCGATTGACCGGCAATGCCTTGGAATGGGTTCGGATCGGTAGGTTCATGTTTTGGTCGATTGCATTCCGTGCATTTGTCGCGCCACAACAGTAGACCCGGCAGCACCAAAGTCAAAACAAAAACCTTCCCCGAGTGTGGACTGCTATGCTAAGTTCTTCTTATTATTATAATTATTATTATTGGCGTAATGGCCTACGCGATCATGCCGGCCTTTTCAGGACTTGAGTACCACGTAGCCGGATAGTCACCTCTTGCTACGGCGGACGGTTCATACGCGGTTAGAACCCACGACGGGCATGCAGATGTGCGGAATGATAGCGGTGCCGCGGGACCGCTCCTATCCAGCGGGCAACTTGCATACTGCCACACTGTCTCTTGCCCGATGCATACGCTGCAGGTAGGGGGAAGGATGGACCTCCACGATAAAAAAAAATCGTCATGAACCAGCGGCAGACCTAACGGTAAGTGGACTAGGCGGTCGCCGATGATCTCTAGGCTGTAGTATGCCGTATGTGTACAAGTGGACAGAGTATTAACGACAAGGGCCCCCGGAAAGATGGTCGTTAGGGCTCCATGGCTGGAGAACCATTTGCACCTCCCCTCCCCCCATGGCGACAACAATTTTAGGGCCTGTGACCAATGATCGTAGGGGTTCCATGGCCACCCCCCCCCCCTTCCCCCACATCCGCCGGCAATTTAAGTATACCGTTCAATCTTCCAACAGCTGTGTGCCAGTACCCCCTGCTCCCGGTCATCAGTTACCATTGACAGGGGCCTCAATTCGTCTTTCCGCCTTTCATGAACACCTTCCTTTCTTTGACCGATGGATCATAACATTCCGGAAGAAAACACATTTGGCGAAAGTGTTGCACACACACGCACGCTCACACCCACGCGCAGATGGCTCAGGATATCTATGTAATCTACAGCATACGAAAGCAAAAGCTTAGGGTAACAAAGTTATGCTTAATGCTTAACACGTTCAGCACGATGACATGACCCAGGAACTACCAGTGAACTTTCCAGGATGCTGGTTTCACAATCAGCTTGCGTTCTTGATGCTGGCGGAACGGAAAGTTGATGAAAATCAGCGCCGGGCTGAACGTGTCAATGCGAATTAGGGTTCAGCGCGTTGCACAGCAAACCCTCCAGCGTAAACCAGCGATTCCTTAGTCATTTTTATATTGCAGTGTTTGAACTCATTGCGATTTTTTGGTTTGATTTGTGAAAATGCAACTTCATCGACGCAATGTTTGTTAACAGCATTTTAGGCGCAACAACAGCTCGCGAGCATTTACCACACGCGAGAAAGAGATAGCGCTATGTAGGGAAAAAGCACGGACGACGGTTGACTGCGATTGGCCGTCGGACGCACCAACACATCCAAACCTTCGACAGCGCGCTCAGGCGAGGGGTATGAGGCGGAGCCAGGGACGGGTAGCGCGAAACGCTGCTCGACAAATTTGCCGTTTGAGGGAAAAAGATGGCATGATAAAATTCTCCGAACGGCATGATTTCTTCCGTCGCTTTGCGCAGCGGGTTATTACCCAATTGACATTTTCGAGCACGAATAATCGGGAATTCGAGCAAATTCCCTTAAACTGGAGCCTTAGGCCGAAAATACACGGACCGGAATTTCGCGGCCGCGGAATTCCGCCTGCTGTCAAACCCATATACAAAGTGTCAACAGCAACTTTCCCGAACTGTCATATCCATACATTTTTCAGCAAGCGGAATTCCGCGGCCGCGAAATTCCGGTCCGTGTATTTTCGGCCTTAAACTTCCCTTAAACTGCACCAGTTTAAAGGAATTTAGAAAAAGGCCTTTAAAATCAACTCGGAAATGATGTTTCCTATCGTTATCGTTGATCATGTAGCCATTTTATACATATATAATATAGAATTTTTTATAAAATAACATCACACAAAATTTGCTTTTGTTTTTCATAAAAAATCAAAGCTACGAATGTAAAATGAGCTCGACGGCATCGTCAATAGTATAAAGTCTAATTTACGAACTCATCAAATCTTAGCGCTTTCAACTCACTCGATCACACACAAATCCACAAATTCAGGCGTATCGAGTACTAATCCAGCAGATATGGGAAAACAATTTCGAGCAAATGTCACTTGGGTTGGGATGCGCATAGCATTGCCATCGGCACCTAAGGGTTTGAAGCTGTTGAAATATTTCGCATAAATTTTCATGAAATTTTTCATATTTAAAAAAATCATCGTAATGGCGTTTAACCCTGTCACTGGCAACTAGAGATGGGTTCTGCGGATCGCACCTACGGTTCCGCTCCGGTTCCGGCAAGTATGATTCCGATTCCGATTCCAGAGAGAAGGAATCGCTAGTTCCACTGGAATCGTCCGCAATCTTCCGGAATCTTCCAGAATCTGCCGGAATCGTCCGGAATCGTCGGATTCGACCGGGATCGTCCGGAATCGTCCGGAATCGTCTGAAATCGTCTGGAATCGTGCGGAGTCATTCGAATCGTCTGGAATCGTCTGAAATCGTCCGGAATCGTCGTAATCGTTCGGAATCGTCGGAACAGTCGGAATCGACCGGAATCGGCTGGAATCGCTCGGAATCGACCGGAATCGTCCGGAATCGTGCGGAATCGTAGTCAATCGATAGTAGTGAATAGTAGAGCCGATTCCGGGAGATTCCGACTGTTCCGATGATTCCAGACGATTCAAATTCACGTTCCGGCCGCCACGCATATGTCAATGCTGTCTGTCGTACATTTAAGCCAGGAATGTCGCGTACTAAGTTCATCAATATCGTTCGACATGCACGCTAGCTTCTTGTGTTACTGTTTGTATCTATTTGTATTAGGTTATGCACTGCATAAATGACATGAAATGAAATGGAATTCCGACGATTTCAGACGATTCCGATTAATTACGACGATTCCGGACGATTCCGGGAGATTCCGGGCGATTCCGGGCGATTCCGGTCAATTTCGAGCGATTCCGGGCGATTCCGGACGATTACGACGATTTCGGTCAATTCTGAGCGATTCCGGGCGATTCCGGCCGATTCCGGCCGATTCCAGTCGATTCCGGACGGTTCCAACGACTCCGCACGATTCCGACGATTCCGACGATTCCAGACGATTCCGGACGATTCCGGGCGGTTCCGGCTTGTCGGATTGAACCTACCCTTCGGAACGTGGTCCGAAATTTGTTGCGTGTTGCCCAACTCTACTGGCAACCAAAAACCATCATATTCCAGGCAACCGGGCACCCGAGTAGCCAGCCACATTGGAAGCTTATAAATTTTCAATGCGCAATTCAATATCGATGCAATATTGTGATGAAAATTAAACAAACTTATGCAGTTTCTGTAACTGTGCATAGATTGGCTCAACTTGCTACCGTTTTTAGTTATAGTTTTTCAAATTTGACAGGATTTTTTGAAAAAAAAAAAATACAAAATGTATAAAATATGCTTCTATACATTACAAAATTTACAAAGCAAAATGACTCTAGTAGTTTGGAGAACTGTATGTTGCACGTCTTTTATATATTTTTTTAGAATATTTCTATGAGTCATAAAAAATATAAAGAAGTTTTGATGTGAATAAAAACCGTTACATCACACCGTTTATCGTCGAGTCCGAGACCTCTAGCGGCCGCTAGCTGAAGTACGGACGCTCCTTGTCGATCCTAGAACGATCGCATCGTCACCATAAGTGACAGTACACCAGGCGTTTCGACGTCGTCAAACGATAACCCTCGGCGCGACGTTCAGCGATACCAGCTTCACCACTGGCCTCTCCAGCATCGTTCCTTTCGCTGTTTTGATGACGACCCGACGACGGCTGCGGGGGGGTTAAACTTCCAGACCGGATCGGGGGATCCGAATTTATTTAAAATCGCCGAATCAATACGTTCCACAGCTTCCTTTAATTCACGATCGGCGCCCACGATATTCGTTCCACGGTCGGAAACTATTTTGATTGGTGTTCCGCGGCGTGCCATGAAGCTTCGAACTGCCATCAAGCAGTCACTCGTACACAGGGATTGCACAAGTTCGATATGGACGGCTCGAACCGTCAAGCACGTGAACAAAACACCCCACCGTTTTTCCGTCTTTCGGCCGTTCACGATTACCATCGGACTGAAATAATCGATGCCTGTATATGAAAAGGGCCTGGAGAAGGCAGCAAGTCGAGCAGCAGGCAATTCGCACATTTTCGGAGACGCTGGCTGTGCGTATAACAATGTGCATGTTCGGCATTGCAGGCATACGTGTCTGCACACCGATCGAAGAGCCGGTATATCAAAGCGCTGCCTCACTTCGTTCACTACAGTTTCTTGGCTGCCGTGCTTATAACGACAGTGGACATCGTAACTCGGTAAAACGATGTCGTTTCGGTAGTAGAATAGGTCGCTTCCTCCTGGGGTCCACGTAACGGCAACGATGGATCCTTCCGCTTAATATCAGCAAGCCGTTCTCGTCTGTATAGGGGCTTCGTTTGAACAACAAACTGCTTCTGGGAATCAGACTTTTCTACGACGGTGTTGTTGAGTTTTCCCTCGCCTTCCAGAGTATGGCATATTCATCGGTAAAAGCGTTCCTCTGAACGTCTCGCAGAATTACCGTTTCAGCCCGCTGGATTTCGTCGCGGTTAAGCGGACCTTTCGATGGAGATTTAGTTTTGGTAACAATGTTTACATACCGACACACGTAAGCCATCGTCCTGACCAGCCGCGTCTATCGGGAAAATCTCTCGTAGTCGATGAAAATCGGACGCTCTATGTGGACGCCGACCAGCTTCAGCCTATCCTTTTTCCGCACCTTCTCGGAAGTGTCCGATGGTACTCGACGAGGTATGTTCCATTCCGCTTCGGGTAGTTGCAGGAACTTGGGCCCACTAAACCAACGTTCGGAGGCGAGATGATGCTGCAGGTTGGTCCATTTTGTCGCTGCGTCCGCCACATTAAGTTCAGTTGGAAGCCTTCGCCAATCGTCGACATTCGTCGTGTCCAGCACCTCAGCAACCCTATGTGCGACAAAATTCGAGTACTTACGGTGGTCCGCGTTTATCCAATCTATAACATCAGTCGAGCCTGTCCAGAAGTAGCTGCCATGGATAGTTTCTCGATGAGCACTAGTTATAGACGAGGCTATTCTGAAACCCATCACAGCAGCCTGCAGCTCTACGCGGGACACGGAAAGATACTTTAGAGGCGCTCCAACTAACGACACCTCGATACGGCCATGACACTCGGAAGTACGCGACCGCTGCGTAACAATCTGCACCCGCATCAACGAACACGTGTAGCTGTAGAGATGATTCGATGAGCGACGCCAGCTGTCGGTAGCAACGTGGGATCATGAAACTTTCCAATTCTGGCAGTCGTTCCATCCAGGCGTCCCATTTATGCTGGGTCTCCTCCGGAACTTCGTCGTCCCAGCCAAGGTGTAGGCGCCAGACTTCTTGAAGAAGTACTTTCAAATAAAATAGCACGCCAGCGATCAGACCTAACGCACCTTCTCTGGCGTTAGACACGGTTCGAAATCCATTTCCTTGAGGGTTGACTCAGTGTCTTTTACCCGTCAGTGTCACGACTTTGATGCTATTTGAGAACCAATTGTGGAGAGAAAATCCAGCATTATTGTGTATTAAGCTCACCTGATACGCCAGCTCAATCGCTTCTGATTCCGTTTTCACACTTGTAAGCATGTCATCCACATAATGTTCTTAATGGATACAGCGAACTGCACGCGGGGACAGGAAACGATATTTCTCCGCATTCTCGTTCTTTACGAATTGCGCCGTACTTGGATAACATGCTGTACCAAAGGTCATCCTCAGCATGACAAACTCCTGTGGCTCTACATTTGTGTTTCCCCATCTCTATAGAAACCGTTGACTATGGATGTCATCATCACAAATGCGTACCTGGTGGTACATTTTCCGGATGTCAGCTGCCACCGCTACTCGATATTCACGGAAATGGAATAGCACGGCTTGCAACGGCGTAACCTAACTTTATTAGGATTGTTAGGATTTGTCACTGGGAACACTGGAAGATACCATTTCCTAGGGTAGAAGGTTTTCAGCTCATCCGCTCTTATCGGTCTGGCATAGCCCTTTTCCAAGTAGTCCTCTAGTATCGCGTTAATTTTCTCCGCAAGGCTCGTATACGGCTCGGCTCATTTTACGCTCCAGACACTCCATCCTAGATAGAGCCATTTGACCGTTTCCGACATGAAAACGTTATCGCTCCGCCAGAGTAAGCCCGTGGTGTACCGCCCGTCGACGTGTTTTGTGTTGTTTTGCAGAATCGACATCGCACGTTAATCCTCCTTCGACAACAAAGGCTCGTTCGCAGGACCATAACCTTCCACTTCGAAGTACGCTGCCATCATACGTTCTCTCCGTGAGGTTTCTCCTTGGCAATCCACGTATGCGGTCTGGTCAATCTGTAATGGTCGATACCGATTAGTAAACGAGGAGAAACAGCCTCGTACGAGGCAGCTGGAATCGCCTGCAAATGCTTATATTTCCGCTTCAACTCGTTCACATCGACCGATTGGATAGGGAGCGATAACTGCATTTTCTTCAGCACTGGACACTTGCTCCGCTACCCTTTCCGAATCACATTTACAGGTCAAGAATGCCGCTAACCCCAAGTTGCCTGGCGAGCTCCTGTTCCATCAACGTCACGGTCGACCCCTCGTCTAACAGCGCATGCGTGTAAATTGGACCGCTCTCACCGTGCAGCTTTACCGGAACGTAACGCAGCAATGTACCATCGGAGCGCGTTCCGATGATGATTTATCTCCACGCATTCCTCGCTGGTGACACGATGCAACTTTTGGGGATGCTTAGCGACGCATCCTTGGACACCACAGTCGTCACGCTTCGAGCACGGGCCGTTGTGCTTGCCTAAACATCGTTTGCACAACTTCAAGGTGCGCACCTTGTCCCACCTGTCAGCAACGCTCAACCGGTTAAACACCCGACACTCCGCGATCGTACCGCACGTATCACAAGGCCTGATCGCCAACGAAAGTTGATAAAATTTATCCGATCGGTTAATATGCTCGAATCCACCGGTTTGAATATGAATTTATTTTCCACCAGTGGAAAATGTCTCCACTGGTGGATAACTCTTTCCGATTCGAGTAGCCATTGGTTTTGCCTATCTGTCAATCATACTTTTGTTTATCTTTAGAGGTGTTGTTTTGCGGAATGAATAAAAGTAAATTTGGCTTATTTACGGACCATCTAGTGAAGAATCCACACCAGAAGTAGCCTTAGACAGTACCGACTGTAGGCCAGTTCAAACGATTTGGGTAAAGTGTATAACGGGTTGTTGGCTGAACAAGTCTAGATGAAACAAAATCGTATGAACTGGAGGACGAAGTTTGAATCCTTTCTGAACTTGCCGCCTTCGCTGACCCTTGTCTTGTGCCATGTGCGCTCATCAACTCCAACCACCGCGAACGTTGGATCCGTGAACGTCCGTTGTTGACAGAGAAGGACCGTGAGCGTCGGTTGAGGAACGCCAAGAAGCTGCTCAACTTGCTAAAGCATCCCGTGGAGCCTGGCACGCTGTGGTTTTTCTCTGATGAGAAAAACTTCTGCCTGGACCAGAAGGTTAACATCCAGAACAACCGTTGGCTGGATTACTGCTCGGCGGACGTGCCACGGGTGCCGCAAACCAAGTTCCCCCAGACGGTGATGGTGTTTTCCTGCATGTCATCGGAAGGGGACGTGATGCCGCCCCACTTTTTCGAGCAGCTGAGGCTGAACGCGGCCGGGTACATTTCCATGCTGGACACCGTCATGAAGCATTGGATCACGAGAGCGGCCAACGGCAGACCGTACGTGTTCCAGCAGGATTCCGCTCCGTGCCATACAGCCTCCAAAACGATAAAGTGGTTGGCGGCCAATTTCAACGACTTCACCGCGCCGAATGTGTGGCCTTCCAGCTCTCCGGATCTTAATCCAATGGATTATTTCGTGTGGGGCGCGGTGGAACGGGACACCAACAGAACCTCCAGCAACACCAAGGCGCAGCTGATGGCGAAAAACAGGTCCGTTTTCGCGGCCCTACCCCGCGAACTGTCGCCAGGGCTTGTTCCCGGTTCCGGAGACGGGTGGAGGCCGTAATAGAAGCCGAGGGCGGATATTTTGAATAAAATGGATAAAATACATGGAAAGCTACTATTTCTAAACCAAAAAAATTTCCCCAAAGATTAATTTTGCCATAAAAAAAATCTTTCTCCGTAGGTGACTGTCAAAATTATCTCGAACGCCCTGTAAAGTCCAGCATATATGGTGAGTACAGTAGTTTCATCGCGGGCCTCCGTAACGATAGAGGCTCCATGGACGAAGGGACTCAAAGACTACAACCCCCCCCCCCCCCCCCCCCACAACACTTGGGTCGTTCGTTTCCATGCGTTTAACATGGCCTGTCCACTGAAGCCTGACGAGCTTGAGTGTGCTTCCACACATACGATGATGA
Source organism: Anopheles coluzzii (assembly GCF_943734685.1). Lineage (NCBI taxonomy): Eukaryota > Metazoa > Arthropoda > Insecta > Diptera > Culicidae > Anopheles > Anopheles coluzzii. The sequence goes on from NC_064670.1 coordinate 68,994,213, forward strand.
TTTCTTCAGATTTGATAAAAATAAAATAATTACGTCAAAATCGTAATCTATGCGATTCAGTATAGATGCTATTCAACTGTACATATTCGTTTAAATGGATGAACAAACAATTTCTTTGGGTGACGCGTTTGTCACGAGGCGTGGAACTTAGCGATGTGTGTGTCAATCCGGCCCTTGCCGCTAGTACTCTGTCCATACGGCATACTATAGAATGGCGATCTACGGGGCCCCTAAATCGGCGGGGCCCTAGGCGGCCGCCTAGTCCGCCTACCGTTAGATCCGCCGCTGCCCGGCTTGTATCCTTCCATAAGCGACCCCGAGTTTTTAGTACATGAGAGCTCCTCCCCAGTTGAAACAGCAGTGGAAAACTAAATAATATTAAAAAACATGTTTAACAGCAAACAAAAATGCTGTTTTATCGCTGTTTGAGTTATTTGAGATGCTTTATCACTTGATTTAGCTAAAATATTCTTTTTTAGAAAATATAAATTTACCTGTTTTTATAAACAATCAAAACACATAAATTTAGGTTTATAACAGGTATCTAGTTTTTATAGTTCAAACTAAGACATAAGAAACCAACAAAAGAAATCATTTTTTGCTAATCCTTCTCTTTTATCCAACGTTATGCTATGGCCTTATAGCATGTTAGAATCGGTTCCGACACGTAAATGCAACGAGATTGAGAAGACCAGTAGGATCACTAGGTACAAGAAATTATAAGCAACTCATATCCGTTGGAGCGGCGGGTTCTGGTCAGAATCGTTTGCGTTGTGTTGCACCTATCGAAGTTATTGTGCCAACTTGTACCTTACGAACTAGTGAAGTGATATGAACATTGGTGATACATTCGCGGATACCGAACCACACCGATTGTCGCTAAATCGGATCAACGGAGCTGGTGCAGCAATTCAGTCCAATGTACACGGTGGTTTCGCTGCTCAGGACGCGGCTTTCCAAGCCCAACGAGAGGGACTGTCGGGTCAACGTCCGGCGTACATCCAGCCGCCATCGCATCCTGCAGCACCACCGCCAACGCAGCCAGCAGCCGCACCGCCATCGCAGTTTGGCGCGTCACCAGCCATGACAACTAGCACCGATAATGCAACGATTGTGTAAATGCTGAATCTACTTCAGCAACAAATGGCCCAGCAACAATAATTCATCAACGAGTTTATGCATCAGCGGCTACTAAGCCAAAGCGCCGCGCCGCCTAGTTTTCATCCCGAACAAATAATTGATTCCCTTTCTCGTAATATTACAGAATTCCGGTGCGAGAAAGATGCAGGAATTATTATTATTATTATTATTATTATTATTATTTTATTAATTGCTCGGCCACGTTGGGTTACAGCAATAGTTCTTACTGACTATAGTGTACAATTATTCACGAAGGAATTGGAAGGCGTTTATGGTACGGAAAAGGAGCGAAAACGGGATCGGTAGACAGGATAGGATATGTTGAAATCGAACAGATCTGAAGTACTATTAAAAGACGACATAGCTCTTACAAAAGGCTCATTGCGAGCAAAACATGTACGACATATAGGTAACTGGAGACGAAAACGATAACGTAAGGTGCGACAAGGTGCATACAAATGTAAGCGCGACAGAAGTGAAGGAGTATCAATCGTATTGAGCAATATGCCAGCAACAAAAGAAGCCTGAGCGACCGAGAGGCGGTGCTCCAACTTGGCAAGTCCTAATAGAGTGCATCTATCGTCATACGAAGGAAGCGGAATAGAGTGATGACCCAGCGACCTACGAAATACAATCCTTGTAAAACGTCTCTGGATCCTCTCAATATTTTGGAGCAGAGATAGTTGGACAGGAGACCAGATGACACAGGCATATTCTAGTACGGAACGGACCCAACAACAATAAAGGGACTTAAGACAAAAAGGATCACGAATTTCAGTGGACATGCGACAAATATAACCAAGACTTTTGTTGGCCTTGTTGATGACATAGTCCGTGTGCTCCTTGAAAGAAAGACTCGGGTCAAAGAAGACGCCAAGATCCTTGGACAAGGACGCACGGGGAATAGGGGCATCACAGACACTACAAGCATGAGTTATACTTGTAGAGGATCGGAAGAAAGACAAGACAGAACATTTTTCAGGACACAGGACTAAACCATTAGAAGCACACCATGTAGAGAATTTACAGAGCCAGGATTGAAGGACTAGACAATCAGCTGTAGAAGATACAGGAAGAAAAATTTTAACGTCATCCGCATATAGCAAGAAGCCGTTAGGAGGCAGGATCAAAGTACAGTCATTGAGGAAGAGAATGAACAGTAAGGGACTAAGGACACTACCTTGAGGGACACCCGAAGAACTAAGAAAACATTCAGAGAAAGAGCCACAGATTTTAACTGCATATGAACGATTCTCAAGATAGGAGTTGAACCACGGCAATATAGAGCCACCGAAACCTAGTTTTCGAAGCTTAGCAACAAGTAATGATAGAGGTATACTGTCAAATGCCGCTTTGAAATCGGTATAGATAGTGTCTACTTGCTTACCACTAGACAGGTAGTGATATAGAGAAGACAAAAAACACATTAGGTTGGTGGACACTGAGCGATTGGGCATAAAGCCGTGTTGTTCCGTAGAAATATATTTTTTTACACAAGGCATTACAGATAAATGGACAATTGACTCGAGGATTTTAGAACACGCACAAATAATAGAAATGCCTCTGTAGTTTGATGCTAGTGTTTGAATCACATTTAAACAATGGTATTCGAGGTATGCGGACTTGTTTCACAATGACGCAGCAAGAATCGATAATCCTGCCAAAGTTCAACTGATGTTGCGGAAACTGGGTACGGCCGAGCACGATCGCTTTCTATCTTTTATCCTGCCCCGTCGTCCGTCCGACTTCTCGTTCGAGGAAACGGTAGAGAAGCTATCAACGCTTTTCGACGACCAGGAGACACTGCTCAGCAAGCGTTTTAAATGCCTTCAGATGACCAAGAAGCGGACAGAGGATCACTTGGTCTACGCATGTCGCATCAACAAATCTTCAGTGGATTTTGAGCTTGGCAAGCTCAGCGAAGAAGATTTTAAATGCTTGTTGTTTGTGTGCGGCTTGAGGGACGAGGACGAGGCTGATCTGAAAACGCGACTCCTGGCTCGTATTGAGGATCGAACCTGTACAACCCTTCAGCAACTGTCCACCGAGTGTCACCGTTTGGAAAATCTGAAGAGGGACAGCGCGATGATCGAGGGTTTTTTGTCGGAGCGCGTATTAGCTGTCAACACGAAAGCGGATCGCCAACAACGACAGCATTTTTCCGGCTTAGCTAATCCTGAAACCCCGTGTTGGTTGTGCGGAGAACGTCATTGGATGCGAGATTGTACTTACCATACCCACCAATGTGAAATGTGCTCGCGTATCGGGCATAAAGAGGGCTATTGCAAAACAGCAGCTCGACGCACGTCAAAAAAGTGTTTCACCAACTATTGAAGAACGTAAATGCTTTCAGTAAACGTCAATAATGTGTAGCAGCGACGTAAACGCGTGCCTATTGTTATATACGGCACCCCAGTCCGATTGCCGCTGGACACAGCATCGGACATAACGGTGATCGACCGAAAAACCTGGCAGCGCATAGGTAGTCCTGAACTAGCTCCTTCATTGATAATAGCTCACACAGCATCGGGTGCTAACCTCGCACTGGACGGGAATTTTATGGATATTGTTAGTGTGGCTGACCAAACCAAGAGGGTTAACATTTCATTTACTCCAGCACGCCTGCTTCTTCTAGGGCTAGATCTGATTGATAAGTTTTCATTGTGGTCAACTCCCATCGATCAATTTTGTTGCCAGCTGACAAAATCCAACAGCACACACAAATCATGGCAAAAGAGATTTCCTCAGGTTTTCGGAGATACTGGGCTGTGCACGAGAGCGAACGTTTCTTTAAAAGTGAAGGAAAACAGTTGCTTACGCAGTACGCGAAGCAGTTGATTAAGAACTGGACCGTCTACAAACTATTGGGGTTATCACTCCGGTTAAGGCATCTGATTGGGCTGCTACTATTGGAAGTCGTCAAGAAAGCTAACGGTTCAATATATGTGGAGATTATTCCACGGGTCTAAACGATACTTTCGAACCTAATGATTACCCGCTACCGTTACCGGAAGACATATTCGCAAAGCTTTCCAACTGCAAGTTCTTCAGCAAAATTGATTTATCTGATGCCTTTCATCAAATTGAGATCGACCCCCAATACCGTCCATTACTAACCATCAATACGCACCGAGGGCTTTACCTTTACAATCGCTTGCCACCGGGTATAAAGATCGCACCAGCAGCTTTCCAAATGGTAATCGATAAAATGCTAGCTGGCCTAAAGAATGTATCAGGTTACCTCGACGACATCATTGTGGGTGGCACATCAGAAGCTGAGCACGATGCGAGCTTGGCAGACACGCTTGCGCGGATTCAGGATTACGGATTCACTATTCGTGCTGACAAATGTGCTTTTCGTATGCCTCAGATCACCTACCTGTGGCACGTAATAGATAGTCGCGGCCTGCGCCCCGATCCGGCAAAAGTTGCACTTATACGAAATCTGCCAGAACCAACAGACGTTACAGGCGCGAGATCCTTTCTAGGCGCTATTAATTTCTATGGTCGTTTTATCCCTAACATGCGAAAGCTGAGATACCCATTAGATCAGCTCCTCAAGGCATGCTTCATTCGAGTGGACGCCAGTATGCAAACGTGTTTTCCATGAGTTTAAAACTCTGTTAGCCACTGAACTACAGCTAGCTCACTATGACCCGCAGCAAAAGATCGTGGTTTCGGCGGATGCATCTTTAATCGGCCTGGGGGCAACAATCAGTCATGTGTATCCGGGGGGGTTACAACGAGTAATTCAGCACGCTTCCCGAGCCCTCACCGAAACAGAAAGCCGATACAGTCAAATTGATCGAGAGGGTCTGGCCATAATATTCGCAGTAAAAAAAAATCACAAGATGATTTTTGGAAGACATTTCACCCTACAAACGGATCACCGTCCGTTGCTCCACATATTCGGCTCTAAGAAAGGCATATCTACGGTTACGGCTAACCGTCTCCAGCGATTTGCACTAACCCTTCTAGCTTATGATTTCAGTATCGACGTGCGCACCGAAGATTTCGGTAATGCCGATTTGCTGTCACGGCTGATAAACACGCACACCAAGCCAGAGGAAGATAGCGTGATCGCAAGCTTGGAAGCGGACGTCAAATCGATCTTGGTAAACCCACTAGAGACAACGCCTGTTAATCTTGTGAAGCTAGCAAAGGAAACAAAGACAGATTCATTATTACAGAAAGTCGAGCATTACGTTCGCCACGGATGGCCCGAAAATACAACATGTACTGGCGAACTGGCCAGATTTCATGCTAGAAAAGAAGGCTTGTCAATCGTAGACGGATGTCTTCTTTTCAGTGAAAGGGTGGTAATACCGACAGCACTACAGCAACGATGCCTTCATCAAGTGCATAACGGAAATCCAGGGATCGTCAGAATGAAGGCCTTGGCCCGCAGTTTTTTCTATTGGCCATCTCTGGATGCAGACATCGCGGACTGGGTAAAAACATGTGATGCATGCCAAGCAGCTGCCAAATCACCGCCTCACGAAAACCCAATTTCTTGGCCCAAGTCTATGATTCCTTGGCAGAGGATAAATCGGCCCACTTGAAGGAGCATATTTTCTCGTCAAGGTAGACGCATTCTCCCGCAGGCCTGAAGTAATTCGAACGAATAGCATCACATCTGCGACAACAATAGACATTCTACGCTCGATATTCGCCCGTTTCGGAATGCCAAACACGCTCGTTTCAGACAATGGACCGCAATTCGTCAGTACGGAATTTAAGGAGTTTTGCATTCACAATGGTATTGACCATATCACAACAGCACCTTATCATCCACAGTCAAACGGGCAGGCTGAAAGATTCGTCGATACATTCAAGCGAGCTGTAAAAAAAATATCGGCGAATGGCACATCGATTAACGAAGCATTAGACACCTTCCTATTCACTTACAGAAGCACGCTGAATTCAGCGTTAGGTTTCATGAAATCACCAGCGGAGCTAATGCTAAACCGGCCGATTCGAACAACATTGGATCTGCTACGCCCAATGCCTGCACGAAGTACAATAGAGTGTGATGAAACCAACCATCTGAGACAGTTTCGTTCGTTTGATCCAGTCTACGCTAAACGATATACGCGCAATGGATGGACCTGGGTAGCTGGCACAATTGTCAAACGCATCGGGACTGTAATTTATTTATTTATTTATTTATTTAAATCAAAGTTATCGGGCAGTATGCCTAATTAACTTAATGCTTACAGAGTACAAGTTTAAAGTATAGCCCTAGAACTAACTTGAATATGCTGACGCAGCTGACTAACGGATTGATTGAAATCTGCTGATAACCCTAACCTATTATACACATCAATCATTTTGAGCAGAGGATTTTTTGGATTGGCACCAAAACCAGTGGATCTAAAAGGGCTTCTTAGTAGCTCTCTACTTCTAAGACCTCTAGAGGGAGTAGAAAAGCAAATAAAATTTAAAATGTCAGGTGCATCAAAATCTCCAATTATCTGAGCCGTAGTTCTCCTATGCTGTAAAGTCTCTAAGCCAAATAGTAAACACCGAACATTATACGAAGGACGTGGAATTTGGTTTGACCAGGGAAGACGATGAAACATAACACGTGTGATTTTTCTCTGATTTTTTTCAATTTTATCTATTTATGTGATTTGATGGGGACACCAAACTACACTGGCAAATTCCAGGATGGGACGAACTAAAGAACAGTATAATGTTTTTAAACTGAAAGGATCTTTAAAGTCGGCCGAGACACGTAAGACAAATCCTAACAGTTTAAGAGCTTTAGTGACGATAGTTTGATAATGGCTAGATAAACTAAGCTTACTGTCTAAAATAACTCCTAAGTCCCGAACCTGAGAAAAACGTGGAACGCTGTCTTCATTGATTTTGTAGTTATAAATAATAGGATTTTTTTCTTTGAGAATGTTATACAACTACATTTGCTAACATTTAGTAACATTTCATTATTAAAACACCATGCAGAAAAATAGTTTAACGAGTCTTGTAACATTTCACAGTCGTCAGAATATTTAACAGGTAGGAACATTTTTAGATCGTCAGCATATAATAACAATTTAACATGAGGAATTGCAAACACGACATCGTTAATAAATTAAATAAATAGTAAAGGTCCTAATATACTCCCTTGAGGAACACCAGATAAATTATGGAATGTGGCAGATAAACTAGTTGCTATCTTAACGTGAATGCAACGATCAGTTAAATAACTTGTTAACCACTCCACAACATTTGTGTGAACACCATACTTTGATAATTTAGATAGCAATAGAAAGTTGTTGACCTTGTCAAAAGCAGCGCAGAAGTCAGTATAAATGACGTCAACCTGTAAGCCCTTGTCAATATAGGAGTGGCAAAAGTTAAGTAAGTATATTAGATTGGTCTCAATCGATCGTTTCGGCATAAAGCCATGTTGAACATTAGAAATTAATTGTGAAAAGGCTTGGAGCATATGACGAGATATTATCTTTTCAAACAGTTTACTGCACGCGCATAACATTGAAATTCCTCTATAATTGCACACATTACTTTTGTCAGATTTTTTATAAACAGGAAACATCCACGATGATTTCCAAAGACGCGGGAAGCATTTCGATTGCAAGGATTTGTTGAATAGTTTGGTCAGTATGGGAATGAGAGCAGCCTTGCAGTTAATGAGAATTGCGCTGGGAATATTGTCAGGCCCAGGTGCGTAGGAAAGCTTCAACAACGAAATAGCAGATTCCACCTCATCATCGTTGATTAGTGGTGTGCATAAATTAACCTCATCATTTATGAAGGATAAAGCCGATGTTGAGTTAGACGGTACCGAGGAATTGTTGATGTACACAGAAGAGAAATATGAGGCTAATGCATTGCAAAACTCTTCATCTCCGGTAATGGTGTTTCCCTCAAACTGCATCGAGGAAGGAAGTCGTCCACAGGATTCCTTATCTTTAGCAAATTTCCAGAATGATGTGGGATGTCTTTTGATATTGATTTCAATTTTCCTGACGTAGTAGGCGTAGGCGGTTCGGTTCAGCTGCTTATATATTTTTGAGGCGCGAGCAAAATTTATTTGATTAGTGCTGTTTTTTAGTCGATGCAGTTTTTTAAGGGCCCGTGATCTTCGACGTTTAGCCAAACGTAGTGCAGAATTGGTTCATGGTGGATGAGCACGAACATTAAACCGTGGGATGAATTGTTCAAACAGTTCATTCATTTGAGAAGAAAATTCTGCCACACGGTCGTTGATGTCGTCATAATCAGCGATAGAGTCCCAGTTGATTTGGTTAAGTGCAGAAACGAGATCAGTGAAATTAGTTCGTCTAAAATTGAAATCTGCTTGACGTGGGGGTTGAGATGACGGTACACTGTATAGCGGGAGCGTGAAGTATGTAAGTAAAGCTGGATGATGTCCATCAGGTTCAACAATACTTTCGATGCATAATTCGATTGGCCTCATGTAATCAGTAACTTTGTCGTTCACAAACACTAGATCTAACATATAATGTACACCGTCCAGACGTTTGATAAGAGGATTATACGCAGCCACGTTAATCAGTTGCGCGATCGTCGTAACCGTCAGCAACATCACCAACATCCTTTTAAACCGGTTAATACAAATTTCCCTCTTAATGTACTTTTAGATTCGGCACCAATCTGCACCTCTGGGTTACCGTCTAGCCCGCTACTGCAGATACCAGCATCGGTCAGCAATACCGATGATACCTCAGCCGTGCCTAGCTGCGCTCCCGGCTTATCGTCTGATTGTCAATTGCAAACTTCGGTAGCGGTCAGCAGCCTGGATGCCGCCACAGCCGAGCCTAGCCGCACTCCTGGCCTATCGTCTGACCATCAACTACAGACTTCAGCATCGGTCATCAATCCTGATGCAGCCTCAGCCGTGACGCCGATATCTCTCAAATGCTCTCTTAATTCACGAGCACCAGTGCAATCTTCAAAACAGGAACCACGCCAGTCTTCTAGGAACAGAAGGCCGCCCAGTAGCTTCGATGTTTATAGATGTTTTTAACACTTTAAGCGCCGTGTCATATAAATTCGCATGACGGTTTTGCTCACCGTTCTCACTCTCGCGCGTATTTTTTTGTTATCTAAAGCTAAACAAAATAAAACAAACACGCGTCGATCTATTTTTCATCACTTTATTCAAACATTTACATAACTTTACACGATTTCACATATTGACATACACAATATGTTGCAACGATCAATCAAGTAAAGGGCTTAAATAAAACTCTTGGCGAAATTTTCCTTTTAATAGTGGGAACTGTTTTATATTTCGACACTTTAAAAAACGTTTTCCGCAGTTTCTCCTTTGCTCTTGATGTTGCTACTAACTTTGTTTACGCTTGCGCGCGTCCCTTTTTCTTAACGACCTCAGTTGACCCTTATGCTGACCGCGGCCGACCTATTTTCTGATTCGTCCCTTTAATGCGCAAACTGGTTATGCTCTTCTATCCAACGGCTGTCTCACTTTAGAAGCATTTCGAAAGCTTTGCGTCATTCGAACGGATGATTCGAAAATATGCTGTTCGAATAGCTGTCACCGCCACAACAACAATAACAATAACAACTTTGACTGTCAATTAGGGACCTCGTGTTAACATTCCCCACCCCGTGAACACGTCTGCTTGCACGTACTTGTTGTTCACTAATTTACTGTGTAGGGATATTGTGCTTGTGGTTCTTTATGTTAACTGTTCCTTATCTACTTCTACGTTTATTAGTGCTAGCTTTACTACCGGACGTTTTAATTCCTTCCCTGACGCTGTGCGTATTAATGCTTGCCTTATTGTACCGTCTGTTCCCGGGAACGTTTCTTGAACAATCGCTCGCATCCATTCTTTTCTCGGTCCCTCCGTGATAAAAACCAAGTCTCCCGGCTTAAGCGGCTTGCACGGCTCAAGCCACTTTGTACGGCGGTTTAGTGTTGGGACGTACTCTTTCAGCCACCTATCCCACATTGCTTCGGACAACACGATTGCTCGCTTGTAGCTGCTCTTAAGGGCGTTTGCTAGGTCTGGTATCACTCGCAGTGTTTCTTTTCTTCCTGTTGAGCTGCCTAAAATAAAATGGTTCGGTGTTAGCGCTTCATTATCCGCGGATGTTTGAGGCATATAGGTCAGAGGTCGGGAGTTAATCAAGTTTTCGACGTCCGTCAGCGCGGTGATCAATATTTCATCGTTCAACCTCCTTCCATCATCCAACGCGTTCAATCCCTCTTTCACACTACGAACTATCCGTTCCCATACCCCACCCATGTGTGGTGCCGATGGAGGATTGAAGCTCCATTTAGTGTGTGTGTCTGTAAAGGTGGCTGCGCAGGTAAGAGTAACTTCCTTTAGTTGTCGTTTTAGCTCGTTACTCGCGCCTTGGAAATTGGTTCCGTTATCGGAAAAAATCTCTGTCGGTGGTCCTCTACGGCAAACGAATCTTCTGATGGCCATTATACATGATTCAGTCGATAGGCTATATGCTACTTCGAGGTAGACTGCCCTCGTTACTAGACAGGTGAAAACAGCCACATATCGCTTTTCGTTGCGGCGCAAGTTAGTAATGTCTATTGGTCCCAGATAATCGACTCCTACATTCGTGAACGGACGCAGGAAGGGGGTAAGTCTTTGCGCAGGTAGTTGTGCCATTCGTGGGTTTTGTGATTTACATTTCTTTACCTTACAGCGTTGGCAGTTTTTCATCGCTCTATCAACGGCTGCTCTCAAAAAGGGAATATAGAGACGTTGTCTAACCTCATTCACTACGGTTTCCCGATTAGCATGCCCATATTTTTCGTGATAGTGACTCAGGAGTAATGACGTTATGGCATGTTGCTGAGGCAGAATGATTGGGAATCGTGCATCAAAGGGAATATGGTTAGCATTTGCGGTTCGTCCATTGACTCTCAATATTCCCATCTCATCCATAAACGGGTCGGTGTTGTATAGGGGACTCGTTTTATCTATGCCCGGTTTTGCTTCATCATTCATTTGTTGCGATAGGACTTTTAGCTCTTTTTGATAGCATTCTGTTTGAGCGAGTTTAAATAGGAGTATTTCGGCACGTTGAAGTTCCTCTGACTCTATCGGGGTAATCGTTGCTCGCTCTACTCTTAGATTAACCTTGGCTTGGTTTTCGGTAGCCTTTAGTGCCTTAGTAGTCTCGCCTTTTAGTTTTAGTTTACAGTTCTCTACGAATCTGTGGACAATTACAATTGTTCGCAATAATATGTTCCACTTGGAAATGCGGGTCGGATCAATAAGAGGCATGGTTGAAGGCGTAATGGAATGGGTTAGCATAGGTATTCTTCTTTCTTCCATCGTTGGTTCTACGGTCTTTTGCTCCGGCCAGAGTTCTTCTGGATGGCAGAGAAACGATGGACCATTTAACCACCTACCCTTTTCGTTAATTTCTGTGTCCTTGTTCCATTTTGTGAGACAATCTGCAGGATTTTCTTTTGTAGGGACATATCTCCAATTAGCATTGTCGGTGAGTGTTCGAATTTCTCCGACTCGGTGTGCTATGAATGGCTTAAATTCCCGAGGAGGCGATCGAAGCCATGAAAGTACGACTTGGGAATCTGTGTGTATGTACCTTTCTCTCACATTATAATCGTGATTTTCACACACCGTTTTCATCAATTTCGCTCCCAACAGGGCTGCCTGCAACTCAAGTCTTGGTACTGATAAGTGTTTCAAGGGCGCTACCTTGCTTCGCGACATTACTAATGCGCAGCGGATTTTACCTCCATCATTTACTCGAAAATACGCCACGCAACCATAGGCTTGTTCGCTCGCGTCGGTAAATACGTGTAATTGCATAGGTTCTTGGGGTATCGATCCAGCGCCTTTGAAATACCATCGTGGTATTTTTAGCTCAAATATGTTGGGAAGTGTAGCGGCCCATTTTGTCCATTTGACGAATTCATCATCGCTCATTTGTTCATCCCAATTAATGTGTGCTCGCCAAAGATCTTGCATAAGCAAGCGACCGTGAATTAACATAGGAGCTAGAACTCCCAAGGGATCAAAGATGCTCATAATCACCCTTAATGCTATTCTCTTTGTTGGTCTTTTCCCCTCATTCACGTAGGGGATTAAGTCTTTGTGCCAAGCTGAAGAAAATTGGAAAATGTCTTCTGCCGGGTCCCAGACCATACCGAGTACTCTTGTCTGACAATCATCAGTTGTAGTTTTGAAAACTATCGGGTTTTGATTCGTTTTTCGTTCTTCCAGATGCTCTAAAACGATGGGATCGTTGCACACCCAGTTTCGCATATTAAAACCAGCTTGGGAATGAATTAATCTAACTTGTTTTGCACGCTCGATGGCTTCTTCTCGTGTATCGCAGCTGTCGAAATAATCATCCATATATGTAGATCGTTTTATGGCAGCAGCTGCTATCGGATATTCGTTCGCACATTCGTCTGCGTTACGATGCATTATGTATTGAGCTGAGCAGGGGGAGCAAGTAGCTCCAAAGGTGGCTACATCCATGAGGTATGTTTTTGGATCTTGGTCCTTTTCAAATCGGAACAAAAACCTCTGGCTATGTGTGTCTTCCTTTTTAATGCGAATTTGGTGAAACATCTTCTCTATGTCTCCTCCAAACGCAATTCGTCTTTGTCTGAATGTGCATAAAACTTGAGGAAGCATTACTAGTAAGTCAGGACCTTTTAGGAGTTGTGAGTTCAAGGACATCCCACCTACCTTTGCCGCAGCATCCCAAACTAGCCGTTTTTTTGTTGGTTTCTTTGGATGCGATACGATGTTAAGAGGAAGGTACCATACTCTGTTTGGATCAGCTGAACGGAGCTCTTCTGGTGACGCAATATGGGCAAATCCGTTCTCCACATAGTCCCTAATCTGCTTATGTACCTCTATTTTAAGTTCAGGGTCCTTTTCTAACTTCTTCTCCAGAGCAAACAGTCGTTTCAAGGCCATCGGTCTGCTGTCTGGGAAGCAAATACTATCATTTTTCCAAAGTAGGCCGGTTATAAACCTACCGCCTATCTTAAATGAGGTGCTTTTTAAAATAGTTTTTGCTCTCTCTATATCTTTGGGCTCCGGAATCGGGCCAGTAAACGTCCCTACATCGTCTAGCAAGAATTGTTGTCGTAGCAATTCGTTTAGTTCGCGGTCAACTTCTACCTTTTCTGTACCCTCGTCGCGAGGTACATCGCGGGCACATTTATCTACTGTTATCTTAACCGGTAGAGTATGTAGGTAGTGTGTTTCGCTCACCGATTGTTGTGGAATCACCAATTCCTCCTGTAGATCCGTGTTAGCTCCCTCATCGCGATGGGGTTCGCGGGAGCTCTCCGGTAGGATCTCTTGTAGAAGATCGTCTTGCGTTCCCTCGTCGCAGACTTTTCCGCGGGAACTCTCTTCTAGTTGCTGGGGAATTTGATGCATTCCCAGCATCGTCCTTCCTGTCTTTCCGTTGTTTGGCCCGTAGATGGCCCAGCCCAGGGCGCTCCTTACTGCGATGGGTTCGTGGGGTAGACCGAACCGAGTTTCCAGAGGTCGGATCAAATCCACATCATTGAGACCGATCAGCAACGATGGTTTCCGGTGCTCCAGGGATGACGTTGGAAGGTGCTGCAAGTGTAGAAAGAATCTAATCAATGCGTCATAATTTACGTTATTGGACGGTAGACTTAGCTGTTTCACTGTGTGGGCGGCTGCTATAGAATAGCGCCGCCCTTCCCCCTTCGCCGATATCTGGAAGCTCACTCGTCGCGATGTAGATTCCCTCCTGGTCACATTGCCTGTCCAGCAGAGCTCCAATGGTTCCACTTCTCCGTCAAGTCCCAACTTTGAAGCTAATTCAGCTTCCACCAGGGTGACGGATGATCCTTCGTCCAGGAAAGCTACAGCATCCACGGCTCGCCCTTTGTTGTAGACTGTCACTGAGACGATGCGGAAAATTGCGGGTTGTCTAGAGTCGTAGTGCGTTTGGTAGTGCACCTGCTGGGTGTTTTGGCCGCGGTGAAGCAAAGTATGATGTCGTCCGCTGCATCCTGGTACACGACACAAAAATCGTGATCTACACGGCTTAGACCCGTGTTTGTTAAGGCAGGTCGAGCAGAGTTGTAGCCTTAATACGCATTCACACCGCTCATCCACATCCATCCGTTTGAACAACTCACAATGTTTGGCAACGTGTCCACGAATGTCACAAACCAGGCACTTGACGTTACTTAATTGTGAGGCGCTCGAAACACTCGTATTTGCTTCCGTTTTGGCAGATTGTGAGTGGACGTGTGAGTGGAAACTCCTAGACGTCCTTGGATGATCTGCTCGGGGGGGGACATACGCGGTAACGTCGCACGCGTCATCCACCAAAGCCTCCATGAACTCCCCGAAGTGTTTAATAGTTGGCTCGGCAAATTTGTTTTTAAACCGAGACCATTCCAGCCTCCTCGTAGCGGGAAGTTTTTCCACCAAGTCTGCTAGTAGCTCAGGGTTGTTAAAGTGACTTTTCATGTTGCTGAGCGTCAGGATGTCACACAAGTTCACCACTTCTAGCCCGAACGTGATCAGGCTATTCAACTGTTCGGGTTTCGGTGGATCTAACTTCCGCACACTATCCGTAAGCTGCCTTATTAGCTGAGCCGGCTTTCCAAACAGCTTCTCCAGTCGCTTGATGATAAGAGGTGCGGCGTTGGGCAGTCTTAGCTTTGACTGAACGGCATCTCGAGCGGGGCCTTTCAAACACTCTACTAACCGTATGGTATTTTCGCCGTCCGTATATCCGCATGCTCTTGTCGACTCGTTGTAGCAGTTGAGAAATACTGCCCATTCCTTCGAGCATCCCGAAAAGATAGGCAACTTTTTCGGGTACATATCTCGCGCGATGCTCTGCGCTGTCGCTCGCACAGGAGTCTCACGCGGCGTCACTATCGGGGTCGACGAGCTTGCCTGCGGCATATGCTGCGATGAGGGCTCAACTTCTCTTTGAGCTAATGATGTTCCTTGCTGCTTCTGCCTTTGTTGCTTCACCCATTCAGCTGTTCTGTCGGTTTTAGTGGCTGCTGAATAAACCGATAGGTTCTCCAGCTCGTCTTCCAAAGCGTTGCGTTGGCTTTCATGTTGCAACTGCAGCTTGGCCATCTTCGCCGTAATCTCGGCCTCCATTTTCTGTTTTTCTGTCAGTATTAATTGCTTTTGCAGCGCTTGCTCCTTTTCCAAACGTTGGAGAGCCACTTGAGCCGACAAACGCGAAGAGTTGGAGGCGGTTTTCTTCGAGTGGCTTGCTGCGACGGTAGGAATTTTAAGAGGCTTAGCCGATGGTTCTTCGCTTGTACCAGGCATCGACTCCGATCTCTCCGAACTTTTAGGAAGATCGGGCTGCTGGCTTGGTCCTGCAACAACCGCCATCGCTTTCTCACTCCTTGGGCGCCTCGTCTTCATCGACGGTCCTGGCCCTTTTCCTACGCACTTTTCGCACACCCAGTATTCTTCTGCCACACTTTCACCAACTCCAGCGCAACTAAAGTGACACCACTTTTTGCAATCTTGACATTGCACCATATCATCGATGTCGTTTGGCGAATCGCACTTCACACACTCGCACTTACTCGCGGGCATTTTGTAACGCAAAATTTTCAAGAAAGATCGAAAATTGTAATGAAAAAGTTTTTTAAAGATTATTGCAACGATCAATCAAGTAAAGGGCTTAAATAAAACTCTTGGCGAAATTTTCCTTTTAATAGTGGGAACTGTTTTATATTTCGACACTTTAAAAAACGTTTTCCGCAGTTTCTCCTTTGCTCTTGATGTTGCTACTAACTTTGTTTACGCTTGCGCGCCTCCCTTTTTCTTAACGACCTCAGTTGACCCTTATGCTGACCGCGGCCGACCTATTTTCTGATTCGCCCCTTTAATGCGCAAACTGGTTATGCTCTTCTATCCAACGGCTGTCTCACTTTAGAAGCATTTCGAAAGCTTTGCGTCATTCGAACGGATGATTCGAAAATATGCTGTTCGAATAGCTGTCACCGCCACAACAACAATAACAATAACAACTTTGACTGTCAATTAGGGACCTCGTGTTAACACAATATTAAACTAAAATAAAATCGATCACTCCATCGATGCAAACGTTGAAGTGGCCGAATATCTGCGTAGATCCTGTTATAAACATAAAAAAGGTACGAAATGAAGCTGCGCGATGTACATAACATGCATTACGAATCATTCGCGCAGCTTCATTTCAATTCGCACAACACTTGAACACTTGAACACTTTACAAAATCATAACACCAATCGTCCAGGACTTAAGCTGACAAAACGTGCACGTGCGGCCGCTCGCTGCCGATCCTTGAGCTGTACTGACGATTTCGTGTGGTAGCAAGAATGAGAACACACAGAGGAACTTTCGGTGCAGCAGTGCAAGCGAGACACCGACATCAGCACAGCGCTGCGAGCAGATCAAACTGAGCGAGCTGGCCGAAAATGAACGCACACATTTCCACATGCGTAACTGTGTTAGTGCCAAAACTGTGTCCCCTACAAACAACGAGCGGGATATTTTATCATGGTGTGTGTAAAAACGTAGAGTTAAGCGGAGAATCGGTGTAAAATACACGGAGGCGAGAGCGCGTTTTGGTTTCGACACAGTTTTGGCACTAACACAGTTACACATGTGGAAATGTGTGTGTTCATTTTCGGCCAGCTCGCTCAGTTTGATCTGCTCGCAGCGCTGTGCTGATGTCGGTGTCTCGCTTGCACTGCTGTACCGAAAGTTCTGTGTGCTCTCGTTCTTGCTACCACACGAAATCGTCAGTACAGCTCAAGGATCGACAGCGAGCGGCCGCACGTGCGTCAGCCTAAGTCCTGGACGATTGATGTTATGATTTTGTAAAGTGTTCAAGTGTTCAAGTGTTGTGCGAATTCAAATGAAGCTGCGCGAATGATTCGTAATGCATGTTATGTACATCGCGCAGCTTCATTTCGTACCTATTTACAGTAATCAACATGTACAAAAGGATCTACACAGATATTCGACCATTTCAACGTTTGCATCGATGGAGCGATCAATTTTATTTTAGTCAAATATTGTGTATCAACTTACGTAAATGTGTGAAATCGTGTAAAGTTAAAATATAAATGTTTCAATAAAGTGATGAAAAAAAGATCTACGCGTGTTTGTTTTTTTGTTTAGCTTTACATAACAAAAAAATACGCAGCAAGTGTGAGCGATCGCTGAACGAAAGAAACGCACACAGCGCAACACGAAAGAAACAAACACAAGCACACGAAAGGATGCTCGCGCATGGGCGCGAGCATTGAGAGAGCGCACCGGGTATTTTATATGGGAGCGGGAGAGAACCGCGGTACCCGTTCCCGCCCCCTTTTTTAAGCCTAGGAAATCTTCCATCGGCTTAACTCTAGGTTTTTACGCACACCATGATAAAAATTACCCGCTCGTTGTCCGTAGGGTCGAAATCAAAACGCGCTCTCGCCTCCGTGTATTTCACACCGATTCTCCGCTTAACTCTAGGTTTTTACACAAACCATGATAAAATATTCCGCTCGTTGTTTGTAGGGTATTTTGATCGGAAATTTAGTTGTATCTTTGTTTGTCCTGTGATCATGGGTGGAGCTCAGATCAGATCAGAATATATGTTTATTGATATTTTTCTATTAAGTTCATGAGTACATTTGTTTTGCGAGATTTAGCGTAACGCTCGCTTTTCACCGCTGTAGAGCATTTTGCCAAGAGGCAGTTTGTTTTGGTTTTAGAAAGCATGGTGTTAGGCCTAGGGCCTTTTGTTACGCTATCTTAACTTAAACTAACTTATCTACTTAACACTATTAGATTAGGAACAAGACAAAAGAAATTCAAAAATATGAAGGAAAGAAGGAAAAGAAAAAAAAAAATATATATATATATATATATATATATATATATATATATATATATATATATATATATATATATATATATATATATATACATATATATATATATATATATATATATATATATATATATATATATATATATATATATATATATATATATATATATATAGGCTTTATGGTAGTTCCTGCGTTTTGCTGGTGGGGCTCTGTTCGGTTCAGCACTTAACTCAGAATACACAGGAAAATGGTCTGAGTTAAGTTCATCAATGGTGCATGGTTTCATTATCACTGTGTTCGTAAGATACAAATCTAATGTGATGGGAGCCCCCCGAGAAGGGATATATGTTGGTTGATCAGGATAATCAATGATAAAGTTTCCGTGCTGTGCGATGTCGGCTAAGATTCTCCCATTAGAGTTGCTACGAATGTTGTTCCACAGGGTATGTCGAGCGTTAATATCGCCACCAACGATGATCCGCATATTGAGGTGCGTCAGTACATTAAGGTCTCTTCGGAAAGCCTGTGCTGTGATGTTGGTGCACTGTTTAGGGCAGTAGATCGCCAGAAAACAAACTGACCCCGAGCATGTCGAAACTTCAATCCCCAATGATTCGATAATAGTAGTATCGAATCGCGGGAGCAGCATATGGTGGATACCGTGACGGACTGCTATGGCTACTCCACCTCCTCTAGTACAAGTGCGATCATACCGATAAATGAAATAGTTACTGATGTAAAAGTTGATATCGGGTTTTAGGTGTGTTTCAACAATTAGTGCAATATCGATACGGTGTCTATGTAGAAAATATTCAAGCGGTATTCTTTTAGTCCTTACAGACTGTGCATTCCATGTCACAACGCGAAGATTACCCATTGAGCATAAGTAGTTCTCCGATAACGGCGAGTTGTTCTGCCTTGTTGCGGCATAGTCGAAGTTTCGACATCATCTTTGTGAAGATGCTAAAAAGTTCCTGCATGGAAAAAAGATTCGCTTCAGAAACTGGTGTTGGTGTGTCTGGGGCGTTCCGAGCATTTTCCAAGCGCTGGGCAAGGGTGATGAAGCCGGGTGGGGTATTTGGTTCAATTGAAGCAGTGCGGTTTGTCTGCATTACTGAACTGCTGGGTTGTGTAGCAGTATGGGTCGATGTTGCGGGGGGAGGACGTACCATCGGTGGAGCTGTTATTAACGGCCTCGGAGGGATCTGTCGATGAACCGGGTTCGGCAGATGTTGGTGTTTTGCCTGTCGACGTGAGGCCTGTTGCCTAACTTCTACATATTTTGCTCGGCGGGGGCAGGTTGGATCATCAGCCCCATGAGGACCCGAGCAGTTCGAGCATTTCAACGCCTCATTTTGGTCCTTGGTTGGACAAGCTTCGGTGATGTGTTGACCCGCGCAACGAGCGCAACGTGGTTGGATGTTGCAGTGTCGCGTACCATGGCCAAAGTCTTGGCAACGATGGCATTGCGTTGGACCCTTTTTACCACCACGATATGCCTCCCACCTTATGATGACTTGCTGTATGGTTCGAACCGCCTCTAGTATTTTCAGGGAGCAGGTCCCACGTTTGAAGTGTACTAGATACAATCTGGAGTGTATTGTATCGATGCGCCGTTTAATTTCGAAGGCCTCCAAAACTTCGAGTTGGTAGCGTCCCTGAAGTTCCTCCACTATTTCGGGGATGTCCATTTCTGGAAGCCCGCGTAGCACAGCCTTGAACGGGCGGTCTTGTTTCGCATCGTGGCTGAAGAATTCCGCTTTTCGCTCTTGCAAGTATTTTACTACGCCATCGTATTCAGACCTGGAGCGAGTGACAATGGATGTGCCAATGCCGCTGAGTCGCCCACCGGTCACCAGCACTCAGAGATCCGCTGAGATTAAAGCTGGCTTTGAAGCTGAGTTGGCGAAATTATTCAACCGATCCGTCGGGTCCCGAAGCCGAAGCAAACCCGAAGCCGAAGCAAAACCCGAACGGGGGTCTGCACGAACCTTCGTTAAATTAGCCCCCTCCCCCTTTTTTGCCAGGATTTCTTTCCGAAATGAAACAGTGTCACACACATGTAGTAGAACAATTAGATTTATTTAAGCAAATAAATCGGTTTAATGAGACGCACTAACAACTATTTCACACACGGTCAACACTTCGCAAATTACACAAATTATGGCACATTATATTAAAAACACTTTTATCAACTGTTCCGTGAATAAAACGCAACATTTTCACCGTACTTTCTGCACTCCACCGCTGTTCATCATGGTTGTCATCTTTCCACTGTACCCGTCATTTGCACCAACATTTGCACCAACATTTGCACATCACAAACACAGGTTTTGTTGTCTCCGTTCGCCGTGAAACACACATGAAATGGAAGAAAAATGATATTAATTAGAAGGGGGGATGTTGGTTGATAATTTTAATCACTTTTACTTACCTCAAATTAAACAAAACTCCATTTTTCACGGGGTTTATCCGCCAAGCGCTGAAACACCACACAAGCACCAACCTCACTGGACTAAAAGTAAAGCCTACTGCGTGAATGTGTGTATGCGCTTCTGCCAAGCCAACCGCGCCGTACTGCGTGTGTAGCCAAGTGCGTGTGTGTGTATATTTGCACCACTGGACACAGAACACAAATCTCACCGCACAGCAGAGCGTGTGTCGCCAAGTGTATGCATGTGTGTATTTGCACCACTGAATTCTGAACGTCCACCACACAGCGTGTATCGCCAAGTGCGTGGCTGTGTGTTGTATCACCGTGGACTGCAGAAAACTACCTGCACTAGAACAGAGCGCTGGTGTGGCCAAATGTGTGCATGTGTGTACTTGCTCCACTGAAAGCCGGTATCGCACCAGATTTCGGGTGTCGCCTTGTGCGTGTGTGTGTTATTGTCACAGCACACTCGTTCGTCATTTTTTTTTTCGTTTTTTCGCTTGAGCCACTCGATTTCGTTCTTCGCTGATTTTGGCAGCGCACGAAGGGGGTTCGGTTTCAACTTCCAACAACAACAACCACACGAGGAGGCTCGGGGACACTCATCAGGGGAAAATCGCTCAAATTAGAGCGAGAGACAGATAGAAAAAGTGAAAGGTCAATATAAAATCTTCGGCTTTTGACTGTTGGGCGGAATTGGGGCGTGAATCCTCGTGACTGAAGCTCCGGACGAAGTTCAGCAACAGGTACCCACCGGGCACCAGCACTCAGAGATCGCTTGAATACGCGCTTGAAAAAGAACTTGAATTGGCGAAATTATTCAAGCGATCCGTCGGGTCCCGAAGCCGAAGCAAACCCGAAGCCGAAGCAAAACCCGAACGGGGGTTTGCACGAACCTTCGTTTAATTAGTCCCCTCCCCCTTTTTTGCCAGGATTTCTTTCCGAAATGATACAGTGCACACCATTATACTATCGTAATTCGATTTATTGAATATCGAACCAACATAGAATACAAAAAAACACAACAATTGCACAATAATCACTGCACTTAATTCTAAATCAACGCACATAATTTAAAAAAAAAACACTTTTTACACTCGCACAGTGAAAAAAAAAAACAATTTCAGCACAGCACTTTCTGCTCCTCATCGCGGTTGCTCCTGGTTTTTCTCGCTGCACTGTACGGCCCACCATCTCCAACACCACGACACTGCCACAGGTTTTGTTGTCTCCGTTCGCCGTGAAACACACATGAAATAGAAGAAAAATGATATTAATTAGAAGGGGGGATGTTGGTTGATAATTTTAATCACTTTTACTTACCTCAAATTAAACAAAACTCCATTTTTTACGGGGTTTATCCGCCAAGCGCTGAAACACCACACGAGCACCAACCTCACTGGACTGAAAGTAAAGCCTACTGCGTGAATGTGTGTATGCGCTTCTGCCAAGCCAACCGCGCCGTACTGCGTGTGTAGCCAAGTGCGTGTGTGTGTATATTTGCACTACTGGACACAGAACACAAATCTCACCGCACAGCAGAGCGTGTGTCGCCAAGTGTATGCATGTGTGTATTTGCACCACTGAATTCTGAACGTCCGCCGCACCGCACCACACAGCGTGTATCGCCAAGTGCGTGGCTGTGTGTTGTATCACCGTGGTGTGGCCAAATGTGTGTATGTGTGTACTTGCTCCACTGAAAGCCGGTATCGCACCAGATTTCGGGTGTCGCCTTGTGCGTGTGTGTGTGTTATTGTCACAGCACACTCGTTCGTCATTTTTTTTTTTCGTTTTTTCGCTTGAGCCACTCGATTTCGTTCTTCGCTGATTTTGGCAAGGCACGAAGGGGGTTCGGTTTCAACTTCCAACAACAACAACCACACGAGGGAGCTCGTGGATAATCACGAAGGGAAAATCACTCAAATTAGAGCGAGAGACAGATAGAAAAAACGAAAGGTCAATATAAAATCTTCGGCTTTTGACTGTTGGGTATTGTTTTAACCACAATCGGTGGCGGCTTGAAATTCGACTCGGAAGTCGGATTTACTTTTCGACCTGCCACCCAGATAGCAAAGCCGAAGGCCTTTGTATGGGAGCCATCGCGCTGATCAAGGCTCACTTTTTCGCGCGCATAAAGCAAAATGTGCGCGAAGGCGAAAAAAACCCGAAAGCGCTTCGTGTCCTCTCTCCCACGCAAACAATGAGACCCCAAATTTTGAGTGATTCAGGCCGAGGGGTATGAGGAAGCTTGAGGAAGCAAGGAGAAACGCGCTGCGGTGAGAGCGCGCTTTGCTTTTTGAGTGCGCTTGTCACTAACACAAAACGAACCCAGCGTATTGGAACAAGCCGTGTGTGATTGTGTGCGTGCGTCGACGGCTATTTCAGCTGGAGAACTCGTTTTTTATTTGCACCCAATTTTTGCCGGTCAGTCTGTCTCATTCTTACTACCACATTTGACTTCATACAAAGTGGCAAAGTTTGACGTTTCGAATGTTGATGTTTTTAATCTCCTTGATTCTGCGTGATAAAGTGTACAAAAACTTGTTATAGTGAAGTGTATTAATGTGTTTAGTGTTACTTCGACGTGCACAGTTAATTTAAATATGAAAAGTGTTGGAAAACAAAGTGTTGTAGTGATATTTATGCCTGTTTGTACCTCGGCCAAAGAGGTAAACATCATGTTAACAAAGTCAACAAAAAGGTAAATAACAACAACATGCATCGAGGTATATGCTCTTTTTGCAAATGTAAAAGAATTATGCCATATGCAAATATTATGTTAGATTTGTGAAAAAAGTGTTTTTACTATTATTTACCCGAGTTATTCCATTTCCCTCCCCCGCCTATCCACTTGTGTACCGGTAAAATTATAAAAATCGTGGCATATTGTTGTACATATAATGTGTTTTATGTTTATATAGTTTAATATGCGGCTAGCTAATTTCGCTGCCGTGGTTAGCATACCGGACATGCAGATTATGGGGTTGCGGACGCCAAACGAAATCCGGGATGCAGCAATAACCGGGATCGCACGTGTACATCTTGGCTTGTACGTCGTGGCTTTGTGATGAGCGGGTCGATCCGAACTTACCGGGTCAGAGTCATCCGTAAGTGACCAGTAGTCGTTCGGGTCGACCCGAAAGGTACAAGTAGGTAAAGTAGGCCCAAGCACCGGGTCGGAAATGCTTATACTTTTACGTACCTACTGATTACTGCAACCATGGTTCGGGATCGATTCCGTGAGACTCCGGATCGTATCGTAAAATTAATCGTCAAGTATAGCTGAACCCACGAGAGCAGTAAAGGACAGTTAACACTTTTGTTAGAAACCCGGTTATGAATGCCCGCCTGGCTGGAGGAATTCAAGCGAGACCACCATACAATGCATGCATAAATTATATTATGACATAACATAAACGATAAAATTTTATTATGAGCGTGATTATTACAATCTAAATTAATAATTTAATTAATTAATTAATTAATTAAGCCTGTCTCGTGGTACAGTCAACTCGTACGACTTAACAACATGCTCGTCATGGGTTCAAGCCCCAAATAGACCGTGCCGCCATACGTAACACTGACTATCCTGCTATGGGGGTTATCCAAAAGTCACTGAAAGCCAACACAACAAGTGGTACAGCCAGGCCTTGATCGACACCGGTTGTTGAGTCAAAAGAAAAAAAAATAGTTCGATCTGGACCAGTCATATGGTTAACTTTTAATAAATAATTTGAAATTTAACAAACCCTGTTTTCCATACAAACGCATGCTTTTAAATTGAACTGTCAACCAAGTATCAAGTGTTCAATTAAAAAGCATGCCAACGAATAAGCGTTGAACTACAGTCAGAATTCAATAGTTTGTATCAGAATACCGGTTTTTTTTTTAATTTCACAAAAATCTCATGGCCTGCCGAGAAAAATTTCATTTTTTTGTATGGAAAAACGTGCCGACTAAAAAGCACATACTCAATAGTTGGCATGGAATCGAAGTTCAACCAATGAGTTCAGATTGTTCTGTTAATTTGTTCTTTTGATCAAATAGCCATTGCCCAAGAGAAATGTAATAATAATTTTCTTTACCTGTGTATCTGCATAATGGTGTTGCTAAAAATCAAAGTATTACCCTGGTTTATACAAGGATTCAATGGGTAAATATCTAAACATTACACCTGCTAGTGTTTATCCTGTTACATAAGTACCTTAAAATAAAGGTACTAAATAGTCCGTTACATAAGAAAATAGAAAATCCTACCTCTTTTCTGTCTTATAAAAACCCGCGCAATTTTTGTTTGTGTTAATACGATTCGGGCAGTCGTTTCACTCGGTGTTGTTATGCGTGCTCTGTACAGTTATAAATTTTGTGCAATACTGTTATAATACAAGTGCAGAATAATACAAGTGTATATTTTAAATATTCAACGTGCCGTGAATTTCACTCAATCACGACAATGTCGGCCAAAGACAAGCGCAAGTCAGGATCCACGTATAGATCCATAGAAGCCAATAATAAAAAGCTTGATGCTGAATTGTTTGGAGAGAGTAGTGAAGCTGGGCCAAGTAATATTCAGACAGCTACGTCAAATGTAGAGTTCAGTGAACACCCGCATTGTGGTAAGTGCAAAAATAAAAATTTTAATTAATGACCAATGCAAATTAAACACATTTATAATACTTTTTTTTATTTATTCATTGCAGAGAACCATCCTTGTCCATTTGATGAATACATCTTGCAAGAAGAATACGTCAGTGATTGGGTTACTATCGATGCATTCGACGATATGGAAGTATATGAAGAGGTCAACGAAGATTACGATGAAGCTGAGGAAACTATACACAGTACACAAGAGTCTCAACACGAAGAGGAACCATTTGATGAGCTTATTCGAAATTGGGCATTAAAAACATACCAAACACATCAAGCGCTAAATGGACTATTAGAAATTTTACGTAAAAAAACGGACTACCAACTGCCGAAAGATGCTCGCACGTTGCTTAAGACAAGGCAATGTGGAAAAGAAACGTACCCTATAGCAGGGGGAGAATTTTGGTTCCCTGGGGTACGATCGGTTCTCAAGGATCACTTTCGGTAAGAAAGCAATAGTCTTAAATACGATGGTAAATTTTTACTAATATTATATGTTTTATTTTCTGTATTTTGTATCTTTACAGCGATGTACCACCAAGAGTCGGGGAACATTGCATCACCAGCAATATACATAGTTTGTTGCATGTGTATGATGATGTAGACAAATTCGGCCCGCTTTACACCATTTCATCTTATCCCTTTGAAAGTAAGCTCCAGCATGTTAAGAACTGTCTTCGAAACGGTCATAAGGTTTTGGTGCAGGCTGCAAATAGGATATCGGAGCAAAAACCAAGTACTGCGTCATCAAATAGAACAAATCTCTCTTTTCCATTTTTGAAAACCAAAACTAATGGAGTAGCATTGCACATAAATCCACAATTAACTCTTTCTCCTGGTTTTCAGTCCAATTGGTTTTTGACTCATGATAACTACATAGTTAAATATTGTAGCGCAGAACAAAAAGATTCAACTATAATAATTAATGGAAGAGCATTCAATTATATAACGGAAACCCGCTCGTACTATATTTCACCTTTTATGAAGGATATATATGAAGAAGATTCATGTAACCTTCGTACCGATGAAATGGTATTTTTACCCAGGGATATAAAGTGTAAATTAGTAGCTATTAAAACAGGTAATAGCAGTTTAGTGTTTGTTCCATTTCTTAGAACATTAACTAATTAGAGGTAAAATGTAATTTAAACTATTTTTTAGAAATAAAATCGAGCATATGTATTTGATTGGAAGTTAAAGTTCGTGTTTTATTTTCGGCCTTTTTTATTCACATGTTAATACTATGTACTAACGATGTTCATTTTATCACTGTCTTAGAATCATAAATATTTGAAAATCGATATGTTTATGTTGCATGAAACAAAATAGAAAAAAAGGTTTTGGTAAACGTTTCATTACATATAATTATCACAACCTGAGTTATCACATAAATATTCCTTCTTGTAGTTCTAAAATACGTTTACCCTTATATTTCCCGATCACAGTATTTTTTTTTTAATTTTCACGTTCGATAAAACATAACTAAACAGAAAAACATTAAATAAATATCATAGCATATTAACATTTTTCGTTATTCTATTCCAATTTGATCTCATTTGGTAATAATAAAGTATATACACGTGTTTAAAAAAAAGCAATACATCTCTCATCGCCTAGTATGACATACACTCTTTCGCTCGTCTTTCATATTAATGCGTTCATGTGCATGCTTAAGTTTACGCTTAAAAAAATCATGTACATAATTCATGTCCACTTCGATTCCCAAATGGTTAGTGGCGACAGCTTTCATAAGCCGCAATACATTAATGTATCGTTCGAAAGGAATTTTTGTTCCAGCCGAACCGTCCCAGCTGCACGTAGCAAAGAATTTTTTTTCAAATAAAATATTTATAGCCTGGTGTAGCCTATTGTTAGCATCTTGACGGTCGATCTCAGAATCAATTTTGTGTAAATAAGAATAGAAAAAAAATTCATCAGCTCCTAATCTTTCTTCAACGTCATCGAACTCTTGAAGGCTCGATACAACAGTGAGTTGAAAGGCCTGATTATTTCTGCGCGTTCCTTGCATTGGTTGTACGATGGAAAGTATGTCCATCGTATAAACCAAAATTTGTGCGTTACGAGCATCCAACCTAATGAGCGTATTCCGGCAGCGCACGCAACAATTATGTCCATGGCACTCGGAGGGCAATGGCATACTTGGGGAATCCAAACTCCCTGCAACTGTGTCACGCAAAAGCACAGCTGAAGCCAACGGTTGCTGTCGTCCGACAATACCAGTCGGTTCTGGTTGTGCAGCAGACACCGTCGGCTCGTTCTCGTTAAAACAAGCCGATGTGTTTTGCAATTGTGAATCAGCCGCATCAACACTCATATCATCTGACACGAGTGAGTCGAGCAGCTGTGCCACAACTGCATCATCACCACCGGAAGCCGCCGCTTGCAACGACGAATGGGCAGTTGAGCTCGGCTGCAGCTCCCCGATGCGCCGAGCGATTCCGGGCGATCGAGCCGCAACAGCAACACGACCACCAGCAGCCGCTTGCACCGTTGAACGTGCAGCCGAACTCGGCTGTTGTCCGTCGTTGCGTCGAGCGATACCGGGTGGCCGTGTCACACTAGCAACTCCACCACCGGAAGCCGCTTGCAACGACGAATGGACAGCTGAACTCGGCTGTTGTCCTTCGATGAGTCGAACGGTACCGTGTGGCCGTGTCACAACAGCAACACCACCACCGGAAGCCGCTTGCACCGTTGAACATCTAGCTGAGTTCGGCTGTAGTCCGTCGTTGCGCCGAGCGATACCGGGTGGCTGTGTCACACTAGCAACACCACCACCAGAAACCGCTTGCACCGTTGAACGTGCAGCTGAACTCGGCTGTTGTCCGTCGATGCGTCGAACGGTACCGGGCGGCCGTGCACCAACAACAACACTTCCACCGGCAGCCGCTTGCAACGACGAATAGGCAGCTGAACTCGGCTGCAGATCACCGATGTGTCGAGCGATTCCGGGCGGCCGTGCCCCAACAGCAACGCCACCACCAGAAGCCGCTTGCACCGTTGAACGTGCAGCTGAACTCGGCTGTTGTCCGTCGATGCGTCGAACGGTACCGGGCGGCCGTGCACCAACAACAACACTTCCACCGGCAGCCGCTTGCAACGACGAATAGGCAGCTGAACTCGGCTGCAGATCACCGATGTGTCGAGCGATTCCGGGCGGCCGTGCCCCAACAGCAACGCCACCACCAGAAGCCGCTTGCACCGTTGAACGTGCAGCTGAACTCGGCTGTTGTCCGTCGATGCGTCGAACGGTACCGGGCGGCCGCATCACAGTAGCAACACGACCACCAGCAGCCGCTTGCACCGTTGAACGTGCAGCTGAACTCGGCTGAAGTCCGTCGTTGCGTCGAGCGATACCGGGTGGACGTGTCACAGTAGCAACGCCACCACCAGAAACCGCTTGCATCGGCGAATAGACAACTGAACTCGGCTGCTGGTCCCCAATGCGTCGAACAGTTCCGGACGGCAGTGTCACAACAGTAACACCACCACCAGCAGCTACTTGCAACGGCGAATATGCTACTGAAGTCGGTTGCTGCTCACCAAGGCGTCGGACGATTTCAAACGGCAGTGTCACAACCGTATCACAACCACCAGCAGTCGCTTGCACCGTTGGACTTGCAGCCGTACTCGGCTGTTGTCCATCGTTGCGTTGCTCTGTTCCGGTTGGCCGTGTCACAAGAGCAACACTACCACCGAATGCAGCCGACACCGTTGATGAAGCAGATGCCGTGGCTAGTTGTCCCTCTTCAAAACGCGTAACTGCTCGCACATCTATACAAGCCGGGATCCGGCCTAAACAAAACAACATTTCATCCCGGTCTCCTTCAACTAGACGCGCTTCGTTCCCCGGTGAAGACATGATGTTTTTGCTGCACATAAACACAAAAAGGTATTAATTTTATGGTTGTTTAACTTTTTATCACAATAACTTACACTTTCTATCTTTTTATTTCAGTAATACCCTGTAAACTGTAACATATATCGATTTATAACACTGTCCTAATGCTGTTGTAAACGTTTTGAAGCCGGTTTTGTGAATGATGCGCTGTCAGCCTAATAAAAAATGGATGTGTAAAAATGACACGCACACTATTACCTTAGCATGCGGCTCGAAAGAACACGAACACATTGACAACTGCAGAGCTCACCGTGCGTTGCGGGTGGGGTGGGGGAGGGCTCGCGTGAGTGGGTAACTCATTGGTCGAAGAGACACTGTATTTCGACAGCGTCACTCAAATCACTCAAAAAATACACTCATTTTGCCGGACGGGTCGTGTTTCTACCCACCGCCCACCGGGCACCAGCACTCAGAGATCGCTTGAATACGCGCTTGAAAAAGAACTTGAGTTGGCGAAATTATTCA
Organism: Anopheles coluzzii; assembly: GCF_943734685.1. NCBI lineage: Eukaryota > Metazoa > Arthropoda > Insecta > Diptera > Culicidae > Anopheles > Anopheles coluzzii. The sequence goes on from NC_064670.1 coordinate 69,023,689, forward strand.
AGTGATCCGTCGGGTCCCGAAGCCGAAGCAAACCCGAAGCCGAAGCAAAACCCGAACGGGGTTCGGTACGACCCTTCGTTAAAATAGCCCCCTCCCCCTTTTTGCCAGATTTTCTTTCCAAAATGAAACAGTGTCACACACATGTAGTAGAACAACTTGATTTATTTAAGCAAATAAATCGGTTTAATGAGACGCACTAACAACTATTTCACACACGGTCAACACTTCGCAAATTACACAAATTATGGCACATTATATTAAAAACACTTTTATCAACTGTTCCGTGAATAAAAAGCAACATTTTCACCGTACTTTCTGCACTCCACCGCTGTTGATCATGGTTGTCATCTTTCCACTGTACCCGTCATTTGCACCAACATTTGCACATCACAAACACAGGTTTTGTTGTCTCCGTTCGCGGTGAAAAACACATGAAATGGAAGAAAAATTATATTAATTAGAAGGGGGGATGTTGGTTGATAATTTTAATCACTTTTACTTACCTCAAATTAAACAAAACTCCATTTTTTACGGGGTTTATCCGCCAAGCGCTGAAACACCACACAAGCACCAACCTCACTGGACTGAAAGTAAAGCCTACTGCGTGAATGTGTGTATGCGCTTCTGCCAAGCCAACCGCGCCGTACTGCGTGTGTAGCCAAGTGCGTGTGTGTGTGTATTTGCACCACTGGACACAGAACACAAATCTCACCGCACAGCAGAGCGTGTGTCGCCAAGTGTATGCATGTGTGTATTTGCACCACTGAATTCTGAACGTCCACCACACAGCGTGTATCGCCAAGTGCGTGGCTGTGTGTAGTATCACCGTGGACTGCAGAAAACTACCTGCACTAGAACAGAGCGCTGGTGTGGCCAAATGTGTGCATGTGTGTACTTGCTCCACTGAAAGCCGGTATCGCACCAAATTTCGGGTGTCGCTTTGTGCGTGCGTGTGTGTTATTGTCACAGCACACTCGCTCATCATTTTTTTCGTTCTTTCGCATGAGCCACTCGATTTCGTTCTTCGCTGATTTTGGCAGCGCACGAGGGGGTTTCGGCTTCAACTTCCAACAACAACAACCACACGAGGAGGCTCGGGGACACTCATCAGGGGAAAATCGCTCAAATTAGAGCGAGAGACAGATAGAAAAAGTGAAAGGTCAATATAAAATCTTCGGCTTTTGACTGTTGGGCGGTCACCAGCACTCAGAGATCCGCTGAGATTGAAGCTGGCTTTGAAGCTGAGTTGGCGAAATTACCCAAGTAGCAACCGAAGCTTTTTTCTCCCAGTTTCAACCCCCTCATGTCCACAAACTGCCTTCGCTTACTATTCCTATCCCGTTTCTACATTCCACAACGTTTGTTGCGTTCTCGCTCATCAGGGTGTTAGTCAATTCTCTCTTGCCACACGAAGAGAATTCTCCTGCACACTTCGTGTGTTGGATTCTACCCATCCCTGTTGAACACACGTCATTTTCTTCCATCGCACTCATCAGGGTGTTTGGTCTTTTCCATCCAAGTCAAAGAGCGACTTCAGTGTGCTCTGAACCGTGGATGTGAGAGTGTGTGTTTGTGTGCTGCGTGAACTATTTTTCCTGCGTGAAACACTACATACTACGCCATCCGCGGTGTTCTTTCTGCTTCATCGGAGGACGAACTTTTATCATCTAATTGTTTGGGTAAGTGTCTTTTTCTAAGTGTCTAGTGCTATGTGACATTTATTCTAATTCTAATATTATTCTAATATGCAATGTTTTGCACATTACAAGTTTCAGATGTGTGCTGCTACCGCTAGCTGTTCCTCAAACTACTTAAAAAGTGTGACACTGTGTGCACAGGCGTTCAAGTTTCAATTGATCCTCAAGCACAAAGGTAAGTTTGTCACATCTTTAAATGAAGTGTAATCTTTTTAACAAAGTGTGTCTATTAATTGTGTATTTTCATCAACAGCCTTCATACAACACCGCGGTTGAGGCGCGCCAAATCTGATGACATCTTTCCTGAACCAAGCAGGCTGAACACGCGCACCACCACGGGCTCCAGCGCGGTGTGAAGAGGGAAGAAGAAAAGACAGAATTGGAAACAGCCGCGCCAGGCTTCCAACCACCGTGTGTGTGTATGTAAGTATGTGAGAACACATGTGTGAATCCTCTTGTGGGAACTGCAAAAAGAAGAGAATAAAGAGTGTGAAGCAGCTAGACTGCCGCAACCAAATCAAGAGAGTGAATTCTCATTTCAATCCGAAAAACTGGGAGAGAGTGATGACATGCGAGAGAGAATAAAACTAGAAACACGAGAGAGGACACGAAGCGCTTTCGGGTTGTTTTCGCCTTCGCGCACATTTTGCTTTATGCGCGCGAAAAAGTGAGCCTTGATCAGCGCGATGGCTCCCATACAAAGGCCTTCGGCTTTGCTATCTCCCAAGTAGCAGAGCCGAAGTTTTTCAGAGATTTTTCTGTGTGCCAAAGCGAGATGCCCTGTCTTCTCTCTCTAGATTTTGGACAGCAAACCGCTGCGCGTGTAGAGGTGTGTGCGTGTGACGAACAACGATGGATGAAAAACGCGAGGAGCGGGGTCCGAAGTCTTTCGTTGGTCACACACACATGCATTTACCAGCGGATATCGCTGGACCGAGTCTACCCATCCCTCTCGATCCACCATGATTTTTCTGCTATCGCGCTCATCCGGGTGTTAGGCATCCTCAGTCTGTCCAGAACTTTCCCTGTGGAAGGATGTACTGAAGTGAGGTGCGATTTCTTGTGTCCCCTACTTTCCTTATTTACGTTTTGCGCAGTGTTGCTTCTTCTTCCATTGTGGAATGATTTATCTTAGCAAATTGTTGAGGTAAGTTTCTTGATCTCATATGTGCTTCAATGTATTAATTTAACTAATGCTTATCGTCTTCAAAGTTACAGGTGCATGCGCCATTCATCAACGCCTACCTGTTGGCATCATCAACAATCTTTATAGTAGGTGACGGAAATAAATTGTTTTCCAGTTTTAAAATATTAAGGTAAGTGTTGCTCTCATCATATACGTAAAACTATCCAAAGTAATACGTACTACATGCATTAATTATTGGTTCATTTTTATTGACAGCGTTCAGCACAACTCAGCCACAAAACAACGCACTGGATTGCGCTAAGAACCTGTCGAAACGCGCGCAGCCCCCGGGAGCGGTAGGAGAAAGGAAGAACGAGAGGAGAAAAAACTAAAGCCAGCGCGCAGCTCTGATGGTACCCCGTACGCGGTAAGAAGAAAAAAGATCGAGAGGAGGAATAACGGTAAATTTGGAAGGGGGAGACCGTTCTGCCGTCTCCACAGTGTGAGTATGCCAAAGCACGTGTTGGAAGGGAGAGAAAAAGTGTGGAATAAACCGCATGCGAATGTGTGCATACAGCAAAAGTAAACATGTGTGCCTCATCATTTCTATAAGCAATCCGAAAAGGGGGTGGAGCAAACACATTGGTATGCGTGAGATGCAGAATAAATCGGAGCGTTATAGTATGTGTGAACGCGATCGTTCGGGTCGAATGTGTCTATGTGTGCGTGAAACCATATTTACACTTCTACTGCAAGTGGGTACGTAAGTGGGGCCATATGTGTACGACACGATCCCATACAAAACTTCGGCTTTTGCGGACTGGGCTGGGTATTCAACCGATCCGTCGGGTCCCGAAGCCGAAGCAAACCCGAAGCCGAAGCAAAACCCGAACGGGGTTCGGTACGACCCTTCGTTAAAATAGCCCCCTCCCCCTTTTTGCCAGGATTTCTTTCCGAAATGATACAGTGCGAACCATTATATCAATATGATTCGATTTAATGAATATTTTATATAACATAAATACAAAAAAAACACAACACATGCACAATAACCACTGCACTTAATTCTAGATTAACGCACATAATAAAAAAAAAACACTTTTTACACTCGCACAGAGAAAAATTAGCACAACACTTTCTGCTCCTCATCGCTGTCGCGCCTAGTTCTCGCTGCACTGTACGGCCCACCATCTCCAACACCACGACACAGCCACAGGTTTTGTTGTCTCCGTTCGCCGTGAAACACACATGAAATGGAAGAAAAATGATATTAATTAGAAGGGGGGATGTTGGTTGAAAATTTTAATCACTTTTACTTACCTCAAATTAAACAAAACTCTATTTTTTACGGGGTTTATCCGCTGACTACCAAGCGCTGAAACACCACACAAGCACCAACCTCACTGGACTGAAAGTAAAGCCTACTGCGTGAATGTGTGTATGCGCTTCTGCCAAGCCAACCGCGCCTTACTGCGTGTGTAGCCAAGTACGTGTGTGTGTATATTTGCACCACTGGACACAGAACACAAACCTCACCGCACAGCAGAGCGTGTGTCGCCAAGTGTATGCATGTGTGTATTTGCACCACTGAATTCTGAACGTCAGCCGCACCGCACCACACAGCGTGTATCGCCAAGTGCGTGGCTGTGTGTTGTATCACCGTGGTGTGGCCAAATGTGTGTATGTGTGTACTTGCTCCACTGAAAGCCGGTATCGCACCAGATTTCGGGTGTCGCCTTGAGCGTGTGTGTGTTATTGTCACAGCACACTCGTTCGTCATTTTTTTTTCGTTTTTTCGCTTGAGCCACTCGATTTCGTTCTTCGCTGATTTTGGCAGCGCACGAAGGGGGTTCGGTTTCAACTTCCAACAACAACAACCACACGAGGAGGCTCGGGGACACTCATCAGGGGAAAATCGCTCAAATTAGAGCGAGAGACAGATAGAAAAAGTGAAAGGTCAATATAAAATCTTCGGCTTTTGACTGTTGGGTAGTTTTATTCTCTCTCGCATGTCATCACTCCCCAGTCCGCAAAAGCCGAAGTTTTGTATGGGATCGTGTCGTACACATATGGCCCCACTTACGTACCCACTTGCAGTAGAAGTGTAAATGTGGTTTCACGCACACATAGACACATTCGACCCGAACGATCGCGTTCACACATACTATAACGCTCCGATTTCTTCTCCATCTCACGCATACCAATGTGTTTGCTCCACCCCCTTTTCGGATTGCTTATAGAAATGATGAGGTACACATGTTTATTTTTGCTGTATGCACACATTCGCATGCGGTTTATTCCACACTTTTTCTCTCCCTTCCAACACGTGCTTTGGCATACTCACACTGTGGAGACGGCAGAACGGTCTCCCCCTTCCAAATTTACCGTTCTTCCTCCTCTCGATCTTTTTTCTTCTTACCGCGTCCGGGGTACCATCAGAGCTGCGCGCTGGCTTTAGTTTTTCCTCCTCTCGTTCTTCCTTTCTCCTACCGCTCCCGGGGGCTGCGCGCGTTTCGACAGGTTCTTAGCGCAATCCAGTGCGTTGTTTTGTGGCTGAGTTGTGCTGAACGCTGTCAATAAAAATGAACCAATAATTAATGCATGTAGTACGTATTACTTTGGATAGTTTTACGTATATGATGAGAGCAACACTTACCTTAATATTTTAAAACTGGAAAACAATTTCTTTCCGTCACCCACTTTGAAGATTGTTGATGATGCCAACAGGTAGGCGTTGATGAATGGCGCATGCACCTGTAACTTTGAAGACGATAAGCATTAGTTGAATTAGTACATTGAAGCACATATGAGATCAAGAAACTTACCTCAACAAGTTAGCTAAGATAAATCATTCCACAATGGAAGAAGAAGCAACACTGCGCAAAATGTAAACAACGAAAGTAGGGGACACAAGAAATCGCACATCACTCCCGCACATCCTTCCACAACAAAAGTTCTGGACAGACTGAGGATGCCTAACACCCGTATGAGTGCGATAGCAGAAAAAATCATGGTAGATTGAGAGAGATGGGTAGACTCGGTGTAGCGCAATCCGCTGGTAGATGCATGTGTGTGTGACCAACGAAAGACTTCGGACCCCGCTTCTCGCGTTTTTCATCCATCGTTTTTCGTCACACGCACACACCTCTACACGCGCGGCGGTTTGCTATCCAAAATCTAGAGAGAGAAGACAGGGCATCTCGCTTTGGCACACAGAAAAATCTCTGCAAAACTTCGGCTCTGCTACTTGGGTCTCTCCCAGTTTTTCGGATTGAAATGAGAATTCACTCTCTTGATTTGGTTGCGGCAGTCTAGCTGCTTCACACTCTTTATTCTCTTCTTTTTGCAGTTCCCACAAGAGGATTCACACATGTGTTCTCACATACTTACATACACACACGGTGGTTGGAAGCCTGGTGCGGCTGTTTCCAATTCTGTCTTTTCTTCTTCCCTCTTCACACCGCGCTGGAGCCCGTGGTGGTGCGCGTGTTCAGCCTGCTTGGTTCCGGAGAAGATGTCATCAGTTTTGGCGCGCCTCAACCGCAGTGTTGTATGAAGGCTGTTGATGAAAATACTCAATTAATAGACACACTTTGTTAAAAAGATTACACTTCATTTAAAGATGTGACAAACTTACCTTTGTGCTTGAGGATCAATTGAAACTTGAACGCCTGTGCACACAGTGTCACACTTTTTAAGTAGTTTGAGGAACAGCTAGCGGTAGCAGCACACATCTGAAACTTGTAATGTGCAAAACATTGCATATTAGAATAATATTAGAATTAGAATAAATGTCACATAGCACTAGACACTTAGAAAAGGACACTTACCCAAACAATTAGATGATAAAAATTCGTCCTCCGAAGCAGAAAGAACACCGCGGATGGTGCAGTATGGAAAGTGTTTCACGCAGGAAAAATAGTTCACGCAGCACACAAACACACACTCTCACATCCACGGTTCAGAGCACACTGAAGTCGCTCTTTGGCTTGGATGGAAAAGAGCAAACACCCTGATGAGTGCGATGGAAGAAAATGACGTGTGTTCAACAGGGATGGGTAGAATCCAACACACGAAGTGTGCAGGAGAATTCTCTTCGTGTGGCAAGAGAGAATTGACTAACATCCTGATGAGCGAGAACGCAACAAACGTTGTGGAATGTAGAAACGGGATAGGAATAGTAAGCGAAGGCAGTTTGTGGACATGAGGGGGTTGAAACTGGGAGAAAAAAGCTTCGGTTGCTACTTGGGCAGCGGTGTGGCAGATGCTGCGGGTGGGTTAGCCGACGGACCAGCGGATGTTTTTCGAGTAGACCGACGACGAGCGGAGCCTTTCTTTCGATTTACTATAGTAAATTCCTGGGAAATTTCCTCCTGTTCCATGGTGTCGGAGGAGCTGGTATCGTTGATGCTATTGTTTTCATTATTCAGCCTTTGTGCCAATGCATCGTTATCGGCAGTTGGGCATATCCGCCGCACGGAGCGTTTCGACATGCCCGAGTCCGATCCACTATCACTGCAACTGTTTCTTCCACGCTTCGCGTGTTTCCCCCCCCTCCCCCGACATGATCGAAGAAGAGGCAGAGAAACGCGCGCGACAAAATGAAAACCGGTTTTATAATAGATTATTCGGGAGCACAAAAGAAGCGGTGCTTACCCATCGAAGGCTCAAACCGAACTGTGGGTGGAGCTCGATTTTTGCGATACATATCATCAATCGGCTTATTATGTTGGTTCTGGTTGTTATTGTTTTGGGTGTTAATGGGTCTGGCGCCAAATGTAAACAACGTACGGTTGTCAGTAGCGACATCCGAGAACAAACGTTTTGACCGTTTTATGCGACGAATTTTAGCGGGGGAGTGGCTACTTCGTGGAGTTTTTAGATCGAGCTGACATCCGTACAAACCCAGTTTTAATTTCATTAGTCAATGGCTCCATAACGTCTTGCTTGATGCTTTCGGCGACCGTTATTGCCGTCTGGAAGCCAGATTGCATGGCTGCGTCTTTTACGAACTTGGTGCGCGGATTCATAAATACGTTGTTGCAGCGAATACAGCACCAGTGTAATTGTTTATATTCCGCAATGCGCAGGAACAGATCAACAGGAATCGAAGTGCAGCGCTGGTGAAATGGAGAGTCGCACAGGCAGCAGCTGATAGATGCCTCTTCAATTTCCATAGTGCAGGCGTTGCAAATTCGGGCCATTCTACGGGAGCGGTGCAGGTTTTCGTTGCAGCAACAAGAGCGATGGCGGTTAGGACACGCGAACTCAAATGCGATCCGAAAAACGAAATTTACGCGGGTAGTTTTGGTCAGCAGAGATACAGGGTTTTTACAAGTCAGAATAGAATGTCAGCAAAACAATTTCAGAAGCTCAAGATTCACTTTAGCTTTCAAACGTTGTTGTTTCACCGCACCGATGCTATTTTCAATAGCGCAATTTGATTTTTAAATCGCTCAAGTTGTTTTTTTAGAGGCCTTTCGCATTGTTTTGCAAATTCAAACACTCATTTTTAGATTATATGATTGAGATCAATGCTGTTATGCGTTTAAGCATTATATTTATGAAATATTACGTATTTATGGTAAAAGTGGCGATTTTCTGTGCAAAAGGCTACATAAACATTGTACATGTTTACATACGCTAGTGCTCGTAGCTTTTTGCACAGAAAAACTCATTTTTTACAATAAATATGTAATGTTTCATAAATATAACACTATAAATGCATTAAATAATTCATTTATATACGAATAATCTGAAAATGCGTGATTGAATTTACAAAACGATGCGAAAGGCGTCTAAAAAAACAACTTGAGCGATTTAAAAATCAAATTGCGCTATTGAAAATCGCATCGGTGTTGTGAAACAAAAACTTTTGACAGCTAAACTGCATCTTGAGCTTCTGAAATTGTTTTGCTGACATTCGATTCTGACTCGTAAAACCCTGTAAACGCACTATTGAACGATAATGGAACGGTGTTCTAAAATACTGTGATTATAAAGAAATCGGAAAATAGTGTGATAAACAGCGCGATATTAAAGAAAATGTACTGAGCGATATGCGAATGCGACTTTTACGTTAAACGTCAATGTTGTTGTGGTCAATGGTTGTAAAGCAAACTTACCAAAAATTTAGCAAAACATTAGCAAGGGGGGGGGGGGGGGTATTTATTTCTGGGCCCCAAGGGGCCGCTTAGTTGGCGTAGTGCTCGCCCCCGAGTACACACGTAGCAACACACTGTATTTCGAATATAAATTATTATTTATTGTTTGACTGTGTTGACTATGACTTTTTGTTTCATTGGCCGTGTTGCATTTGCATTTGTAGGATGAACGTTTGTTTTTCACTAGCATCGATGGTGGTGATAAACATGGTTTTAGTTCGACCAAAACAATGTTTACCAGGCATAGTTAATGCCGAGGCCATTGCTGTAAGTCATGTGCGCAACGGCTGGAGCAGCGGAATATGCAACGCCCAGTAGTGCCGGATTCTTAAGTGCCGTAGCAGCATAACCGACATGGCCATAAGCAGGAGCAGCGATTGGATGTGGATAAGAAGCGGCGATATGGCCAACCGCCAGTCCTGGATTGCTTACTCGCACATCGGATTTGCTGACTGAAGAGTAGGGAGTATCGATGGTCTTCGAGTAGGTCGAGATCTGTCCCAAGTTTCCATAACTGCGTAGGATATTAGACTGCTGGCTGGTAATGGCCGGAGTGTGAATACCTGCGTAAGTTGGGCCTGCTGGGTTCAGAGTGTAGGCGGCTTGGGATACAGCAACCAAAGCAAAAAGAGCGACAAACTATGGAAAATAATAAACTTTAATAAAACTGCTCTTTCATATGAACACATTACATATAACCACTTACACGATACATTGTAACAGAGAAATATGTGAACAGAATAACTGAATAAATGATAACGTCAATGAAATCGTCGATGCGACTGCTTTGAATTCAGTTAGCAAACTGATAATCCATAAAGAGACTGCATATCGCTTTTATAGTACCCAATGGAACCCGCAAAAAGCATGTCAGTAGTGAATTGCTTTGCTTTGTTGGTGTTTTTTTTCATCGTGTACTTCAATCTTGCAGGTCACACGCACCCACAGGTCACTCTCACTTGCATTGCGTTGGGAAAGGGTGGACGAAGTAGTACGATGTTAAACTAGATTCATAAAGCACCATAATCACTATCACAATCACAAGAGAGCTGCATGACTGCATGCATGGCAAACTTGTTGAAGATAATGTATGTAACGCATAAATGTAAAATAAAAAATGCATAAATAAAATAAAATGCATAAAATGCACAAATGTTAAATAAATATATATATATATATATATATATATTTGCGATTTGCGATTTGCGAAAATCCATAAGAGATAGATAAAAACAGTGAATGTATGAGTTGTGCAGAATACTATTTCACATCTTTGTTTATTTTTTTTCAAATTTTTTCAACTCATTTTTACACGAGCTATGACGAAAAAACAAATTTATGGTCGTACCATAACTATAAAGACACCTCGAAAAACAGGTCTCATGTGCTAACTAACGCATTTAAAAATCGTTCAAAAATATAAATAACATATTCTACAAAGATTTTAAAGAAATATATTTTTGAGCGATTTTTAAAAAGTTTTTTTATAACTTAATTTAAGGTTTTATTAGTTTTATGAGAGTAATTATAAAAAAAATTCGAATATCAAAAAAAAATAAATGCGCTGTATATATATATATATATATATATATATATATATATATATATATATATATATATATATATATATATATATATATATATATATATATATATATATATATGTATATTTATATTTATATATATATATATATATATATATATATATATATATATATATATATATATATATATATATATATATATATATATATATATATATATACATATATATATATATATATATATATATATAGTTGTGTATATATATGTATAGTTGTATACATATATATATATATATATATATATATATATATATATATATATGTAGGCGCTGTTTATATATATATATATATATATATATTGTATATATATGTATATTGTATATATATGTTTCGTAGTTACGTCGTAGGAGTTGACGACTGTACCACCAGACTGGCCAAATATATATATATATGTATATATATATATATATATATATATATATATATATATATATATATATATATATATATATATATATATAAATAGCACTTCGTTTTAAATATAATTAAAATACTTGTTAGCAGTAAGATAAATTTCATATATTCTCTTTCTTATTTTTTTTAAATACCAGTAACATACAATCTAACTTAATTGCATCCCTTTTTATTTTACTTTATTTTTAATTTCAAGTTATTTCAATAAAGCTTCAAAAGGCTGTGGTCAAAATAATAGCAGTATTGAAAAAAATTATTAGAATTATACTTTTTTTAATTTAAATTGTTCTCCATATTTTTTTTCGCGTTAATTCATTACATTATGTTCCTTTTTGCATGTTTAACCATTAGTATCCTGACGCATTTCCTTTATTTTTAATAACAGCAGCACACCTTGCCGGCATCGAATCAACTAATGCCTGGCAACGGGAATCAGGTATAGCTTTCCATGAGTCCAGAACTACTTTCCATAAATCTTCCAAATTTCTAGGGTTAGCTTCAGAAACCGCGTATTTTATGTCCTTCCATAAATGCTCAATAGGGTTGAGGTCTGGAGACTGCGCTGGCCACTCCATAACATCGATGTTATTCGCTATAAACCAAGACTTAGCTCGTTTGCTAGTATGCTTAGGGTCATTGTCTTGTTGAAATACCCAATCTGGTGCCATTTCATTACCTGCAAAAGGCAGCATCACTTCTTTTAAAATTGCTATGTATCCATGTTGATCCATTATACCCGGTATGCGATAAATTGGACCAACACCATTGTACGAAAAACATCCCCACACCATGAGTTTTGCTCCTCTGTGTTTAACTGTTTTTACAGTATACTGGGTGCGACAGGCAACCTTTGGTGGACGTCTTACATACTCTCGACGTCCTTTTGTGCCAAATAAAACTATTTTAGACTCATCAGTCCACAAAATGTTAAGCCATTTCTCCTTGGGCCAAGCAACACGAAGCTTTGCAAATTTCAGTCGATTTGAAACGTTTCGTTTTGTTAATAACGGTACTCTCCGAGGGCTTCGGCCTAGCAAGTTAGCTTCTATCAAACGTCTCCTAATAGTCACAGAGCTTACCGGTAGCTCAAGGTCATTTTTATTTTTTTAGATGTCGTAAACGGATTTTTTTTAGCAAGTTTCGCGATGTTTCTATCGTCTCTATTCGTAGTTTTTCGATGTCTTCCTCTTGTCTCAGGTTTTGCTTCCCATTTTAAAGCATTACTTATCATTTTTGCTGAACATTGTAACGTATCCTGAATTTCTATATATGTTATATATCTTTACCCTTTGCTCTCATTCTTTTTATCAAATCTCTTATCTCATCAAAGCAATGTTTACCTCGTCCCATTTCCTGTTGATTATTAACATTTTTGGTGAACTAAACGAATCATTGAATGATAATATTGAACTTACTATACGTTTTAAACACGTCTCAGCACGGAACACAGCAAAACAGCTACTTTTATAGACAACGAAACGATAGTAATCGATCAAATGATAAGCACTGCTATTATAATGAACAACTGCAAACCTGTTTCAATAAGCAAACACGAGCCCCAGCCAATAGAAAGAGACGGGAATATAAATGATAGTACTTATTTGAAACGTGAGAGGACACTACTACATTCTCAGGTGATAAGAGATCAAATCGTAGATCATATATATACAATAACTGGTATCAGTATTCTAATGTGTGGCATACTGCTATTTTAATGAACACAATTGTATATAAAATATATATATATATATATATATATATATATATATATATATATATATATATATATATATATATATATATATATATATATATATATATATATATATATATATATACAGTATCGGACATTAAGATAGGACCCTTTTTTTCAATGCACCGTGCACTTGTTTTGCCACGTTACTTGTGTTTGTGTGTGTGTATGTGTGTATGTGTGTGTGTGTGTATCTGTGTGTGTGAGTGTGTGTGTATGTGTGTGTGTGTGCATGTGTGTGTGTGTGTGTGTGTGTGTGTGTAGTAGTAGTAGAAAGAGAGTGTGCTTTTTAATGTGTATTTGCAAGTGCGCGGGTTTGTGTCTGAAAAACATAGCTTGCCATGATGTCATATTGCGTTGAAATTATTCTTATTATGTGTGTTATCATGTGAAACATTGTGCGTTTACACTTGGATAAAAACTAAAGTTTGCATCGACAGCAGCGCTTGTTCCTCGGACGAAAACGCAGGTGTGCTGTTTCATGAATGTGAATGCGACACCGTTGCGAAAGGGACACGCGCACAATAGCAATGAACTCGGCATTCCCTCACAGGTGTTTCTCGAGTGCACGCCATTGAAAGGCCTTCGTGCATCTCTGCGTTGCACGTTGTGTGCGAATGGTAAACTTTGTGCGTGCATTGAGCTGGTGCGCAGTTGTTCTTTTCAATGGGCGTTTTGTTTCATGAGCGCGGCAGTATTCTTTTCTCGATTTTGAAGGGAAGACGCTTACTCGCGTACTCGTTGATAGTTTTATCCATGCGATGTTTTTGCTGCTCCAAAACGATGTAATTCATCGCGTATAGAAGTAGAACGCAGGCAGAGCACGGGATCAGCCGTGTCCAACTTTTTAACCAGCGCGTTCTTGACGGTCCAAGCAAGCAATGTTAGTAACAATGGGTCGAGGTAAACGTTGTACCGATTATCAGCGCCATATGTAAAAGCGAATGGCTGCTGCTGGCATTAAGCGCAAAAGGATCGAGTTCGTAATGGAACGATCGCGCACTTTTGTGGCAAACGCGCTTCGGACAACCGAAACGTGCTTAGACAACTGAAACGCGCTTGGACAACCGAAACGCGCAAGTCAACCGGACGTCCTCAGAAGACCACGGCGAAAGAAGACCGTAACATTGTTAATATATCGAAAACACACTGATCGCGAGGGCGGTGGTCCTGCTTATCACACCAAAACCTAACCCAAAACACAAAAAAGCTACTTACAAATCTATCCGAAACGACCTACTTGTGAAACAAACACACACATCAATACACATTCAAACATACATCCACACACACACACACATGCACACACACATACACACACACACATAAACACACATACACACACACACAAACACAAACACATACAAACCACACATAAACTTGGCCCAACGGGTGCACGGTGCGTTAAAAACCCGATGCCCTATCTTTCTGTCCGATACTGTATATATATATATATATATATATATATATATATATATATATATATATATATATATATATATATATTATATTTAGCCTAATTAGCTTATTTTGCGTGTTTCGAGTGTTTTCAGTAAGTGTGTCACAATTGTTTTAATATGAACGGTGAGGCCTCAACTCATCCCGTTGTTTTGTCATGATATGATTTGATTTGCTGAGTGTGTTATAATGAATGTGTTGCAATATTGTGGTTTGGCTTTCCGAAGTGTGTTACAATTAAATTACAATTAAAGTATGTATGGTTTATAGTTAAATATGTGTAGTAGAAATGCTAAACTGTTAATACATGCTTGAAAGTGGTATTGCTTGAAGTGATAATTATTGGTTTATTTCAAGACTTGGGGATTGTATGCCTTCAGTAACGTTGCGATTTTAGTAAGTATATTGCATCACGTCTGCAGTTATTATGTCTTGAATAAAATTGTTTCTTAGAATTGCAGTTTCGCTGCAGACAATCAGCCGTATCGGTGAACTCGTTCATCGGAGAATGTTCTTCTTTCATGAGAGTACAGGGGTGTAGCACTAGGTTGGGCTGTACAAAACCTAGACGGTTTTCTAATTTTTAATCTAGTGATAAAAATAATGTATAAAAATGGCTATAAAATGAGTGAAAATGAGCGTCGCGGCGAACGTTCCCGGGAACGATCGAAAACACCGATACGGCCGAATAACATCAACCATATCTTCAGCGCTCGTGAGTCATCACACAGCTGTTTCACATCTAGTGATGGGTCAAATAGCACAGTGCTACCACGCACGCACAGTACGTTAATATGTGCGGGCACACTTGCACACTAAACAAAATTGTGGTACCACTTTTGTGCAACCGCACAATTTTGTGGTACCGCATAATTTTGTGCGCGCACTATTTTGGTGCTATAACGCAATTTTGTGCGCTAGCAATTTTGTGCGCAAGCAATTTTGCGAAGGACCACAATTTTGTGGTAGAGCACAGCACAACTATACCTGAATTTTGTGTACGCACAGTTTTGCACAACTGTAATAATGGTGTTACCATATTGAATGTGCGGTTCTATATTCTCGTGCTACGTCAATGTGGTAACACACTTACTACAGTTGCGCAAAATTGTGGTATAGTTCAAAACTGTGCTCTACCACAAAATTGTGTTCTACCACAAAATAGCACAAAATGCTACTTGACCCATCCCTATTCACAGCTACCGTACACCACGAAACAGAGCAAAAAATCAGAACGAGTATAACTCGGGCAAATCACTACAAAAGGGATCTGTTACCCCGAGCGAGACTCGGGCAAAACACTGAATGGGTTAACGCAACCTATTGGATATTTTTTGAAAGATTTATATTTTTTAATGGATCCTATGTCACCTTTCCTACGTTCGAAAATCTTCAAGTCTATCAGGTTTCAAACAGTGCATTAACTTTTTTTCTCCATTTTTGACATCTCACACCTCTGTTGTTATTTTTGTTGTTGGCTCTGTTTTTATTTTCAGCTGTACATATTCCATATCACCTCGTTTTCTTTCTCATTCCAAAAAGTTATCTTTATTTTTTACCTGTTTTATTTTTATTTTCGTTTTTTTAGTATATCTTTTGGTCATGTTCATAAAACATGTTGGCAGTCCTGTTTCTTTTTGTTTTTTTTTGTCTACAGGCTTCCATAAAAGAGGCTTTTTATTTTATTTTATTTTATTTTATTTTATTTTATTTTATTTTATTTTATTTTTATTTTATTAATTGCTCGGCCACGTTGGGTTACAGCAATAGTGCTTACTGACTATAGTATACAATTATTCACGAAGGAATTGGAAGGAGTTTATGGTACGGAAAAGGAGCGAAGACGGGATCGGTAGACAGGGTAGGATAGGTTGAAATCGAACAGATCTGAAGTACTATTAAAAGACGACATAGCTCTTACAAAAGGCTCATTGCGAGTAAAACGTGTACGACATATAGGTAACTGGAGACGAAAACGATAACGTAAGGTGCGACAAGGTGCATACAAATGTAAGCGCGACAGAAGTGAAGGAGTATCAATCGTATTGAGCAATATGCCAGCAACAAAAGAAGCCTGAGCGACCGAGAGGCGGTGCTCCAACTTGGCAAGTCCTAATAGAGTGCATCTATCGTCATACGAAGGAAGCGGAATAGAGTGATGACCCAGCGACCTACGAAATACGATCCATGTAAAACGTCTCTGGATCCTCTCAATCCTTTGGAGCAGAGATAGTTGGACAGGAGACCAGATGACACAGGCATATTCTAGTACGGAACGGACCCAACAACAATAAAGGGACTTAAGACAAAAATGATCACGAATTTCAGTGGACATGCGACAAATATAACCATGACTTTTGTTGGCCTTGTTGATGACATAGTCCGTGTGCTCCTTGAAAGAAAGACTCGGGTCAAAGAAGACGCCAAAATCCTTGGACATGGACGCACGGGGAATAGGTTCATCATAGACACTATAAGCATGAGTTATACTTGTAGAGGATCAGAAGAAAGACAAGACAGAACATTTTTCAGGACACAGGACTAAACCGTTAGAAGCACACCATGTAGAGAATTTACAGAGCCAGGATTGAAGGACTAGACAATCAGCTGTAGAAGATACAGGAAGAAAAATTTTAACGTCATCCGCATATAGCAAGAAGCCGTTAGGAGGAAGGATCGAAGTACAGTCATTGAGGAAGAGAATGAACAGTCTAAGGGACTAAGGACACTACCTTGAGGGACACCCGAAGAACTAAGAAAACATTCAGAGAAAGAGCCACAGATTTTAACTGCATATGAACGATTCTCAAGATAGGAGTTGAACCACGGCAATATAGAGCCACCGAAACCTAGTTTTCGAAGCTTAGCAACAAGTAATGATAGAGGTATACTGTCAAATGCCGTTTTGAAATCAGTATAGACAGTGTCTACTTGCTTACCACTAGACAGGTTATGATATATAGAAGACAAAAAACACATTAGGTAGGTGGACACTGAGCGATTGGGCATAAAGCCGTGTTGTTCCGTAGAAATATAATTTTTTACACAAGGCATTACAGATAAATGGACAATTGACTCGATGATTTTAGAACACGCACAAATAATAGAAATGCCTCTGTAGTTTGATGCTAGTGTGCGGTCACCTTTCTTATAAATGGGAACAAGCCAAGCTAGTTTCCATTGACTAGGAAAAATCCCTACACTAAGCGAGCGAGAAAAAAGACGAGTGAGAATAGGAGTGAGGGTATTGCCACATTTTTTCAAAACACAGGCAGGGATGCCATCGGGGCCTGGTGAAAACGAAGTTTTAAGTTTGGATAAAGCAGATTTTACTAGGCTTTCACTTACAACGACTGAATTACATGATATCACATCAGAGGGCGTGTAAGACAAGCCTACGTCCAAAGGAACCTTAAAAGAACTGGGATCGACAAATACACTAGAGAAATGTTTGGCAAACAGGTTACATATATCAGGATTGGACGTAGCAGAGGACAGATCAAGAAACAGGGTGGATGGTGTAGTGTGTAAATAGTATGAGTGTATATGTGTAAGAGTAGTGCGTAAGTAGTTGTAAGTAGTAATAAGAGTTATGGTGTATAAGCAGGAAATACAGCAGTCGCATATGAACAGTCGAACAAGCAAGAGCTTTGGTATTGAGATATAACAGTTGGCGACGAGGATAATTCGATCCGTGTGCTAAAGTCAGCAGAAAGTAAAATAGTCCAAAAATGACGTTGATTGGTGAAATAGAATCCTTCGTCATGGGTGAAAGTATTAGGGAATACTTGGAAAGAATGGACATATTCTTTCAAGTGAACGAGATAGAGGCGTCTAAAAAGACAGTGATGCTGTTAACACTAGGAGGAGCGTCACTATACAGTCTGATATCGAAGATGGTATCACCGGAGGAGCCGAAATTGTGCAATTATGAAAAGCTGTGTATAAAGCTTAAAGAACAATTGGAGCAAAAAGTGAATGTGGTGGCTGAGCGTTACAATTTCCGTCACTGCATGCAGAAAGAACATTCCATTGCTGAGTAAGTTGTGGAATTGAAGGCTATTGCACAAACATGCAAGTTCCAATCGTTTTTATCGGAGATGTTGCGTGATCAATTGGTGGCTGGTGTACGAGACGACGGTCTGAGGAAGTGCCTGCTAAGAGAGTCTGACCTGACTTTCGAGCAAGCCGAAAGCATCGCGAGAACATGGGAAGCGGCGGAAGAGCAGAGCGAGACCTTTGCAGTAAAGGTGCAGCCTAGAGAAATGGCGGCAATTAGGCATGCGCCAAAGAGTAGCGTCGGTACGCAGCACTACAACCACGTCGGGAGCAGTTATCACCCACACAAGCAGAGCAACGTGCACGCAATCGAGAGAAAGTGTTACCGGTGTGGGAGACTGCACAATACACAAACATGTCCAGCACGATCGTGGCAGTGTTTTATATGCAAGAAGATCGGGCATGTGTCGTCGTGTTGTAGAAATAAGAATATGCGAGTGCAAAGCTTGAAAACGTACGAAAGAGAGGTTTCACTAGCACACATATCAAACGAAAATAAGTTAAGTGAACCAGAAGAGTGTGTGTTAAACGTTAACGGTATCGATGTAGTATTCGAGATTGATTGCGGAGCGTGTAATACGGTATTACCAGAGGACATTTACCTCGAGAAATTTAGAAATGTGAAGTTAGAACCAACACAATTACGTTTCATAACGGCGTCTGGGCAAAGGTTAATCCCCTTGGCTAAAATGGTAGTGGATGCGACACGAAATAATAAAACGGTTAAATTGCAAATTGTAATAATTCTAACTGGAGATAAAGGAAGTGCATTATTAGGGCGAGATGGTTTAGATGTCTAATTCCCGGAATGGAGAAAAACGATTAAGTTAAACCAAATCGAAGAAAGTAATTGGAATAATGAAATGAGAGAGAAATTTCCTAGTTTGATTGATGGCAACCTTAAAGAAACGATCGAAGATTTCGAAGCAAATTTGATATTAAAACCAAACTACACTCCAATATTTCATAAGGCATATGCGGTGCCGTACGCACTTGTGGCAAAGGTAGAAGAAAACATAGAGAATTTAGTGAATGATGGAATATTGATACCAACCAGATCATCGGCTTGGGCTAGTCCGATAGTAGTGGTAGAAAAGAGCGATGGTTCGGTACGTATTTGTATTGATGGAAAAGCGACAATAAACCGATATCTTTCCGTTGAACACTATCCATTGCCTAAAATAGATGATATATTGGCTAAGATTGCAAACTGGAGAATATTTTGTAAGATAGATCTTACCGGGGCATATTTACAAGTGAGGTTATCAAAAAATGCGCAAGATCTTTGTACCATAAATACACATAAAGGGTTGTATAAGTACACAAGGATGCCGTTCGGAGTGCAATCAGCACCGGCTATATTTCAATCAATCATTGATCAAATACTTATACGAACACCAGGTATAGCATATATGGATGATATTTTGGTAGGAGGAAAAACGAAAAAAGAATGCATGGAAAATCTGATGGAAGTGTTGAAGAGGCTTGAAAAATACAAAGTTAAGATAAATGAAAAAAAAATCGGAATTTTTCAAAACGAAGATAGAATACTTAGGTTACGTTATAACGGAAGACGGAATTACGCCAAACGCAGATAAAGTTAAAGCGATAGATAATGCCCCAGCACCTGTAAACGTAATGAAATTACAAGCATATTTGGGGATGTTAAACTATTATGGAAGGTTTTTGCCAAATTTAGCCAATTTATTAAGACCATTACACGAATTGTTACGGAAAAATGTTAAATTTGAGTGGTCCAAAGAATGTCAGGAGTCCTTCGATAAAACGAAATCACTGCTAAAGGCAAATCATGTATTAGAACCGTATGATCCTGAAAAACCGATAATATTAACGGTAGATGCTAGTCCCTATGGGGTAGGTGCGGTATTATCGCATGAAATAGGTGGACAAGAGAAGCCAATTTATTTTGCGTCTGCGACCCTAACACAAGCACAAAAAAACTATGCACAAGTTCAAAAAGAAGTGTTAGCGGTAATTTACGGAGTGCAAAAATTCCACAAGTATATTTACGGAGTAAAGTTTAAACTAGTAACGGATAATGCACGAGTGAAGGTAATTTTTAAGCCTTCAAGAGCAACGTTATCAATAGCTGTGGCGAGATTAAGCCGTTGGGCATTAATATTAGCGAATTACGAGTATATAATTGAGCATAGACCGGGGAAAAAATGGGTCATGTAGATGCTATGAGTAGGTTACCATTAGCAGAAGAATCAATAATAGAAGAAGTAGAAGTTTCATTGAATGCACTATCTTCAAATGAAATTTTAGACATTGGGATGATAAGAAAATATCAGCAGAACGATGTATTATTGCAACAAGTTTATAAGAACGTAAAATACGGTTGGTCAAAAAATGAGTCAGTTCAGTTAAAAGAGTATTTTAAAATCAAAAACAATTTGGGAATCGAAAATGGAATACTTCTATTCAACGATCGAGTGATAGTCCCAGAAAAACTGAAAGAGGAAATAGTAAAATTGTTCCACGATAATCATAATGGTCTAGTGAGAATGAAAATGGCAGCAAGAAAATTAGTTTGGTGGAAAAACATGGATAAGGATTTTCATAATTTCATTACGTTGTGTCAAATTTGCCAGTCAAGACAGATCATACCGAAGGAAGTAGTTACAACAAAATGGCCAAAAAGCTTACGTCCGTTTGAGAGAATTCATATTGATTTTTTTTAATTCGAGAATAGTACGTTAATGATAATGGTAGACAGTTTCTCGAAATTCATAGAAGTGAAAATTATGAAAAGTATAAGAGCAGAATATGTGATTGAAGTCATAGAAACATTTTTCGCATGTTTCGGAGTGCCAGAAGAGATAGTATCAGACAATGGGCCTCCCTTTAGTTCAGAAAAGTTTGTCATGTTCTTAAAGTCAAAAGGGATTAAGGTCAGTAAATTACCAACGTATCATCCACAATCTAATGGATTAGCGAAAGGGCGGTGCGAACGGTCAAAGGTGCATTGAAGAAATATCTGTTAGATGCAAGATTTAAAGTACTAAATCTACAGAGGAAACTAAATCAATTTTTGATAAACTATAGAAACAATCCATGCACAGTAACAAAAGCGACACCAAGCGAAAAAGTGTTTTGCTATGTACCACATACCCTTATCGCAAAAATTAACCCTACAACAGCACACAAAAGAGAGATTAACGATGAATGCAAGGAGCAAACAAAAGATATTGTAAAAAGAACTGTGGAAGATGCATTTCATGAAGAAGAAGAGGTATATTACAGGAATCATTTTAAAGAAATTCTGAGATGGATTCCAGCGGTAGTGAAAAAGCGTATAGGCGAAGTCGTGTACCTAATAAGCATAAATGGAATAATACGTAAAGTACACCAAAATCAATTAAGACGAAAAACAATGCATGATAAGTTTATGGTAAATATAATACCTATATCAAACAAATGGTCTTATAAAAGAAAAAGAAGTGAGTCGAGTCTACCACCCGTACGAAGATCAAAAAGATTAGAAGGACAACCGCGTTTTAAATACCCAAAATAAGTAAACTTCGTTTAACCTTTAAGTTGGCAACCGGATACCCGGGTATTTTTTTCAACTTCGAACTGCAATAACTTTTGATTCATTGCTTTTATTGACCTGAAATTTTCCGTAGCTTCCCAACTTTTAATTTATGATTTTTGGTGCATAAGTTGTAATTTTAAACAGCCTGTAAGTATTTTATTTTATTTTTTTTTTAACTTTACCACGTAAGTTGGCAACCAGCATACCCGGGTATTCTATACATTTTGTATGGAGAATGACGTTTCTCTTCTTCCTCTTTTCGTATTGTGCTTATTTTCGAGTCAAATTCAAGCGATTCCAAATTTCAATTTGACCGTTATTTTTATAATAAAATGAATAAACTAAATGAATAAATGAAATAGAAGAGAATATATGGTCGGCATTACTTGCTTACAGCATTAAAATATAGAAAGCATTGTTGCATTGTTTACCTATGAAAATCGTTAATGGTTGCATCAAAACGTGTGGAATACCCGGGTATGCCGGTTGCCAACTTACGTGTGTAAATTTGGTTGCCAACTCTACGGTTAAGGGGGAGAAGTGTAAAGATTGGATAGAAACTTCGTTAAGGGGGAGAATGTAGTGTGTAAATAGTATGAGTGCACATATACACGAGTAGTGCGTAAGTAGTTGTAAGTAGTAATAAGAGTTATGGTGTATAAGCAGGAAATACAGCAGTCGCATATGAACAGTAGAACAAGCAAGAGCTTTGGTATTGAGATATAACAGATGGAAGGCTAGCAGAGCCTCGCCGAGAGTTCACAAAACGAAAGAATGACCCAGGATCAATAATGAGACGCATTTGAAGACGCCGGACGTAGCGACGATACAGATGGCGATTAAGAAGACGATAAGCCTTAGCCGCATATTTATATACACAAAGATTGTGTAAAGTATTATTTAACCGGTAGGCGCGTTGAGCACGGTTTTTGTCCGATTTTAATAGACGTAAAGCTCTGTTCGACCACTTAGGATTAGGAGCGGGTTTAAGGAGAGGACAGCAGGAAGGGAAGGCGGAAGTGATTACATTAGTAAACGCTGCTACAGCTTGATTTATGTCACAGTCAGCATCAATAAAGGACCAATCGGTATCGGCTAAAATACGATGAAGCTTTTGGTAGTCCAGCTTCCTAAAATTGAACATACGAGCCGTAGGTATTCGTTGAGAGGATGCAGGGCGAGAGTGCGTAAGGAGCACACTTGTCTCAAGAGCAGGATGATGATTGTCTAGCGCGACGAGTGGAACGTCAAGCTATGACGGGGGAGCAGCGCTCCAAGAAGGCAGCATTGGCAAATAGAAGGTCCAATTGTCTTCCGCGCATATTTTTTATGCCAGATAATTGCAGCAAACCGTTTACCGACATTCCATCAAGCAGAGAAACATTTTCACGAGATACACCAGTAGGAATGAACTTTATTGTCTTTAATCGTGCGCAGGAGAACAGTTTTGTCGCAGTATACCGGAGTATTAAGAAAGAGAGCTTATCCGATCGGATGCTTCTTTTTATACCTTCTCTCTCTCGCCTTACGCTGTCCTTTCTCACGCACCTACGCACTCTCGCGAGGCTACGCATTTCTCGCGCTCATTATGCGTGTCCTGCCCGACTCTCCCGTTATCTTCTAAGCTCTCTAACTATCTACTTGAGACCCTAATTAACCCTTAATATCGCAGACCTCAAGTGATGAGAAAAAGCTGTCCTTTCCAATTCACTTAATTTGAACAGGCAAACACCACAAAGTGATTAACGCACGATGTCGACGGTTGCCAGGAGAGTGATGGTGAATTAAAATCACCAAGTAACACCATAACATCATTTGGTTTAAGTTTGCCAGCGACGAAACTAACGCTCTCATGTAAATCGTCAAGGACTTCTTCGGAAGAACGCAGATCGGGTGGGATGTAAACGGCGCCGATATAGATTGCAAGGTTTTGAAGCTTAACAATTGTCCAAACAGATTCCAGCGAGTCGAACGGCAGTGATAAAGTTGACGTGTTCAGCAATGGAGAGCAGGCAATGAGTACACCACCACCACGGCAACGGTTACTGTTGAGAGAATTTCGGTCGCAGCGATAGATGACATACGCATCCTTCGAGATAAGAGAGGACGGAATTGAGCCATCGAGCCATGTTTCAGTTAACACCAACACATCCATATCAAGCTCAAATAGAGAGAGGCGTAACTCGTCTAGTTTTGTGCGCAATCCTCTTACGTTTTGATAGTAGATGTTTAGTCGATCGATCGAAGGGATGAGAGAGCGAGATGCGCCGGGAGTGCTCTCGCTGCAAGTTATTAACGGCGGAAGAGAGTCGGACGGATTGTGTGTAATAGATGCAGGGTTAGCTTCCATCAATTCGGGTAAAGTCGGTAGGTCATGAGAATCTTCAGCCGGATCAGCCGGTTTACGCTTGCTGAAAGTACTGCGTATAAGGCAAGCTCATAGGACCATGATCGGGCGAAATAGTGAAATCAGCGTTTCGCAGTTGTGTCGTGTGGTTGATAGAAGGTGGCGATGAAGGATGATCCGTTTCACGAGTAATAGGCGCAGAAGGTGCAAGGGATGCTGCAGTAGTGGGTCGCCAAACATTGACGGAGCGGGGATTAAGGTCGATGAACTCCTTAAAAGAGATCCCTCGAGGCCAGGTTGAAGCAGCCAAAGCAATAGCCCGGTGCGAATCCGGTACACCAATTTTAAAAGATACGTAGGAGAGCGTAGAAAGATCCCGGTCGCGTCGTACAAGGCTATATACCAAAATGTCGTCTGTCCCTATGTTAGAACAGGCCATTTCACGGATCGCATCAATCGGAGTATCAGGAGCAATACGGGAGATAAAGACCCAAGTACGGGGTGGGCCTTCAGGAACGGTCGTAATATTATTGCAGGACAACCCTGTACCCGATGAAAGCATAGCGCGTGTAACGGTATTGGTAGGCGATGGGTCAGCTTGATGGGTGAGCTTAGAGGCCGCAACTGGAATCGTGGTCGTTAAGTGCGTAGCAGGAATCGCAGAATGGTGAGCACTCGATGTAGTGGTATGCGTGGCAAGATGAGAGTTGAGCTTGTTCATTAGTGAGTTGAAGGAAGTGAGAAGCTCACTGTGCATGAGATCAAGCTCCTTGATGCCATGCTTAACTTCATCAAGCGTTGTGAGTAGTGGAGCCTGTGAGTAGTTGCGTTCCATTGAGTGAGAAGCAGTAAGTGAGTCGATGAAATCTTTCACGGAACGAATTGACGATGCTGATTCCTGTTTCATCAAAGCTATCTCGTTTCTAAAACAATCCAGTGAAGAGGAAAGTTCAAGTCGCAAGCCAGCTGATGCCGCCTGCACAGAACGTGAGGTATCGCGGAAATCGGACTGCAACGATTCCAACAGGTAGGCAGCGTCACGAGAAAGGCCGTGCGAGAAGCGTGAAGTGTCAACGGCCCGCAAGCGCTGAGCACAATCCGCTTAAGCCCAGAATAAATTTTAAGACTTCTTAAAATCACGCAGGAGCGGGGTTGAAAGTCGAATGCACACACATAGACCGAAGCACGGAATTGGATCGTTGCTAATAGCACCTTCACATTTCTTACAGATCACAGACGCCATCGCAAAATAGCGCAAAGTTCGACTGAACAGTGAGTGGTCACAACAACCGCAGGTGTTAATTTGCAATGTTTATAAGTTGAACCGTACAATTCACAGGTGCCGCACAAATTTGTGATACGTGAACGCGCGAGTGCATATTAACCGCACTAAAACAATTCAAGCACTTAATCACCAAGAAAATCGCGGTAAAAAATCAACTTGGAAATAGCAGAGTGAGAAAGCACAACCAGCCGCTATGAGTGACAAGTGACAGGTTTATACTTATTAGTATCATACAATCGGATATTCAGTCCTTCATTTGCTTATCCGGTACTATAACAGCTTTGCAGTCTTGGTATACCTCAGGACTGCCCGAAATGATTTTTTTTCGCTATAATTTTAACTCAACTTTGTTCATCAATACTGTTGTGTGTGGGTTTATTCACTATACTGGTCCTTTCGATATTAACATACCCTACTAGCAAAGAGAATGTAAAAGTGTTCGACTTTCTGGCGAGGGGCATGTAGAAGCAGGGGGAGACGGTTGGAATTACACGACGGCGAGAGCGTATTTTGCTTTCTACACAGTTTTTGCACTCACACAATTAAACAAGTGTGAATGTATGTGTTGGGCCGGTCTGGTGATACAGTCGTCAACTCGAACGACTTAACAACATGCCCGTCGTGGGTTCAAGCCCCGAATAGACCGTTCCCCCATACGTAGGACTGATTATCCTGCTATGGTAACAATAAGTCATTGAAAGCCAAACTCACTACACTAGTGGGTATAGGCAGGCCTTGACCGGCAGCGATTGTTGTGCCAAAAGAAGAAGAATGTGTGCGTTCACTTTCAGCCAGCACGCTCAGTTTGGTTTTCTCGCAGCGGCATGCTGATAGCGGTGTCTCGCTCGCACTAGTGCAGCGAGTGTTCCTCGTGCGCTCCCTTTCTTGTTACCACACAAAATCGTCAGTACAGTTCAAGCCTTTGCAATGCGATGCCGAGCGCGTTTAAGTCCCGGGCGCCCGATGAAATCTAAGGTGAAGTGTTAAAGTGTTGTTTATTTAAATTCACATTATAACGACCTCGGCCGTATTTTCAAGTGTTGAAGTGTTTTGCGCATTGAAATAAAGCTGCGATAATCTTTCATAATTCAACATGAATATGTAAATTACTGCTTACCACTGCTGCTTTATTTAAATGCCTTTTTACAACATACACAAGGGGATACAGGCAGTAATGTGCTCCATCGGATGCGATTTTATCGGAAGGCCTGTCAAAATTTTATATGAGATATGACAGATAACGTCGGACGTGCGATTTCGTCGTACGACGGAATCAATTTTTTTTTATTTCGTCGGACGCCGCATCCGATTTTATCTGTCAAACTAAATGTGTGGTGTTTTGTAGGAACATTCTCAACTTAATTTTTCATAATCGTTATATTATTAAAATCATCCAAATAATCGCAATATGATACGAAAAAGTGTTTGACAGCACGTGCGATAAAATCGCATGCGATGGAGCACAGATACTTGCCTAAGGCGGATGCTTGATGTGCAAAGTATGACGATTTTTTTATTATTTAATTTAGAAATATGTGTGGTTTTGTGGC
Source organism: Anopheles coluzzii (assembly GCF_943734685.1). Classification (NCBI taxonomy): domain Eukaryota; kingdom Metazoa; phylum Arthropoda; class Insecta; order Diptera; family Culicidae; genus Anopheles; species Anopheles coluzzii. The sequence continues at coordinate 69,050,705 of NC_064670.1, forward strand.
AAAATTGTGGTTAGCTATATGTGGAACTGTGCCTTTAGTTGCAAAAAAGTCAGAGAGAGATCGACTGTCAAACTGAGTGGTTGTGCCTTCCTTGTGATCCTGATTTTTGATGCTGTTTTGCCGTGTTATTTCCTGATTTTCAACATTTGCAACATTGGTGCTGCTGGCTAGTGCGTGCCTTCGATTGATAAAAAGTTGCACTGCAGTTCTTGCACCTAGTCTCCTATTATTTCGACATTTTTGCCGAGATATTGTTTGGCTTCGTTCCTGCTCCTGTCACTCATCAGTTTGTGCTGTGTCATCGTTATGCAGTGCTCTACCTGCAATGCACCCTCCGATAGTGCTAATTCGTTGTCCTGCGCCGGTGTTTGTGGTTCCAAGCATCATAGCCATTGCACTGGTATGTCCCGTGATTCTACTCGTGAGCTTGGGCGGAATAATCAATTATTGTGGTTGTGCAAAACATGTAACGAGTTTCGCAATGGCATAAACTCTCTTCTCACAAGTGAGATAGCAGCCCTACTCGAATTGGTGAAAGCAGATATTCTCACCACGATTGACTCATCTCTCTCTTCTCTTAGATCGGCTATCAAGAGCGATTTGCTTCCCGAGATCCTCGCTCTCGCTGATAAGCTAACACCCATATTAGCTAAGCCGTCTATTTCTCACGCATCGCGAACGCACACTTCCGCTAATGTTTCGTCACACAACGCCACTAATACCAGAACGACTAAAACAGCATCCACTCGCCGTACATTTACCAACTCAATGGAGCTCACTGCAGATATCCAACAAGCAGCGAACGATACTAACACTGTGGAAGCTTCTGATAACTGCAACCACTACAACCATCGTACTAAGCCGACTAGTGATAATAGTGCTGGAAACTGCCGAACAAATACAAAATCATCTTCTGATCCTGTTTTGAACCATGATACCACGAACACTGGCCTAGCTGAGAAAGTATGGTTATACTTCACGAACATCAAATCACATGTCTCCGCTGATGATATGCGTGTGTGGCTTAAAGCTGTGCTGCCAACCGACAACATAGATGTTTACCGTCTCACGAAAAAGGGTGCGAACCTTGATTTGATGTCCTTTATATCATTTAAAGTGAGTATTCCTAAATCACTTAAGGATCTCGCGCTTCAATCTACTATTTGGCCAGTTTCACTTACTGTTCGTGAGTTTGTTGATCGCGGCCTACCAAAGCAACGTATACATGAAAGGGCCCGATTTGACCCTTCTGCGCTTACTTCGCATCGTTCAAACAGTGCAAATTACTCTTCTGCTGCGCCAAAAACTACCACTAATCCGGATCATTTTTTGGAACATCGATCGCCATCCCCACAGCGCGGGATTCAATCGCTATCCCAGATGACCGAGATCCTAGAGGCTATTCAACTGAAGTTTCCTCCCACACCGCCTAAGTTATCACCGGGGGTGGGGCTTCAATCACAGACCAATCTCAGCAACACAAACCGCTCACCACAGATCAGTCCGTTTGCCAAACGGATAGCTCACAATTAATAGACCCTTTCGTGATCTATTACCAAAATGTTCGAGGCCTTCGCACCAAATATAATGAATTGCGCCTTTCTGCGAATGAATCAGGGTTTGAAATGCTTGCCCTTACTGAAACCTGGTTAAATGAATCGATTCCATCCAATATAGTCCTGGATAGAGATTCCTACAATATATACTAGGCATGTGTAAAATGAACGAGAATCGCACCGTTCGAACAGTTCGGTAAAGTGCACGAACGAACGAAGTTCTTAACAAAAAGAACGACCAGGACTTTTGGAAAAACTGACTACACCGAACGCGTTCGAACGTTCCGTTCAGTGTTCGACGGCACACATAAATGTGGTAATAAACGTGCAAAATCATAATGCTTTCTCGCTCTTTCTCGCACCGTGCGAACGGGTCGTCAGAGATCAAAATGTACCCTGTTGGTGTTGAAATCGTACCCATACAACTCAATTCCTCGAACGCCGTCGAATTTGTCCAGCAGTGTTCGATACGTGTTCTGTTGGTGTATAAATCGTACCTACACAACTGAATTCATCGAACGCGTTCGAACTGGTGTTCTATCTGTGTTCTGTTGGTGTATAAATCGTACCTACACAACTGAATTCATCGAACGCGTTCGAACTGGTGTTCGATCTGTGTTCTGTTGGTGTATAAATCGTACATACACAACTGAATTCATCGAACGCGTTCGAACTGGTGTTCAATCTGTGTTCTGTTGGTGTGTAAATCGTACCTACACAACTGAATTCATCGAACGCGTTCGAACTGGTGTTCGATCTGTGTTCTGTTGGCATGGAAATTATACCTATACAATTCAAAAGATCGAGCCCGTTCAAACGGATTAGTCATTGTTCGCGAATTAACTGAACTGAATTGATTGCGCTCATCATGTTGATCCATATTTAAGTAGTTTTTTTTTAAATAGAATCCTTAAGTGTGTATAAGGCATGGGGTACAATATATGCAGTAGACATTTTTGCTCGTATTAGTTTTTTACATGCTAGTTTTTGGTCGGTTTTGCGATGGATTGTGTTGACCAGACAGCCGAGTGCTTAATGTTTTTAAATGATTGGTTTCAACCGCAGAATGAGTACTTCTTTGGCTACAGTATGCGTCTATGGTGGGTAAATGAAAAAGATAACGAGCGTTCTTTGTGAATAAAAACCTCATGAAACAAAGAACGAAAGAATCGTCGTTCGCGTTCGGTTCTTTTTGGTGAGCGAACTAGTTCGTTCGCGTTCGGTGAAAAGAATCGTTTTGCCCATGCCTAATATATACCGTTGCGAACAATGAGCGAACAATGAACAATGAACGATCGCTTGGGGGTGGTGTGCAGCTTGCATGTTCCAATCGATATCTGTCTGTGGCACTTAACATGAATCAACCCACGCTTGAAGCTTTATATATGCGTGTTTCTTTTCCTAAGTTTCGGCTTTTTGTGGGGATTGTTTATGTGCCACCGTATTTGAGCAGCGATCGCAACTATTTTGAGTCCCTTTCTGCTTTCATCACACATGCATGCATACATGCAAATGAAACCGAATGATCATCTTATCCTTCTTGGCGACTTCAATCAACCGGCGTTAGAGTGGTCGCCTGCAGCCGCAGTAAGGTCAGATTCATCTTTACCTATAAGACATTATGTGCCACATATCTCTTCGAATTCATCCAGTTCCTGCTTTTTGGATATGATAAATTTGCATGAACTCTATCAGCTGGACGGGGTGCATAACCATCTAAATCATTATCTGGACCTGGTGCTCTCCAACTCTGCTTCTGCTGCTTGTTGTTCTGTGTATCCTGCTTCGTCACTGCTCCTGCCCCGGGATGCCCATCATCCTGCTTTAGAAATTGCGTTACCGTCTTCTTTATTTAGGGCTAGTAGGGTTAGGAATGTATTGCCTTCTGCTCCTAATTCATTGAGTGTTCGTTATAATTTTCGTCTCACTGACTATCGTAAACTTAATTCTATTCTATCTTGTTCCGACTGGTCTTTTTTTTATCAATGTACATCGGTCGACGAGGCTGTCCAATCGTTTAATGCTTTGTTAACCTCTGCACTCCTTTCATGTACACCTATTTTTAATTACCTCCTCCCTGGTCCAATCGTACTCTTCGCAACCTGAAAAAGGATCGTATGAAATATCTTAGTAGGTATCGTCTGAACCGATCTGCATACAACTTTCGTTTATTTAAGTACGCTGCCTCTGCGCATCGATTGTACAACATTGCTCGTTTTGAGGCCTAATCGCGATTTCGTTCTGATCCAGCATCCTTCTGGCGATTTGTTAGGGTACGAAGAGGGTGCAATACGTTGCCTAATGAAATGGTACTTGATTCTCGAACTGCTTCTACTCCTGTTGAGATTTGTGAACTCTTCTCTGCTCATTTTTCCCAAATGTTTGAGTCACCGGTTAGTGACCCTAACCTTATCGAGGGTGGGCTACTCTACACGCCAGAGAACTTAATTAATTTCTCTGCTATTTCGGTTAGTTCTGAAACAGTTGTACAGGTATTATTTGGGTTGAAACGTTCTTTTACTCCTGGTTCAGATGGCATTCCTGCCGCAGTTTTAATAAACTGTAAGGACGTACTTGCTCCACACCTTGCTAAAATTTTCAACCTTTCACTTTCTCTCGGGGTCTTTCCTGCTCTTTGGAAATCCTGTTGGCTTTTTCCGGTACACAAAAAGGGATGCCTTAGCATTGTCTCTAATCATCGTGGAATAACCCAAACATGTGCCACAGCCAAAACATTTGAGCTTTGTATCTATCCAACCATATTTCATAGTTGTAGTTCAGCTATTAGCCCTAAACAGCATGGGTTTATGCCTGGTAGGTCTACCTCAACTAATCTCATGTCTTTTGTATCCAATATGTTTAGATCTTTTGAGGTCGGTACCCAACTTGATGCAATATACGCTGACTTTCATGCTGCATTTGATAGCTTACCTCACTCTTTATTATTAGCTAAATTATCTAAACTTGGTTTTGGTGATGGCATTATTAGCTGGCTGTCCTCATACTTAAGTAATCGATCTTGCAGGGTTAAAACCGGGTCGTACTTATCGAAGGAGTTTTTTTTGTACGTCAGGTGTGCCTCAGGGTTGTGTGCTAAGTCCTCTTCTGTTTTCTTTGTTCATCAATGATGTTTGTAATGTTTTGCCTCCTGATGGTCATCTCCTTTATGCGGATGATATCAAAATCTTTTTACCTGTATCTTCTTCTTCTGATTGTTTGAGACTTCAGCATTACCTTAAAGCTTTTGTTCAATGGTGTTCATCCAATTTACTTCGCCTGTGCCCTGAAAAATGTTCTGTTCTGTTCTTTCTCTCACTCTTTTTCTCCTATTTTTTTCAACTATACTTGTTTAGGATTTAAATGCGCCAAATGTAGGCAATTTGTTGTATACGCGAAGTAAGCCGTAAAACCAAGAGCAGCGCCATCTAGAGGCAATAACACAACTATTCCACACTTCACAGTAGCGCCATCCACATAGTTAATTATGCAATCTATGGGGTCAAAGGGTGGTGTATTGGCCAATCATAAGGAAACATTTGTATGTTCACGGAAAGAGGGGAAATTAAGCCAGCGTACAAACCCCAAAAGGTAAACATCGCTAACGGAACACAGCAATTTGTAATAACTACCCCAAGAAATACATACAGAATTCAGTTAACAGCACAGATTGTGGAGTCAGAATTTATTGTTCTATATCTTCAAATCACCCAGCTGGCAAATCTTGTACAGAGTCCTTGGCGGGTAGCTCTTACTTGACACTTGTCAGCGCTCTCAGGTGTATTTGGTATCGTGCTGATTTTTGCTCCCTTTGAAACTCGAATCGCGAGTTTAAGGTAATCTAGTGTAGGGCGCAATCCTACACAATACTCTATCTAACTCGTCCCTCTCTCATGTTATGTCCATCCGTGACCTTGGTATTATACTCGACAGTCGTCTTAACTTTAAACTGCAGCTTGATGAGAAAAAATCTATTCGAACTCTTGGGTTTATTTTACGTTTTACCTCTATTTTTAGAGATCAAAGCTTCTTAAGAAATCTTTATTGTGCTCTGGTAAGGCCTCTTCTTGAATATGCTAGTATCATCTGAAATCCTCCTACTATTGATGGCTGTTCGAGAATTGAAAGCATTCAGCGCCTCTTTACCAGGATTGCTTTTCGTCGTTTGTACGGTGCTGCCTCACTACCTCCCTATGAAACGCGATTGCAGTTATTCAATCTTGACTCTTGAAGCTTCCGCCGCCAAGTGTCTCAGGCATGTTTTATTGAAGGCTTATTACTTTCTGATACTGATGCTCCTGATTTTCTCTCGTCCATCTCGTTGTATGTTCTCTCTCGTTCCCTTCGTCCTCGTGATCCTCTGTCAATTGAAACACGTCATACTCTTTATACTTTCAATGATCCTATTCTATCCTGTTTCAGGTTGTTTAACCACTTTTACCATCTCTTTGATTTCGACTCCTCTCTCAACTCTTTCCGTAACCGTATTTTTTCTTCTGATTCTCTAATTATTCTTCTAAGTTTTCATTAAGTTTATGATAGTCGCTACGCTCTACCTATGTTTATTTATTTTTTTTTTTTTTTGCTAGGTCAAGACTAGTTTATTTAGGCTTAGTTTTTCATAAATTATTTTGTTTATTTGTTAGGGTTTATTAAGTTTTAATTCTGCTTTATTTAGCCTTGATGGCGGATATTGAATTAATAAACGAAATTAAATTAAATTAAATTAAATGAAAAGTGTTAAAATATCAACCGAGTTTGATGTGTTTGATGTGTGAACGAAAGCGCACAGCGCGCAACGAAAGAAACGAGGGGGAGGGAGTGTCCAGCGCAACACACAATGTACGGCAACAGCACAGCGCAAACCGAAAAGAACGCGCTGGAGGGGGTGTCCAGCACAACGGGAGGGAGGGGGTATCAGCTGATCAGCTGTTTTGTATCGCGAGAGCGCTCCGTGTAATTTGAAGGCAAGCGAGAGAGCGCTAAAAAATCACTGCCATTCGACTATGGCAGACAATTCGAATTCGACCGAACACCTTCCCCCTGTTTCTACATGCCTCTCGCCTGTAAATTTCTCTCTATTTGCCTGTCGGGTCCACATTCCGGTCCCGATTTGCCAACACCTCTTTGAATCCCTTGTGTTCGTAATCCCTTTTCCCTGTTAGTATCTAAGATTAGATTTTAAGATTATGGCTGGTATTATTGAATCCGTTCGTAGCGGCGGCGTACGTCCCGACACTCATTCTCCTAACCTACTAGATGGTTGCTACAGTTATTCACAGCGGCGTTGTAAAAGCGGGCTCAAGAAATGTGTTGCCATCCCTAGAATTTCATGTGAGCGCCGTACGTTCCCGCTACGAACGGATTCAATAATACCAGCCTATATTTGTTATAATAATCGCCGGCGGAAAAAAATAATTAAAATTATTGAGTACAGTAGATCACCACTGCCATCTACGCTCATTCGAATGATCGAAAAAGTTTGGCTACGGTGACAAACAATAAACAAATATGTATCAAACAGTAGCGCTATCACGTGTTCGATCGGGAACCGATCGGCATGTTAATACCCACCGGTCACCAGCACTCAGAGATCCGCTGAGATTGAAGCTGGCTTTGAAGCTGAGTTGGCGAAATTATTCAACCGATCCGTCGGGTCCCGAAGCCGAAGCAAACCCGAAGCCGAAGCAAAACCCGAACGGGGTTCGGTACGACCCTTCGTTAAAATAGCCCCCTCCCCCTTTTTGCCAGGATTTCTTTCCGAAATGATACAGTGCGAACCATTATATCAATATGATTCGATTTATTGAATATTTTATATAACATAAATACAAAAAAAACACAACACATGCACAATAACCACTGCACTTAATTCTAGATTAACGCACATAATAAAAAAAAAAACACTTTTTACACTCGCACAGAGAAAAATTAGCACAACACTTTCTGCTCCTCATCGCTGTCGCGCCTAGTTCTCGCTGCACTGTACGGCCCACCATCTCCAACACCACGACACAGTCACAGGTTTTGTTGTCTCCGTTCGCCGTGAAACACACATGAAATGGAAGAAAAATGATATTAATTAGAAGGGGGGATGTTGGTTGAAAATTTTAATCACTTTTACTTACCTCAAATTAAACAAAACTCTATTTTTTACGGGGTTTATCCGCTGACTACCAAGCGCTGAAACACCACACAAGCACCAACCTCACTGGACTGAAAGTAAAGCCTACTGCGTGAATGTGTGTATGCGCTTCTGCCAAGCCAACCGCGCCTTACTGCGTGTGTAGCCAAGTACGTGTGTGTGTATATTTGCACCACTGGACACAGAACACAAACCTCACCGCACAGCAGAGCGTGTGTCGCCAAGTGTATGCATGTGTGTATTTGCACCACTGAATTCTGAACGTCAGCCGCACCGCACCACACAGCGTGTATCGCCAAGTGCGTGGCTGTGTGTTGTATCACCGTGGTGTGGCCAAATGTGTGTATGTGTGTACTTGCTCCACTGAAAGCCGGTATCGCACCAGATTTCGGGTGTCGCCTTGAGCGTGTGTGTGTTATTGTCACAGCACACTCGTTCGTCATTTTTTTTTCGTTTTTTCGCTTGAGCCACTCGATTTCGTTCTTCGCTGATTTTGGCAGCGCACGAAGGGGGTTCGGTTTCAACTTCCAACAACAACAACCACACGAGGAGGCTCGGGGACACTCATCAGGGGAAAATCGCTCAAATTAGAGCGAGAGACAGATAGAAAAAGTGAAAGGTCAATATAAAATCTTCGGCTTTTGACTGTTGGGTAGGAGCCCAGAGTTGTTGTTGTTGGAAGTTGTTGGCCTCGTGTGGTTGTTGTTGTTGGAAGTTGAAACCGAAACCCCCTCGTGTGCTGCCAAAATCAGCGAAGAACGAAATCGAGTGGCTCAAGCGAAAAAACGAAAAAAAATGACGAACGAGTGTGCTGTGACAATAACACACACACGCACAAGGCGACAACCGAAATCTGGTGCGATACCGGCTTTCAGTGGAGCAAGTACACACATGCACACATTTGGCCACACCAGCGCTCTGTTCTAGTGCAGGTAGTTTTCTGCAGTCCACGGTGATACTACACACAGCCACGCAATTGGCGATACACGCTGTGTGGTGGACGTTCAGAATTCAGTGGTGCAAATACACACATGCATACACTTGGCGACACACGCTCTGCTGTGCGGTGAGATTTGTGTTCTGTGTCCAGTGGTGCAAATATACACGCACTTGGCTACACACGCAGTACGGCGCGGTTGGCTTGGCAGAAGCGCATACACAAATTCACGCAGTAGGCTTCACTTTCAGTCCAGTGAGGTTGGTGCTTGTGTGGTGTTTCAGCGCTTGGCGGATAAACCCCGTAAAAAATGGAGTTTTGTTTAATTTGAGGTAAGTAAAAGTGATTAAAATTATCAACCAACATCCCCCCTTCTAATTAATATCATTTTTCTTCCATTTCATGTGTTTTTCACCGCGAACGGAGACAACAAAACCTGTGTTTGTGATGTGCAAATGTTGGTGCAAATGACGGGTACAGTGGAAAGATGACAACCATGATCAACAGCGGTGGAGTGCAGAAAGTACGGTGAAAATGTTGCTTTTTATCCACGGAACAGTTGATAAAAGTGTTTTTAATATAATGTGCCATAATTTGTGTAATTTGCGAAGTGTTGACCGTGTGTGAAATAGTTGTTAGTGCGTCTCATTAAACCGATTTATTTGCTTAAATAAATCAAGTTGTTCTACTACATGTGTGTGACACTGTTTCATTTTGGAAAGAAAATCTGGCAAAAAGGGGGAGGGGGCTATTTTAACGAAGGGTCGTACCGAACCCCGTTCGGGTTTTGCTTCGGCTTCGGGTTTGCTTCGGCTTCGGGACCCGACGGATCACTTGAATAATTTCGCCAACTCAAGTTCTTTTTCAAGCGCGTATTCAAGCGATCTCTGAGTGCTGGTGCCCGGTGGGAGGTAACGTTTATGGGCCGATCTGGTGATACAGTCGTCAACTCGTACGACGTAACAACATGTCCGTCATGGGTTCAAGTCCCGAATAGACCGCGTTCCCATACGTATGACTGACTATCCTGCTATGGTAACAATAAGTCACTGAAAGCCAAGCTCACTTCACTGGTTGGTACAGGCAGGCCTTGACCGGCAGCGATGGTTGTGCCAAAGCAGACGTTTATAAGAAGTAACAACAAAAACAACAACTATGTATAAATTAATTATAAAACGGAACAATAATGGAAGAAAAGACAGTGTTTAATGTACTTAAATTGCTTCTCTACTCAAACTCATGGATACAAAAAATCACGTAGATTTATTTTCATATTTATCAAATCTGAAGAAACCCTTTTGATCGGGAGGAAGATTCTCAGAACGACTTTTGGCCTCGTATGTGTCTTTTTTAAGACCGTCCAAGGTGATGGTAGTCCCATATTTTTACGTTGCCGTGTGATATGTGGCCGAATAGGTGTTTACGACACAACGTAAATTAGATAAACTACAATAAATAAACTTAATTTATTTCCGCCTTGTTACTGACACCACACCACATTCGTTGCTAGCTGTATCCCGACTGCCGCTCGCATCCCGATCGTGTAACGAGTAAGAATCGGGATCGCGGATCGGGACGAGTCTCTCGCTAGGACACTCGTGCCCATCAACCGACGAGAGAAAACATCTCGCAGAGAGGGCGCGTGAGTACCCTGCACGTACGCACCCAACACATATATATATATATATATATAAGTATATATATAAATATATATATATACAGTATCGGACATTAAGATAGGACCCTTTTTTTTCAATGCACCGTGCACTTGTTTTGCCACGTTACTTGTGTTTGTGTGTGTGTATGTGTGTATGTGTGTGTGTGTGTATGTGTGTGTGTGAGTGTGTGTGTGTATGTGTGTGTGTGTGTGTATGTGTGTGTGTATGTGTGTGTGCATGTGTGTGTGTGTGTGTGGATGTATGTTTGAATGTGTATTGATGTGTGTGTTTGTTTCACAAGTAGGTCGTTTCGGATAGATTTGTAAGTAGCTTTTTTGTGTTTTGGGTTAGGTTTTTGGTGTGATAAGCAGGACCACCGCCCTCGCGATCAGTGTGTTTTCGATATATTAACAATGTTACGGTCTTCTTTCGCCGTGGTCTTCTGAGGACGTCCGGTTGACTTGACACACACACAAACACAAACACATACAAACCACACATAAACTTGGCCCAACGGGTGCACGGTGCGTTAAAAACCCAATGCCCTATCTTTCTGTCCGATACTGTATATATATATATATATATATATATATATATATATATATATATATATATATATATATATATATATATATATATATATATATATATATATATATATATATATATATATATATGTATGTAAGTTCCTAGAAAGAAATAGGACGAACGTAAGAGGAACGAAGCGAGCGATGACGAAGGACATCAGGAGAAAGAGAAACGAAGAGATGAGTGAGCGAGGTAGGAGATGATAGGATAGCTATAAATACGGGAGCACTTGCGGATCAGTCAGTCGCGATCGGTTTGTTGTACTAAACACATCTAAATAAAGAACTTTGAACTCGTACATTCGTTTCCTCGTATTTTCATTCCTTACATTTGGGGGCTCGTCCGGGAATGAGATTGACTGTGGAATGAGGAATACGTTGATGGGATTGATTGTGGATTCGAGGATTGAAGTGCTGATCGCGACGCTAATAAAGAGGCTTTTCTGTGTGTGAAAGCATTGACGCTGAGTGCGATGTGAAAACGCTGTGTGCGAGTAAAACTGCTGAGTGCGATACGCTGAGTGCAAAACATAAAACGTTGTGTCTTTTCTGTGTGTGAAAGAATTAATGCTGAGTGCGATACGCTGAGTGCGAAACATAAAACGCTGTGTGCAAAACGTTATGCTGTGAGCATCGTGGTTTGATGCAAGCACAGCTAAGAAAACTGCTGTGTGCGGAAGTAAATGGTGAACGCGTATAGAAAGCGTGTGTCACGAATCACGAATAATTGGGTGCGAACGCAAAATTCAGGTGCAAGTGTGAATAATAGGTACACGTGTGACAATGACGGAAGAAGTGTGTATTGCAGTATTGGTTGAAGAATTTACACGCTGTGGCTTAATAAAACGTTGCCAAGAAAAGGGATTACCGATCACGGGAACAAAAGAAGAAATGGCACGTTTGCTTGTGGAGAATCAAGAGATTCAAGCCGAACTCGACGTGTCCTCGGCGGAACGGTATTAAGATGCGGTGTTGGGGAAGTTGCATCTGGACAGAGTGCAACAGCCATACCAAAACATGAGCCGGCGGTAGAAACTTCGTTACCCTACTTCTTCCGTGACGTTGAAGAAGGGATAGAATCATACAGCGCAGATGGTTCTAGAGACCTTACCGCTTGGTTTGTAGAGTTTGAGGAAATCTCTAGTTTAGCGCGCTGGTCTGATGAGCATAAGTTTATTATGTGTCGGAAGAAACTGACCGGTGTGGCCAAGAGCTTTCTCGCTACATTGCGCGGAGTTACCACGTATGCTGCGCTGAAGCGAGCGTTATTAGCCGAATTTGCAACAGTAATAAGAGCGAGTGATGTCTATCGGCAATTGGCTTCGCGGAAGAAAAGGAAAGACGAATCAGCGCTTGAATTCATTTATTCGATGCAAAAACTCGCGCAGTCTATCGATATCGAAGAAGAAGACCTTTGCGAATTCATCGTGGACGGGTTTTCGTCCGATGAAACAACAAGGGCGATTTTGTACGAAGCAACAACAATTTCGCAACTAAAGAAAAAAATAGCGCTGCGAGAACGGGCAGACACAAAATCAGAGGATAAGAAAAAACGGCCCTTTGTTGAGCAAATGCCTAAGCAGCACAAAGACACACCAAATACACGGAAGCCCAAGTGTTACAATTGTGGTCAGCTGGGGCACGTGGCCACCAGCTGTGTCGAGCGAAAAAGGGGCGTCAAGTGTTACGGGTGCGGTGTGTACGGGCACAAAAGCAAGTGAATGCGAGAAGAAACAAACAACCAACGCGGGTACACATTTGGTGACAGAGAGCAACGATACAATGGTAATTATTGAATTTGGCGATTGTGTTCTTCACGCTTTGTTTGACAGCGGCAGTGGTTATAATATAATTTCCAATAAAGCATTCCAGAGAATAGGCTCCCCGCCTTTAGAAAACACGTTCGTGACGTTCAACGGTTTTGGCGGTACACAAACAAAAGCCATCGGACGAATTTTTGTGGATGTGTGTGTGTGTGCCGTATCATACAAAAACGTTCCTTTTTTCGTGGTGCCGGATGGAACGATGGTTTATGACGCTTTGTTAGGAAGAGAGTCTCTACAGTTTTTTAACGTCGAAGTGACAATAGATGGTGTAAAACTAATCCCACGGAGTGACGAAAAGGAACAGGTAGCAGAAAGCAACGTTTTTTTGGCTGATGTGTTTTCAACCTCCACCGTTCCGAGAATAATAGTGCCGAGTGTTTATGAAGAACAAATAAGTGCGTTGATCGAGAAGCATTGTGTCAACGACGAGCAACAGCCGCCCAAGGAATCGCCGATAACAATGCAGATCATCACCAACGAAGGGGCGGTGCCGTTTCGTCAATCACCGAGACGTTTCTCTCCGCCTGAGAACGAGATCGTGGAACAACAGATAGAACAATGGCTGGAGCAAGGAGTGATCCAGAAATCGTCGTCCGACTTTGCGAGCAGAGTGGTGATCGTCAAGAAAAAGAACGGCAAGTACCGATTATGCGTTGATTATAGGAAACTAAATTCGTTCGTATTAAAAGATGGTTTTCCAATCCCAGTAATTGATGAGGTATTAGAAAAATTACAGAAAGCTAGGTATTTTACAGTTATGGATTTAACAAACGGATTTTTTCATGTTCCAATAGAAGAAAGTAGTAGAAAATACACCGCGTTTGCCACAAAAACAGGATTGTACGAATTTAAAAGAGCACCATTTGGTTTTTGTAACTCTCCCGCAGTTTTCATTAGATTTGTTAACACTATTTTTCAATCACTAATTAATCAAAATGTATTAGATCTGTATATGGACGATATAGTCATTCACGGTGTAACTCCAGAGGAATGTTTCAATAAAATGGAATTAGAATGGTTTTTGATAAAATAAGGGAGTATGGACTTAAAGTAAACTGAGAGAAATGTGAATTTTTGCAACAGTCAATTGTCTTCTTAGGGCATCGTGTAGAAAAGGGAACAATTTCACCAGGTGAAGACAAGATAAGAGCCGTTAAGAATTTTAGCCTACCGAAAAATGTTAAAGCTATTCAAGCTTTTTTAGGGCTGACGGGGTTCTTTCGAAAATTTATAAAAAATTATGCTATTATTGCCCGACCATTAACAGATTTGCTAAAGAAGGATGTAGAGTTTAACATGGGGCAGATTGAAATAGAAGCTTTCCAGAAATTAAAATAGTTATTGATCAAGGAACCGATTCTTAGATTGTATGATCGGGATGCAGAAACAGAAGTACACACTGATGCATCGAAGTATGGGTTTGGTGCAGTCTTATTGCAAAAATTTGATGGAAAATTTTATCCGATTTTGTTTTGGAGTAAAAAAACAACGCCAGGAGAGTCAAATCAACATAGCTACATTTTAGAAGCAAAGGAAATTTTTCTAGCGGTCAAAAAATGGCGCCATTACCTATTGGGGATTAAATTTAAAATTATTACCGACTGTATAGCATTCAAGCAAACCATAAAAAAGGACGACACACCAAGGGAAGTTACGCAGTGGGTAATGTTTTTGCAAGATTTTGATTACGAGGTAGAACATAGACCAGGCGAAAGGTTGTGTCATGTTGATTGCTTGAGTAGGTATCCGGAAGAAAATGTTCTGATAATTTCAGAGTTTCGGCAATTATCAAAAAACAACAGCTCAAAGATGATTCATTAAAAGCCATTATGGAAATATTAAAAGAAAGGCCTTACGGTTCATATAAGATGAAGGAAAACATTCTTTACAAAACAGTGGAAGGAATTGATTTATTAGTTATTCCGAAAAGTATGGAGAAGCAGATAATTGTAGATGCACATAATGTAGGTCATTTTGGTAATACTAAAACTATGCATAATATAAAGCAGTTATATTTCATACCACATTTAGAATACAAGGTTAAACAGGTCATAGAAAGTTGTGTGAAATGTATTTTGCATAATAGGAAGCTGGGGAAGAAGGAAGGTCTTTTGCATCAAATCGATAAAGGAAATAGTCCTTTACAAACAATCCACTTAGACCATATAGGACCAATGGATGCTACGGCAAAACAATATAAGTATATTCTGACAGCTGTAGATGCATTTTCCAAAATTGTTTGGCTTTACCCAACAAAATCGACTGGTACCGAGGAGGTAATTTTAAAACTAAACAGTTGGTCAGCGATTTTTGGTAACCCTGAAAGGATTATTCGGATCGTGGAAGCGCGTTTACTTCGAACAACTTTACGGATTATTTAAAAAATCGACAGATAGAGCATGTCATAAACACTACAGGAGTTCCAAGGGGAAACGGGCAAGCCGAAATAGTTAATAAAATTGTGTTGTCTACTTTGGCTAAGTTAAGTTCAGATGAACCGTCAAGATGGTACAAGTCAGTAGGATTAGTGCAACGAGCTATTAATTCAAATGTTCATGCTACCACTAAACGGACACCGTTCTTTGCGCTTTTCGGTACAACTATGCGAAATGGAGATGAAAAACAACTACAAAAGATAATTGAAGAGGAACTATACGAACGTTTCGATAACGATAGAACAGAAATAAGGAAACAGATTCAAGAAGAAATTAAAAGAGCTCAAACTATACAAAAACAGAACTTTGACAAAACGCGGAAGGAAGCCGTAGAATATAACATAGGTGATCTGGTAGCTATTAAACGAACCCAGTTTGTAGCAGGTAGAAAGCTAGCAAATGAATATCTAGGGCCTTACGAAGTAATAGAAACCAAGCGCAACGATCGTTACAAAGTAAAAAGAGCAACTAATTGTGAAGGTCCTAATATAACTAGTAGTAGCGCAGATAACATGAAATTGTGGTCTTACGCCGTAGAAAATGATCTGTTAGACGAATGTGATGAAGAAATCCCTTGAGGGCAATGGATGGCCAGGAAAGGCCGAATGTAAGTTCCTAGAAAGAAATAGGACGAACGTAAGAGGAACGAAGCGAGCGATGACGAAGGACATCAGGAGAAAGAGAAACGAAGAGATGAGTGAGCGAGGTAGGAGATGATAGGATAGCTATAAATACGGGAGCACTTGCGGATCAGTCAGTCGCGATCGGTTTGTTGTACTAAACACGTCTAAATAAAGAACTTTGAACTCGTACATTCGTTTCCTCGTATTTTCATTCCTTACATATATATATATATATATATATATATATATATATATATATATATATATATATATATATATATATATATATATATATATATATATATATATATATATATATATATATATATCTATATATATATATATATATAATATATATATATATATATATATATATATATATATATATATATATATATATATAGATATATATATATATATATATATAGATATATATATATATATATATATATATATATATATATATATATATATATATATATATATATATATATATATATATATACATATATATATATATATACATATATATATATATATATATATATATATATATATATATATATTTATATATATATATATATAGTTATGTACACATGCGCTACGCGCTATGATACAGGTGCTGAGTAAGAAAACGGTCGCAAGCGAGCCATCGATGTTACTCCACGCGCGGAGTCAGGTTCCAACGGGAACTCCACTGGAAGCAGGTTCCCACGACCAGGTGTGGTGTCGTATGTTCAGACGGATCGAGGCAACATGATCATCATAAACGTGGACGACAACGTGACCGGCAAACCTGGCAGCACCGAAAACATCAGCCTAGCTAAATAGTACCGAATCCAGAAGTTAGCTTTAGTCTTAGTTTAGCAGTTCGCAAATAAAGATCCCCAGTAATATTTTTTTTAAAACTTACTCCGGGCTATCGTAAACATAATTGGCGCAGTCGGCTAGGCCCAATTCACGTTCAGTGACAAGTGTTCAAGTACAGTGCAGTGAAATAACGGAAATAAATCTGTGTATCGCCCGGACTTTGCTCCATCGCCCGATCCGTGGTTGACTCGTGACGATCGCGTGAATTTCATTATTTCATAAAGTGTAAGAACAAGTGCACGAACGGTTGGTTTCAACTATTTAGAATTGGAAGAGAACATTCGAACAAAAGCTAGCGGCAAGACTCCCCAGCCAGCGTTACTGGGTAAACTAATCAACGCAGGACAATCGCTGACCCAACCCGTGGACAACGAGTGACCAAAGAAGAAAAGGAAGGACAATCGCTGACCCAATCCGTGGACAACGAGCGACCAAGGAAGAAAAGGAAGGACAATCGCTGACCCAACCCGTGGACAACGATCGAAGAAAAGGAAGGACAAAGCAAAGGACAGGTAACGGAAAACCCTAATTTCCCGACACGTGGATAAATAAGGTGAGTTACATCCTAAAGCATAAGTTCCCCCACTCTTATAATAAAAAGGCGGTAGGCAACAAACAATTTTTATCATTGAATGCCAAAATATACCCCTTTCCCAAAAGTTCGTTCTTTGAACTTCACTAAGGACAAGAAAATACCAGTGAAAATACAAAATATACACGCATTGATTGAATCTATGCGCTTGTTAGAGGAACGCGTTAACACACTCCAAGCGGAAAATGATAGTTTACAACGCTTCCAACAACAACAACAGCCGACGACCTCGAGTCGCAGTGCTGACTATTTTCGTATCCCGGATCCAATTAGGGTCATTCCCGGATTCGACGGAAACAAAAAACAGTTAATCGGTTGGTTAACAACAGTTAAAAAAACACTAGACCTCTTCAAAAACAATGTGGCACCAGAAATATTCAGTGTCTACGAACAGACCGTAATTAATAAGATAGAGGGCAAAGCACGTGACACTATTTGTGTGAACGGAAACCCTACTACTTTTGATGAAGTCGCAGATATTTTGCAGAACGTTTATGGCGATCGAAACAACATCGCAACGTATCAAACACAACTGTGGAACCTAAAACAAAACGAATCTTTGAGCCTTCACTATAGAAAAACAAAAGAAATTTTGATCAATATGAAATCAGTAGCAAGACAGAATACAGTATACGCTTCACATTGGGAGGCAATTAACCTGTTTTTAGAACAAGAATGCCTCGCTGCGTTCATAAATGGTCTGAGCAAAACATATTTTGGATATGCACAAACCGCACAACCAGAAGACTTGGAATCAGCTTATGCCTTTCTATGCAGATTCCAAAACGCTGAAAGAACCAAATCAAACACCAATAATGGGTTCGAAAAACATCCTAGTGTCGACAAAAATGTAAAAAGGGATAATAAATTTTCACAACCTAAACACCTTGAAAATAGACCATTCAATAACATGAAACCATCTTCAGATCGTACAAAAATTGTTCCCATGGACGTCGATCAATCCTTACGGTCCAATATGAGAAACAAAATTTTCTCGCATACAGCCGAAGAAGATGACGGAAAAACAATATCAGAAGAATCCGATTCAGACGAAGAAACCGATAATGAAGAAGATGTAAATTTTCAAATTACTGCAAACTTAAACCCACCGAGTTAAACGCAATTAACGGACTACCCTTTTACACAACAAAATTAAATGGTTCAAACATCAAACTTTTAGTAGACAGCGGAGCGAACAAAAACTTTTTAAATCCAGAATTAGTTCCACTAACTCAAAGAGTGAAATGCGAAACAATCACCATAAAAAATAAAAATAGTAAGTTCAAATCACAAGAATGCACATTCATAACCATTCTAGATAAAAAATTAAAATTTTACCTTTTCAAATGTCATAATTATTTTGACGGAATACTCGGATACGAATCACTCTCCGATATGGAAACACTAATTGATACAAAAAATCATAAACTTATTCTACCCGATCGTACAATCGACTTAGAAATAAGAACATTAGAACCCCCTTCAATTACATTAAATGCTAATAATTCTCAAATTATAAAGCTTCCTGTTTCTCAAACAAAAGGAAACATTTTTCTTCCAAAAGACATTCAAATAAAAGATGCAATAATTCCTTCAGGCGTTTATAAAGCAAAACAAGGATATGCTAAAGTTCTTGCCAGGAATTACGGCGACACATTAACATTTCATTGGACTAAACCAGCAAAAACATATGAATTAGACAACATGATCGAAATAAATCACATGAGCACACACCCATATAATGATCATCCGCAAAATTACATAGCAAATCTCGAAAATTTAATTCGCACCGATCATTTAAACAAAGAAGAAAAACATAAACTTTTCGAAATTCTTAAACAAAATCTAGGCATCATCCATCAAGAAAAAGAAAAACTTTCATGCACCACCGCTATTAGACATCGAATAAAAACTAAAGACGATATACCCATTCACACAAAAACTTATAGATACCCCAATATTCATAAAGCAGAAGTGAATAGGCAAATCGAAGAAATGATTGCTGACGGTATTATCCAACATTCTATATCTCCATGGATCCCCAATCTGGATAGTCCCTAAAAAATCAGATGCAAGTGGAAAGGAGAAATGGCGCATCGTGGTTGACTATAGAAAATTGAATGAAAAAACGATCGATGATCGATACCCTATTCCCAATATAGAAGAAATTTTGGACAAGTTAGGTATAAGCATGTACTTCACTACACTTGATTTAAAATCTGGCTTTCATCAAATTGAAGTTGATAAAAAGGATAGACCAAAAACAGCTTTTAGTACAGAAAAAGGACACTTCGAGTTTATACGAATGCCCTTTGGCTTGAAAAACGCACCTACTACTTTTCAACGGGCCATGAATAATATTTTAGGTGACCTTGTAGGAAGAAACTGTCTCGTATATCTAGATGATATTATTATTTTTGTTAAATCACTCCAACAACATTTGGACAATTTGAATAAAGTGTTGAAAAAATTAATTGAATCAAATTTAAAGGTTCAATTAGACAAATGTGAGTTTTTAAGAAAAGAGTGTGAATTCTTAGGACACATCGTAACTCAAGATGGCATCAAACCCAATCCAAACAAAATAGAAAAAATATTGCATTGGCCCATACCAAAAACAACAACCCACATTAAAGGCTTCTTAGGAATCCTTGGTTATTACAGAAAATTCAGAAAGATTTTTCAAAACTGACCAAACCTCTCACAAAATGTCTTAAGAAAGGTTCTAAAATAACACATAATGACGAATTTATAAATTATTTCAATGATTGTAAACAAATGCTCACTACTATTCCAATTTTAAAATATCCTGATTTTAGCAGAAAATTCATTTTAGAAACAGACGCAAGTGACTTCGCCCTTGGCGCTGTACTTTCACAAAAATTCGAGGATGGTATGGAACACCCAACCGCTTACGCTTCTAGAACGCTTAACGAAACAGAGTGCAACTATTCAGCTACCGAAAAAGAGCTACTCGCCATTGTTTGGGCAACCAAGCATTTCCGACCGTACATTTTCGGAACCTTTTTTTGAAATAAGAACTGACCACAAACCTCTTGTTTGGCTAAGACAGAAAAACGATTTAAATAGAAGACTTCTTCATTGGAAACTGGCCTTGGAAGAATTCGAATTTGAAATTAAGTATAAAAAAGGTACTCTTAATGGAAATGCAGATGCACTATCCCGCATAACGGAAAACCCTGCTTTAACATCCGAATTAAATGCAAATACTGCCTCTAACAATACTGACACTATGACGCAACACTCAGCAGATACTAATGATGACGAATTCATCCCAGCAACTGAAAAACCACTAAATGAATTTAGAAATCAAATAATACTAGAAGAAAATAATAATGATTCTCGAGAAGCAATTACACTTTTCGGAAATTATCATAGAATAACAATAAAAACACCCCTTTTTGGACCAGCTATGTTGATCAACATAATCAAAGAATATGCATCTCCCAAATGTGTTACTGGCATTTGTTGCAGCGAAAAAATCTTACAAAACTTACAAATTATTTACAAAAACTATTTCTCTCGCGCAAAATCGATCAAACTATTTTGGACAAAAACAATTTTAGAAGATGTAACTGATGAAATTGACCAGGATTTGATTATTGAACGACAACATAATGCAAACCATAGAGGAATTATTGAGACCAAACTACATATTTCTAGAAAATATTATTTTCCAAACATGAAAACTAAAATTACTAAATTTATTAACATTTGCAAAATATGTCAAAAAGCTAAATATGAAAGACGCCCATATAAACAAAAATATCAAATTACTGCCACTCCTAAAAAACCTTTGGAAATCGTTCATATGGACATCTTTATAATTACTGATAAACATTTTCTAACCCTTTGCGATAAGTTCTCAAGATTAACCATGGCGATTCCTTTACAATCAAGAAACGCTATACATATACTAAAAGCACTAACTCAATTCTTCGCTAACGTTAGAAGACCTTGTTTGCTTGTGATGGACCAAGAATGTTCGTTTAAATCCACCACAATCAAACAATTTCTTGAAGAAAATAATGTAGAATTTCATTATACAAGTGTTGGTCAATCCTCTTCAAATGGAACAATTGAAATTGTCCATAGAACAATAAGAGAATTGCACAACATCATCTCACTACGAGATTCTACAAAAAATCTATCAACTACTTCAAAAATTAATTTGGCAGTCTCAATTTACAATGATTCTATACACTCTCAAACAAACATATCCCCTAAAGAACTATTTTTCGGCTTCAAAAACGAAGATCCTATCCCTGAGGACCTTCAAGAAAGAATTAAACAAAAAGAGGAACTTTATAGAGTGTATGCCACAAAACAAAAAGAAAAAAAATCCAAATACATAGAAAAATTAAACAAAACACGAGAAGAACCAGAACTATTCAAAGACAATGACACGATCTTCGAAAGGAAAAGAAATAATTTAAAACACGAAGAAAGGTATCGTGAAACGAAAGTTTTCGATAACCTAGTTACAAATATTTTAGACCGAAATGGAAGAAAAATTCATAAATCAAAATTGAAAAGGAAACGAAAAACCTAACATATCATTTAAGTTCTTTCTCATCCTCACGGAAATCACAGCTGAATACTATAAAAAACTAAAAATGAAATTTGGAATGATTCATTTCCCCATAATAGTTTTAACAAATTCAAAACTTATAACAGCAACAATTTATAGAGACTAACCTTAACTATATTCGGAATTTAGCCAATAATATTAGCCTAACCAACCATCTTAAGGACACCTTAGACTATAAAATCCTATCAGCTTATAAAAAAATGAGGAAATATAAGACCTAGAAAACAAAAGAGAGGCATAATAAATGCAGGAAATCGCAGATCAGAAAACACTTAGAACATTCAGAATTTAGAACATTCAGAAAACAAAACCATATCCAACATTAACGCTCAAGTTAGAATTAATTCCGAAATAGAAAAATCAGTAAACAAAATTACACAAACTCTAAAAAAAAAAATAATCGAAAATCAAATGAATAATCAGATAAAAGATCAGATCAGATCAAATGAATAATCGTAAAAATTGAAATAGAACAAGTAAATCTTATCCTGAACATTGATAACATTGTACAACTGTAGAAGACATAGAAGAATAGACGGATGTAAAATTTGTAACCAAGCATAAAAACACCATTTTCAATGTTAACGAAGAGTGCACGATTTGCAACAACCCACAACCGCTAAACGACGAGTGTATCTCAAATATCATCAGAAATCATCCATCTAAATGTACCACCACCACGAGCTCCGAGCATACGATAATACGAGAAATGTAACCAGGAGTCATTCTAATCGATACCACCCTTGGAGTGCCAGTCATTGATTCATGTTCAAACAGCCAAATAATAGCAGTACCCACACTAATTGAAACCGGCAATTGCACCGTAAAAATCTTAAATAGCACATTTACTGCGCATATTGATGTGTTAGACCAAGAAGACTACTTCCTACCCTTAACTGGCAGCAAAACAGAAATAACTCTAAACAAGCCAAGTATACAAGATCTGCACACAATGCATATTAGTAACATACATCAACTCCATACAATAACACTCCGCTTACGCACGCATACAATTGCAGGAGGGATATTAATTGTTGTTCTAACAGGCTTTCTTATAACTGCATTTTGCATCTACAAACACAAAACCAAACATGCAGAGAAGAAAATGTCTACCGAAGCTATTCACAACATCATCCCACTGCAAACGTCGGTAAGTCGATCGAGGACGCTCGACGTTTAAGGAGGGAGGAGTTATGTACACATGCGCTACGCGCTATGATACAGGTGCTGAGTAAGAAAACGGTCGCAAGCGAGCCATCGATGTTACTCCACGCGCGGAGTCAGGTTCCAACGGGAACTCCACTGGAAGCAGGTTCCCACGACCAGGTGTGGTGTCGTATGTTCAGACGGATCGAGGCAACATGATCATCATAAACGTGGACGACAACGTGACCGGCAAACCTGGCAGCACCGAAAACACCAGCCTAGCTAAATAGTACCGAATCCAGAAGTTAGCTTTAGTCTTAGTTTAGCAGTTCGCAAATAAAGATCCCCAGTAATATTTTTTTTTAAACTTACTCCGGGCTATAGTAAACATATATATATATATATATATATATATATATATATATATATATATATATATATATATATATATATATATATATATATATATATATATATATATATATATATGTTTACTATAGCCCGGAGTAAGTTTAAAAAAAAATATTACTGGGGATCTTTATTTGCGAACTGCTAAACTAAGACTAAAGCTAACTTCTGGATTCGGTACTATTTAGCTAGGCTGGTGTTTTCGGTGCTGCCAGGTTTGCCGGTCACGTTGTCGTCCACGTTTATGATGATCATGTTGCCTCGATCCGTCTGAACATACGACACCACACCTGGTCGTGGGAACCTGCTTCCAGTGGAGTTCCCGTTGGAACCTGACTCCGCGCGTGGAGTAACATCGATGGCTCGCTTGCGACCGTTTTCTTACTCAGCACCTGTATCATAGCGCGTAGCGCATGTGTACATAACTCCTCCCTCCTTAAACGTCGAGCGTCCTCGATCGACTTACCGACGTTTGCAGTGGGATGATGTTGTGAATAGCTTCGGTAGACATTTTCTTCTCTGCATGTTTGGTTTTGTGTTTGTAGATGCAAAATGCAGTTATAAGAAAGCCTGTTAGAACAACAATTAATATCCCTCCTGCAATTGTATGCGTGCGTAAGCGGAGTGTTATTGTATGGAGTTGATGTATGTTACTAATATGCATTGTGTGCAGATCTTGTATACTTGGCTTGTTTAGAGTTATTTCTGTTTTGCTGCCAGTTAAGGGTAGGAAGTAGTCTTCTTGGTCTAACACATCAATATGCGCAGTAAATGTGCTATTTAAGATTTTTACGGTGCAATTGCCGGTTTCAATTAGTGTGGGTACTGCTATTATTTGGCTGTTTGAACATGAATCAATGACTGGCACTCCAAGGGTGGTATCGATTAGAATGACTCCTGGTTACATTTCTCGTATTATCGTATGCTCGGAGCTCGTGGTGGTGGTACATTTAGATGGATGATTTCTGATGATATTTGAGATACACTCGTCGTTTAGCGGTTGTGGGTTGTTGCAAATCGTGCACTCTTCGTTAACATTGAAAATGGTGTTTTTATGCTTGGTTACAAATTTTACATCCGTCTATTCTTCTATGTCTTCTACAGTTGTACAATGTTATCAATGTTCAGGATAAGATTTACTTGTTCTATTTCAATTTTTACGATTATTCATTTGATCTGATCTGATCTTTTATCTGATTATTCATTTGATTTTCGATTATTTTTTTTTTTAGAGTTTGTGTAATTTTGTTTACTGATTTTTCTATTTCGGAATTAATTCTAACTTGAGCGTTAATGTTGGATATGGTTTTGTTTTCTGAATGTTCTAAATTCTGAATGTTCTAAGTGTTTTCTGATCTGCGATTTCCTGCATTTATTATGCCTCTCTTTTGTTTTCTAGGTCTTATATTTCCTCATTTTTTTATAAGCTGATAGGATTTTATAGTCTAAGGTGTCCTTAAGATGGTTGGTTAGGCTAATATTATTGGCTAAATTCCGAATATAGTTAAGGTTAGTCTCTATAAATTGTTGCTGTTATAAGTTTTGAATTTGTTAAAACTATTATGGGGAAATGAATCATTCCAAATTTCATTTTTAGTTTTTTATAGTATTCAGCTGTGATTTCCGTGAGGATGAGAAAGAACTTAAATGATATGTTAGGTTTTTCGTTTCCTTTTCAATTTTGATTTATGAATTTTTCTTCCATTTCGGTCTAAAATATTTGTAACTAGGTTATCGAAAACTTTCGATTCACGATACCTTTCTTCGTGTTTTAAATTATTTCTTTTCCTTTCGAAGATCGTGTCATTGTCTTTGAATAGTTCTGGTTCTTCTCGTGTTTTGTTTAATTTTTCTATGTATTTGGATTTTTATATATATATATATATATATATATATTGTTGAGTAATTTTATATATTTATATATTTATATTTATATTTATATATATATATATATATAGGGTGTTCGAGATAAATTTGACTGTTTCTGAGGGAATAGAAAAGAAATTTTTATCAAATTTATGTTAAACATTAAAAAAAAATATATTTTTTTCTACAAAGTTTAGCTTACCATGTTTGCCGCATTTTTTATTCGAAGAACCCCCCCTCCACGTCGATGGCCACCTGCACCCGTTTCCGGAACCGCGCGCAAGCCCGGACAACCATGTCTCTGGGGATGGCCGCAAACACGGCCTTTATTCTGGCCACCAGCTCCGCTTTGGTATTGCAGGACGCCCTGTTGGTGTCCCGCTCAACTGTACCCCACACAAAGTAATCCATAGGATTAAGGTCAGGGGAGCTGGGTGGCCAAACGTCGGTGCTGGTGTATCGGTCGAAATTGGCAGTGAGCCATTGGCGTGTTTTAACGGCCGTATGGCATGATGCTGAATCCTGCTGCCAAATGTACGGCTGCCCATTGGCCACCGTATTGTTTTTACGGTGTTCAGCGAACACATCGCCGCCTTCCGAATTTCGGCATTCGTATGGCCGGCACGAGCCATCATAACACACGTTACGCGCTTGTACAATTCGGACGGGTTCCTCATATTTACGGAGCTAGACATTTTTTACACTTGTTCGCACAACTTTTAGCAATCGATATTTTATATTTTTGCTGGAGTCATGCAGTTGGCACACTATGTGCTTTTGCATTGTTTTGTTGTATCGTCGTCCGTTTTCAATTTGTGTTCGCTGCGCACCATTGGTTTGTTGCGAAAGTGTTTCGAAAACACGTTTGAAGTTGTTTTTATATAAACAAGATACTATACGATGCAATTGATCCATCTTTTATGTCATTTCATATTTTACATTTGTATTGATCGCAAATATTGTTGTTGTTGTTTTAATGTTTACAGAGGTTTTGGATAACGACCGCAAATAATCAATTCCGAATAATTAAGTATTTGCATACATACTTGCTTCAACCATAATTTGTAGTCTACTTTTTTACGAATAACCTAATTTACCCTGCTTATTTACACAATAAGTGTAAAAATAATAAAAAAGTGTATTTGAAAATCATTAGAATGAAAAAAGTCTCCTCATATCTCATTAAAGTTTTTCCGTCCAAACTATTTTATACAAAGAAATTTACTACAAGTGCTAGAAGTTTTACTTTTCTTTGTTTTTGCCTCTTTTAACACGTTCGCCCTGGCATTGATTTCGTCAACTTTCTGTTCCACCGGCATCTAGAAAGCAAGCAGTGGATTTTGAAACACGCATTAGAAAAAATGAGTTTTTTTGCAATAATTTTAACTCTCCTTTGTTCATAAACACTATAGTGTGTGGATTGAGGTTTTTATCAATCGAAATAATTATTAGAACACCATTCTCTTACCTTCACACTGCTGTTATTCATGCGATTAGAGTACAGTTGTTCGCAATGTTTTTTGTTTCCCTAGCAAAAGACTAATGGCAGGCTCCAGGGCCTGCCAACGGCATACGGGAAAGTTTACTGGCAGGCCCTGGGGACTGCCACCAGGCTGAACGTGTTAACCTTGCTCACCTTCTTCAACAACCACACCTTCACTTTTGCAACTTCGAGACATATGCTGTCGGTGAGGGTAAAATGTTGTCCTACTTTTATGGTTAGGTGTGTCTCTTCGTTTCAAATATCTTGATACCTTTACATGCAATTAGCATGAGAGAGAATGGTGACGTGACGCAATAGTAGTATCTTTTCATAAGTTGATAGGACATGATCATGATATTATATCACGCAGTTTTTTTAATTTATTTAGCATACTTATAATTTGATCTTTTGATCAATTTTCGCTCTTCAAACATAATTGTGAAAATTTTCGTTTTGTTCCTTAAATATGTTGTAATCAATTATCTTATTATTTCAAATTCGGGGCATCTAAGGCATTTTTGGCAAGTAATATTTCAGTATGTAATATTTAGTACATTTTAATTTGGCGGTCCGGACATTAAGAAAGAGAAAAAATCTTGCTTAGAAATCCGGACAAAATTAAATGCGTGTTTTAACGACATTTTGATTACAGTATGATAAAAACGGCGTAGCTATCACGTTATTAACTACTTCTTATACGGCGAGGGAAAGACCGACTGAACATATTTATTTACCGTGATGTTAGAGCGTACTATTACAATTATTCAGACACATTGTTAATTGATTCTAATATTTCATGGCAATCATATAAAATTTAAAAAGCAGCATGGCCAGAGGCCTGGGATGTATATAAAGAATTTCAATAAAAGCATAACGAATGTCCCGCGTTTTAAGCTGTCGGTAATTTGAATCAAAACAGTTCATTAGTGAAGCATAAACACATGTTACTATGAAATAATTAATGACACTTCTCAGCCAACATTATCGAGCGACATTCCCAACCGGCATTATCGCGCGATTTTTATGTGTATCTATCATGTTTCTCATTCTAACATTCAAAAAAATGTTCGTTCTGCCTCGCTCTTCTGGGTGTTGGTCTGGTTTTGCTTGCAACTTGGCTGTGTCACATCAAAAATTCTCATGTTTCATATGGCTCTTCTCTTTCCATCGTTAGAGAGAAACTCTTGCGTCTCGCTTTTCTGGGACTTGTCCAATTTCGCTTGCTACACCAATCGTTCACGCAAGCGTTCTCTCGCCCGCTCCCCAAGCGAGTCAACACGCTCGAAAGTAGCAAGGAAAATAGAAATGAAGTAGCCTTCTACTTCCCGTTCTACTTTTGTTGCTTAAAATCAGAAGAGTGTAGAAACATGTGGGTTCCAGGAAAGAGCAAAAAAATGAGTTCTCGCGTGTACACCACACACACGCACGCGACGACTCACTCACGCTTACGTTCTTGTTCTACGCCCCTCCCCCTTCTCACTCGCCCCACAGATCTATTTTTAGAACATCACTCACTTCGTCCATCATCGACGGCGGTCGATGTGACGATGTGTGTCGTCGCGTGTGTGTTGTCGATTTGGTCAGAAAAACTTTTTTCTTCAGACCAAATCTCTGACTTGGAGTGTCGGCGTTCCGATTGAACCATCGCGACATTGATCAATGCGCGCGGTTTAAACGACCTTTTGTATTGTGTTGTATGTAGCGTGCGCGCCAAAATTGTAAGAGTGCGCGGAGAGTGAATGTGGTTTTTTGGAGGTGGGGGAATGAGATACAGAGACAAATTTCGCTACACATTAACACATACATTCTCACTGCACGGGTTGAACTGCGAATACTCAGTTCTGAGAGAATATACTCGAGCGCTCGCGCAGGAGTGCAAGCAAGCGCGGTATAGAGGATAGAGCGAGACAAACAATTATTTTGCTCCAAGCTTTCTACTTTTGTCCCGTTGGGTCTTTGTATCATTGTACAGGTACTCCTCGATATACGCTATCAATGCGGACCGGAGGCAATAGCGTATCTCGAATGTTAGCGTAAGTCGATTTTCGAGGTTTTCAGTCAAATTATAGCTAATTTTCGTATAATTTTGCATGAAGTGGTAGGTTTTAGCCACTAAATTAGTTATTTGATCTGATATCAACTGAAAATTACAATTTTATACCTTTTGAAATGGTTTTTAATATTCAACCAAAAGGGAATTTATTTTGCATTTGACATTCGATTTCCCAAATTAGAACAATTTGCTCAAAGAACTGTCAAATATAGAAAAAAGCGTACAGGCGGTCCCCGAGATACACGGTTAATGGGGACCGAAAACGGCCGCAAAATACCGCGTATCTCGAATTTCCGCGTAAGTCGAATCTCGTGATTTCCAGCTAAAATATCACAAATTTTCGTGTAATTTTGCAAGTAGGGGGCGGTTTTAGTCACTTTATGAATTATTTGATATGATTCTGACTGAATATAACTGTTTTAAACCTTTTGAAATAGTTTTGAACATTCGATCAAAACGGAAATTATTTGGCAATTTGCAATTGATGTGTCAAATCAGTACAATTTGCTCAAAGAATTGTCAAATTTAGAAAACCGCGTATCTCCGAATCCGCGTATAAGAGGTACCGTGTATCTCGGGGACCGCCTGTATAGCGAAATCGCGTGTTTCGAGTATGGCGTATACCGAGGAATACCTGTATATTCACACGAGGAAGGCGCTGCTTCGCGTTCACATGAAAATGTGGTAGTGTGAAATCAAGTTTGCAAGCGGTGGGAGCCGTCGATGCGTGCCCGTTTTTTTCTCTCGTGAAACCAGTACGGAAAAACTATTTGGTAAGTACCGTTTTTAATAAAGGGTTATATCAATCCTTATCAAACTTAATTGTATTGATAATTGTGAAATAAAATCAATTCCGTTATTTAAAGAAATCGTAACACACGCAAGAAAGGAAGTGAGCACGGACCACGATAGAAGGAATATTTAATTGATTGGTAAGTAACACATTCACATTCACATTCACGCTTCGCGTGAAATGGAACAGCATTTGGCAAAATATTTAATATTTCCCTCTATCCCTAGGAGTGCCGAAAACAACAGAACAGGAGAGGAAAGAAGGCAGGAACGATCCTCCAACGTGCTAGCGACTGGTAGAGGAGAAGCGGCAGGAAGGTAGGGACGATCATCCAGCGCGCTAGCGCAGCGAGAGGGAGACAAGCAGGAAGAATTTTTAACGTGTGGACACCATTCGACGAAGACAACGCTGGATTAACACTTTGACCGCCGGCCTGACGTCACAGTTTTTGAGTGAGCACCCCAACGGGACAAAAGTAGAAAGCTTGGAGCAAAATAATCGTTTGTCTCCCTCTATCCTCTATACCGCGCTTGCTTGCACTCATGCGCGAGCGCTCGAGTATATTCTCTCAGAACTGAGCATTCGCAGTTCAACCCGTGCAGTGAGAATGTATTTGTTAATGTGCAGCGAAATTTGTCTCTGTATCTCAATCCCCCAAAAAGCCACATTCACTCTCCGCGCACTCTTACAATTTTGGCGCGCACGCTACGTACAACACAATACAAAAGGTCGTTTTAACCACACGCATTGATCAAAGTCGCGATGGTTCAATCGGAACGCCGACGCTCCATGTCAGAGATTTGGTGTGAAGAAAAAGTTTTTCTGACCAAATCGACAACACACACGCGGCGACACACATCGTCACATCGACCGCCGTCGATGGAAGTGTGTGATGATCTAAAAATAGATCTGTGGGGCGAGTGAGAAGGGGGAGGGGCGTAGAACAAGAACGTAAGCGTGAGTCGTCGCGTGTGCGTGTGTGTACACTCAAGAACTCATTTTTTGCTCTTTCCTGGAACCCACATGTTTCTACATTCTTCTGATTTTAAGCAACAAAAGTAGAAGGGAAGTAGAAGGCTAATTCATTTCTACTTTCCTTGCTACTTTCGAGCGTGTTGACTCGCTTGGGAAGCGGCGTAGCACATGTCGTTCTCGTTCTCTCTTTCCTACCTCATTCGTTCTCAAGAGAATCACTGCCCAAGGAAACATCCCAAACGTCCAAAACGCGATGAATGGGTAAAACTATGGACCTGAGATGGGGCCCTATCTCAGTACCCAAACTGGTACCCAAAGGCAGACAATTTTGGACTTATTTTTTGAGAGAGAGCGAAAAAGCTGATGCTTCTCCCTCTTCTCACACTTCTCTCTAGAATTTCATTTGTATGAGTTCTAGGAAAAGGGGAAAGGGGAGGAGATGTAGCAAGTGAATTATATTGATGAGAAGAGGGGAGACACATTCATTCACCAGTCACCGCCAATATCGATAATTTGATATTGGCCGGTGGTGTTTGGGGTACTGCGTTCCGTGTGGACCACGGATGCTAAATGAAAATGCTCTGTATATTTCCGCCCAGGCTGCAAATGACAGCGCGTAAGACCAATTTAGCAGATTTATAACACCACATTGAAGAGTTTAATCGTTTTTTGGGCTTTTATACATATAAATCAAGCCATTTCTTCAATATAACATGGTAAAATTATTTAAAGTTATTTTACAAACAATTATTTTAACAATTCAGACTAAATTAAAAGATTTTTTAGTTTTATACCACACAAGGCCAATATTGATATTGTTGATGTTGTTCCCTTGTCCATACTGTCTGTGTTTATGTCGCTGCTGTCACACCACAATCGCGCGCAAATGAACAAAATCTAAACATACAGAACATCTAACGAGTTAAATTGCGTGCGTTATTGCGATAATCTAGTGGTTTCTAGCCGTGATTTTATCAAAAATAGGATGGACCAATCATTCTCGAAGCGTATTCGGCTCAACTCATATTTGTATCGTACCCGTAACCGTATAGTGGAGCAAGACCAGCTAGAAGAAAATAATACCAGTGAAAGAGAAAATGGTATGATGAAAATCATGAAGTTTGCTTGTACTTTTTATTAAACATGGTTTATTTTGCTTTACAGATAATGCACATACGCCAGATGTTGGTGCTACATCCTCACACGACAGTTTTCTTGTGGAACATGATTATGTTGAAGATGATCATGAAACTACTGCATACGCTGAGGAAGAAGAGGCTGTAATCGATTATCTCAAAAGCTCTGACCAGGAACAAGAAACATCAAACGAACCATTCTCCGTAAAATAAGCTTTGCAAACGTGGGCGGTGTCTACAAATCAAACTTATGATTCCTTCGAACAAGTCATGGGTATAATCGGTAAAGTAAGTTCTTGCAAATTGCCAAAAGATGCTAGAACTTTGCTAAAAATCAACCGCAATCGCTCTTCGGAAATTATTACCGTGCAAGGTGGACAGTATTGGTATCGTGGGATTCAAAATTGCTTCACTAACGAGTTAAGGTAATATTTCTGGATGTAAACAAATTCATTCTCATGTATAAGTATTACATATCGTTATGTTTTCTAATTTGTAGCGATGTAAACTTTGAAGCTGATAAAACAATTTTACTGAACGTGTCAATAGACGGATTGCCGATTGCCAAAAGCAACAATCTACAATTTTGGCCTATTCTATTTAACATTCATGGAATGCCGGAAATACCAGTCATGCCAATTTCAATCTATTGTGGAGCAACAAAACCAGCCAGCATAGAACGATTTCTCCGACCTTTTGTAGATGAGGTTAATTTTCTCACAAAAAATGGTGTGGTTGTAAAAAACAAGAAGTTTAACATCAAATTACGTGCTATTATCGCCGATTCTCCTGCAAGAGCTTTTATAAAAGGTAACTATTCAAATAAAATAATAGTCAAAAGCAACACAAATTAGGGTAACAAATTTTGTACAACAATTTTTCTTTTTCAAAAGGTGTTGCTTATTTCAACTCGTTAGATGGCTGCTTAAAGTGCACTTCGAAAGGAAAACACATCAATGGAAGAAACGCATACTCGGACACCGCTGGCCCAGATAGAACACATGAAGGTTTCAAAAACCGAGCTTACGGTGATCATCACTAACTAGATTCACCTCTTTTGGATTTAGATGAGTTTGACATCATCATACAAATTATTGTGGCAGATTCTCTGCATTTGATAGATTTAGGTATAACAAAAAGAATGCTGATGGCCTGGATGTTTGGTATGTTTGGTGTAAGAAAAAAATTAACACCTACACAAATCAACTTTATTACAGCTAAGTTACTTAACATCAAACTTCCTGCTGAGATCCATAGAAAATTTCGTCCACTTTTTGACATCAAACATTGGAAAGGATCAGAGTTTGCTTCATTTTTGTTTTATGGTTCATTTGTCGTTCTTAAGGACTCAATTCCTGAAGAACAATATAATCACTTC
Source organism: Anopheles coluzzii (assembly GCF_943734685.1). Lineage (NCBI taxonomy): Eukaryota > Metazoa > Arthropoda > Insecta > Diptera > Culicidae > Anopheles > Anopheles coluzzii. The sequence goes on from NC_064670.1 coordinate 69,083,781, forward strand.
ATGCTGTTTTTTGCAGCATTACATTGCTGTCTACAGAAGTTTACAAAGAGCATTGGCCATTAGCAAATAAGTTACTTCAGCTTTTTGTAAAACTGTACAGTACACTATATGGTCCAGAATATATATCAAGTAACGTACATAATCTCTTACATATTTTCAAAGAAGCCGAAAACTTTGGCCCCATTAACACAATCTCCTCATATGATTTTGAAAATGAGCTTCAACATTTAAAAAAATCATTACGAAGCGGGGGCAAATGCTTGGAACAAGCTATAAATAGAATAACAGAAAGCGAAGCATATCATACGCACGATACAAATCAACAAATTACTTTTCCTTCTATTCATCTTCTTGGAGAAACAGTTACTCTTCATATTCGTAAAGCTTTCTGTTTAAAAAATGATCAACGCAACGAATGGTTTTTGACAAAATCAGGATATGTTTGTCAATTCGGTACAGCAATCATGCAAGACGGAGTACAGTAGGTGACCGCTAACTGGATGTGTTTTAACTGGAGTGCTTTTTAACTGGAGGTTCGCTAACTGGAGTGATTCTCAGTTAACGAACACTTAAACGTCAAAACATGAAACATCCGGAATCTCATGAAGAGAAATTTGTCGCAAATATGCATTTTTCAAAGAAATTTAGGGGTTTTCACCTACGTTTGCTATTAATTTATGTTATTACACGAATTACTATACTTTATATCAACATAAATGAAAAAAAATTTGGTATGTTTATTCCAGCCCACGCCAATCAAAACAATCAATCCATAGAAACGTCACTCCAGTTAGCGAACATTGTTCGTTAACTGGAGCTTGTTTACCTCTCAGTTAGCGGTCACCTACTGTAATAGAAATATCAGCAAAAAAGATCATTTACTCGTCTAGTAGTTTCAGTTATCCTTACGATTCTAAAATGATAAATATTCACCGAGCAAGTACTAATGATTTAGAAGAAAGTTTTTTTAGACTAGGAATCAGCGATATAAAATGTAAATTAGTTGCGGCACCTCTTGCTCAAGAAGATGCATTCGATTTCGTTCCTTTAATTCACACATTAGTAATATGAAATAAATAATAAATATTTGTTGAACGTACATTTTAATTCGTTTTTTATATCATAAAAAATAATAACATTTCTTTGAATTCTTTAACATTTCTATAATAGGAACATGATACGCAACTGGGTAAAAGCTTTAATTTTACAAAAAGCCATTAATTCTGCTATCTGCTTGAAGCTTAACTGAGGATTACAGTAGTAATTAAACATAAATTAAACTAAACTTTGCGTCTATGAGGAACAGTTTTAACTTTTCCCACCATGCTAAGTCTTTGTTTTGAATGTTTAAACTTATTTTGGAAAAATGTTTTCATTCTTTGGTCCGTGGGTGAAACTCCATGACATGTTCCTATAAATTTAAAAATCTGAATAACCCTTTCATAATTTGAAAAACAAACTTTATCTGGCCCTAATCCTGTCCAGTTGGCTTGTGTTACAAAACCCTTTTTGAATATAATGTCCATGCTATCATGCAGTCTAGCTTCTGAACTGTCGGTCGGCAGCTTTGTATCTAAAAATTCCATAAATTTTTTTTTGAACTCTGGTTCCCCCAATCTTTCCTCCAGTCGATCTAGTTCTTCCCTGGTCCCCACCGTTTCCCATTCAAACGACGATTCCGCAACAAATCCTGGCCGTGGAATCAATTTGTCGGATAAAATATCTAACTGTGCTCGTATTAATTTCTGCTGCTTCTCCATATCCAGCATTTTCTTATGATACATGTCTGCCTGTCTTTGTTGCTCCCTCTGCATGGTGTCTAATTTTTCTAGTATGGCATCTAATCCCACGTTCTGTCCACTAGAAAAATCCGTTTGCGTTGCCATTGAAGCAGTAGATGAAAGGGCTGGAAATAAACGTTCATATAGTATTTTACAGCAAATAATATACTATAAAACAAATTTAAGACATACGTTTAGGTTCTCGTTGACAAGCACCCGAAGTTGATGCAGTTGTTTCCATAAACGAGAAGTGATCCAAAGAAGAACGAACTACCATCGATGTGGACGGTACATTGTCTACCATTGCATTATTCGTACGAGAAACCGGCTTGCGTTTATCGCTTGATACAGTTTCTAGAAATATTTGTTAACTATAGTTCTTGTTATAACACTCTTATACACTTTCTCACGTTTTGACGATGAAGCATTCTCGCGAGCCATGTTTTGACTTCCAGTATGGATAGACACTGACGATAACGATGAAAGCTCATTCAATAATTGCGGATGAAGCATTGTGGTAGGTGTGGTGTTGTTTATTGAATCTGAAAATGTATGCAATTTCATGTTAATGATTATGATTTTTAACAAAACATATTTAATTAAAACTTACTATTATTGTTTAACGGGAGCAATTTGTATTCTCCATTTTTTATCGACACAAGTAGCTTAGGTCGTTTGGCGCTAAGGATAAACAAAAAAAAAGATGAATGTGTGAAAAAAGTCACATCTTTCATTGCACGGTAAAACACACCTGTCCATGTTGGAAGTATCACGTTTATAAAGCGTTGTGAGCTGAACCAGATAATCGGGACACCGTGGCTCCGGCTGTACACGCAGGAACAGGTTCCCTCACGCTTGTTCCATGCAGGAGTTCTAAACAATTGGAATTGCCTCAGCACACAAGCACAAACACAGAAAAAGTTCTAAATAAACCAACACCGGCCTTACAAACAAAAGGAGCGTGTGTGCAGCGGAGATGAGATGAAGAGGAGTAGAAGAAGAAAACACAACCGAACCGAACCAAAGAATAGCCGAACTGTGCGAAGGCGAAAAGCGAAGTATAAACAAAATGAGCCCGAGAGGAACAACCGGGACAACCTAGGAGAAAGAAGAAGGAAGAGGGTGAGGGAAAAAAGATCGGTGGAAAGAGGGGGGAGAAAAAAGAGTCCGCCAATTTTTTTGCACTGTGGTAGGCCACTCAGTAATTTTTGGACATTGCATTACACCGTCAATAAAAAATATACACCACTTGAATGACATCTGGCCATATCTGTCAAAATCGGTCTAACCATATCGTTAAAAAGTCGGACTATCGGCAGTCCGACGGGAAGACGAAAAGTTTTACCGAAAGACGTCTTTTGGCTGTCATATGCAGCCTGGGCGTACAGTATCTCATTGCGGCGGAACCTTACAAATGTTATTGCGCGGTCGAGTAAGGAAACGCGCATCGGATCGATGGAAGAAAGGAGTAAGAACGAGGGGGGAGAAGAAGAAGCACAGAGAAAAACGCTGCACATTCACTCATACATTCTTACAGCAGCAGGCAATTCGCGAGAACATGAAATCGAGAGAGTATATTTTAACGCTCGCGAATGAGTGCAAGCAGGTGCGGTATAGAAGATAGAGCAAGACAGCCCAGTTTTTGTTCAAGCTTGGTCCAAAATGTTTCCTTGGGTAATTCACTTACTTCTCATTTCCTTCCCTTTCCCCTTCTCCTAGAACTCATACAAATGGAATTCTAGAGAGAAGTGGAGAAGAGGGGAGGAATCAGCTTTTAGCTCTCTGTCAAAAAATAAGTCCAAAATTGTCTGCCTTTGGGTACCAGTTTGGGTACTGAGATAGGGCCCCATCTCAGGTCCATAGTTTTACCCATTCATCGCGTTTTGGACGTTTGGGTGGTAGAGGAGAAGCGGCAGGAAGGTAGGGACGAACATCCAGCTTGCTAGCGCAGCACGTGGGAGCAGCGAGAGGGAGGCAGAGCTGGATGAAAGGAAGAACGAGGAGAGAAGACAGGTAAGACGGGCACGTGTGTATCCCGCACCGGTATTAGGCAGTGTGAATTGTGTGAGTATGTACATATGTATGTGTGAGTAAGAAGGTGAAATAAAGAGCGTAAGCATGTGCGGAATCGACAAATGAGAGTAAGAGTCTTTGTAGGGAGAATGGAGAGAATGAAAGAAATTGAGAAGGGATGTTGCATACATAAACCAAATGTATGATACACGCAGTCGCACGGTTGCAAAAACCTTCTCTATAGTTCTGCTATCGAGAATGATTTGACCGCGCTATACCCAACCAGCATTATCGCGCGATTTTTATGTGTATCTATCATTTTTCTCATTCTAACATTCAAACAATTTTTCATTCTGCCTCGCTCTTCTGGGTGTTGGTCTGTATTTGCTTGCGACTTGGCTGTGTCGCATCAACGATTCGCATGTTTCATTTAGCTCATCCCTTTCCATCGTTGGAGAGAAACTCTTGCGTCTCGCTTTTCTGGGACTTGTCCAAATTCGCTTGCTACACCAATCGTTCACGCAAGCGTTCTCCTCTCGCCCGCTCTTTGTATCATTGTACAGGTACTCCCCGATATACGCTATCAATGCGTACCGGAGGCAATAGCGTATCTCGAATATACAATAGCGAAAGTCGAATTTCGAGGTTTTCAGTCAAATTATAACTAATATCCGTATAACTTTGCATGAAGTGGTAGGTTTTAGCCACTTAATTAGTTATTTGATCTAATTTCAACTGAATTTTTCAATTTTATACCATTTGAAATGGTTTTTAATATTCAACCAAAATGGAATTTATTTTGCATTTGACATTCGATTTCTAAAATTAGTACTACTTGTTCAAAGAACCGTCAAATTTAGAAAAAAAGCGTATAGCGAAATCGTGTATATCGAGTATGGCGTATATCGGGGAATACCTGTATAGGAACACGAGGAAGGCGCTGCTTCGCGTTCACATGAAAATGTGGTAGTGTGAAATCAAGTTTGCAAGCGGTAGGACGCGTCGGTGTGTGTCCGTTTTTTCTCTCGTGAAACCAGTACGGAAAAACTATTTGGTAAGTACAGTTTTTAATAAAGGGTTATATCAATCTTTATCAAACTGAATTGTATTGATAATTGTGATATAAAATCAATTTCGTTTTTTTTTTAAAAGAAATCGTAACACACGCACGAACGGAAGTGAGCACGGACCACAACAGAAGCAATATTCAATTGGTTGGTAAGTATTGTGCTTGACGTTAAATTGAACAGCTGTTGGCAAAATAGTTAATATTTCCTTCTATCCCTAGGAGTGCCGAAAACAGAACAGGAGAGGAAAGAAGGCAGGAACGATTCGATCCTCCAACGTGCTAGCGCCTGGTAGAGGAGAAGCGGCAGGAAGGTAGAGACGAACATCCAGCTCGCTAGTGCAGCACGTGGGATCAGCAAGAGGGAAGCAAGCAGGACGCGTACACACCATTCGACGAAGGCAAAGCTGGAGGAAAGGAAGAACGAGGAGAGAAGGCAGGCAAGACGGGTACGTGTGTATCCCGCACCGGTTTTAGGCAGTGTGAATTGTGTGAGTATGTAAATATGTATGTGCGAGTAAGAAGGTAAAATAAAGAGCGTAAGCATGTGCAGAATGGACAAAAGAGAGTAAGAGTCTTTGTAGGGAGAATGGAGAGAATGAAAGAAATTGAACAATAATGTAGTATACAGAAACTAGATGTATGATACACGCTGTCGCACCGTTGCAGAGACGTGCTCTTTAGTGCTGCTAATGAGCACGATTTGAGAACGTTTTGAGCCCGTTTTTTCTCATACAAAATTTTAAAATGTCGCGCGATAATGTCGGTTGGGTAGAGAACATTTCTTCAGTACAAAAAAAAACGGTTGCAACGTGACAATGTCGGTTGGGCAGTGGTTTGTGGCGTTATCAGATGTGTTCCACGAAAGAATTTATTTTTGAAGAAGGTAAGCTAATCACTATACATATCGTTCAATTTTTTCCACAATCAAGATTTAGTTATGAACAGGCATGTCTAGAATAATATAAAAACATATTTTTAATTAAAAACGTTGACCTAACTCTACAAAATGCATGCCTTCAATCGATGTGGGCCGCGGCAAATGCATTTTGAAAGCCAAGTGGTCCGCAAACTTAAAAAAAGGTTGGAGAGCACTATGCTACATAATTGGCCAATTTATTTCATTCTCTCAATTCTCCCAAAACTAACTCAGACTCTCTCTCATTTCTCCATTCCACACATTAGCTCTTGTTTTTTACCTCTATACTCGCTCATACACTTTTCAATACAGGTGTCTCCCGAGATACGACTCCCTCGAGTTACGACAGTTCGCAGATAAGACGATTTTGATTTAGACAGTTAAAAGTAGTCATAGAGACGAAATTTATGTTTTTTTTTTCAATTTCTTGCTGATAACCGTTCCACGCACAATTTCAAAGATTCCCCAACTACCCGATCTTGAATATTTATATCGTGTTAACGGCTTTTGAAATAAAATTTATACCGTTATGCTTCAAATTACGGACAGCTTAAAGTTCCGGACATTCGGCATGTAATATAATATCTTCATATCCAGTCTCTGGACATGCTGATTTTTAATTTTAGATGTTTGCCATGATGTACTAGAATAAATTAAAAATCTGTTTGACCCCTGCTACCCCTGATGCCACAGTCAATTAAAATTTTCTGTCGGTCAGTTCACCACCAGGGGTATTCCTAGTAGTTTTGCTTCAACCCCACGCCAGGGTTATTTCTTTGATAATTCTTATTAAACCCGTCCTCGTGCATTTCAATACACCAAAATCAATTGTGGGAGTATTTCTTCTTCTTCTTCTTTGACTCAACAACCGATGTCGGTCAAGGCCTGCCTGTAACCACTTGTGGGCTTGGCTTTCAGTGACTAATTGATCCCCCCCCCCCCCCCCATAGCAGGATAGTCAGTCCTACGTATGACGGCACGGTCCATTTGGGAATTGAACCCATGACGGGCATGTTGTTAAGTCGTACGAGTTGACGACTGTACTACGAGACCGGCTATGTGGGATTATTAATCAACGCGAAAACAACAGTGTTTTATCATATTGTGCTCTGAATTTTATTAAACCACATATTAATTTCTGTCCGGAAAACGAAGCAGGATTTTTTATTTTGTTTTAAATTCCGGACAGCGGAAGAAAATTGTGATTTATTGTATAAAAATATGTTTTTACACCGTCTTAATAACAGGAAAATACGTTGCTTGAAGGTTAATTTGTTATGTCGTAGAAGAAACACCGGTCCAGACGTTAAAACAAGTTAAAAAATTAAAAGGTTATGTGTGTGTGTAAGTTTGAAGATTTTTAAAGGAATTTTATGGCTGTCCGGAAAAAGAATCAAATCGTCCGTAATTTGAAACATGAGCTCAAAACTGTCCTGAATATGAATCAAAATGTAATAAGTTCTAAGATAGTTACGGTCGCCATGTAATGTGAGGAGCGTACATACGGTACATACTGTACATCGATCAACCGTCGCGGTAGGTCAGTGTTTCGCTGACACGTATCGAGGTAGAATAACACTTTGTTAGAAGCGGACTTTTCAACGCTTGATCGTCCAGGCGATCATAGAAACCTTTAGGAGGTTTCCCTTACTGGAAACGTTGGAGTTTAGAAGCCTTACCTTGGGTAGGGGGACATAACTAAACTCTTGAAATAAGTTGGAAGGCGAAGTATTAGGAAGCGTAACGTCCTATCTTGGCAGTCCGAACGAATCTGACTTGCCATGGTTGGAATTGGTTTTATTTATACTCAAGATATGTTATGGGTTTCGTACATTTGGTTTTTGGAACATGTTTTTGTCCTAATTAAATGTTTTTGTTATTAGTAACAACTTATAAATTGAAATGGTGTGAAGTGTTTGTCGATGTGTGCCTATGCTTTGGTTTCACTGTATTGCGAAATAAGGTTTCAACTATTGTTGCTAAAGAATGGATGTTTTCGTCACTGAGCTTATAACTTGCTATGCGTTCTCGGTTCACCTAGTTTGCCCGCAGTAACGCCTGATTTGCTTATTATGCGTCTTTCGGGTGTTTTCAAGAAGTGTGTCATAATTGTTTTTATATGAAAGGTGGGGCCTGAATTCTTCCAGTTGCTTTGTTATGGTATGATATGATTTGCTGAGTGTGTTATAATGATTATGTAGCAATGGTGTGATTTCTATAGTGAGGTGTGGTCTATAGCTGATAGTGTGGTTTATAACAAGTTCTGTTTAGCAGATATGCTACAAAAATATCGTTGCAGTTTTATGATATTTTTAAATGTTTCGAGTAAAATTATTGGAAAGATTTAATTATGTGTGTGGTTGCCCTGAATAAGTTTAACCGTCATGGAAACGACCGCCTACCCGCGTAAGTTTCGTAGCTTTATTTCAGAATAGCTTTGGATTAAAAAGTCGTATCGACTTCAAATTTTAAAAATGCCTCAGAAAAGATGTTTTCTAACCATGCACAATAAAAAAAGAATCAAAAATGTCAATATATTATTACACAACAAGCAATAAAATTTAACTGCAATACAACGTTTCAAAGAAAAGTAAAAGACATAATCATCCACTCAAAACATGCGGCAAGGCCAATTGGGGTGTTGAAGTTACAGCACATTTTTTATTAAAAAAATATTGACAGGATTTTTAAAATTCTCATTTATATGTTGTAAAACATTATTATGATCCTATAAGACAATTTTCATTCAAATATAACAAGTAATTCAAAAGATATACGCTTTTAACTACGAAAAACATCATCCTTCCTTACAAAATATATAGCCTACCCGTGTAGGCGGTTGTACGGTTACGTAGAGTTTTTTGGTCGTACACAAGACGGTTACTAAACTTGGGATCTAAACTAAATCTAAAAACTAAACTGGGGATCTATATTCACGAAAGCTTGGACTAAAACTAATTTGCTAGATTGGTGTCTCGGTGCTGGAAGGTGTTCTTCTGTCTGCCGGAGCCAACCACCTGATGCGATCATATTCATGCCATCTGCATGGTGTCGTCTGCATACTGGACGGTCCATCCCATCAATATGACACCGCACGTGGACGTTCCGTTCGCGATCTTCGCCGGTTGTCGTGGGAACCTGCTTCTAGTGCGGTTCCCGTTGGAACATGACTCCGAGGCTCGCTTGCAACCGTATGTTTGTCTAGCACGTGTACATACCTATTTATTTTTTTTCTCTAATGTAGTAGGTTTGTTCTAGTAAAGTGAGTAATACGGAGGTTTGACCGATTAAAATTGAATTTTTAAGAAAATATAAACTGCCAACAATGTTTTAAGTGTCCGTAATTCGAAGCAGTACGGTACATTATCCAATATTACAGCCGTTGCCGTCAAATTTCGAAGGCTCGAAGTCACCAATTTTTGACAGTGTGCAGTGTTTTTGTCTCGAATGCGTCAATTTTTGTCAGTGCACGTCAATTTTTGTCTCGAAGGCACCAATTTTTGTCTCATGGTCATCAATTTTTGTCGCTTGTTCTTGAAATTTTGCCTCTTTACATATCAACATGAGTTTACCTGATTTGACGCGTAGTTGGGGTTATTTAATTGTAGTAACATTTAATTTCAATAAAGAGAGGAGTCTCAATGTGCCGCTTAATCGTGACGGCTGTGTTTGTTTTGTGATTATTGTAATTTACCCTTGCGTGATCAGTTTTGTAGTGTCTGCTGCGTGCGGTAATGTCCGTGCGTGGTAGCAAAAGAGATAGAGGCCGTAGCCGCTCTCGTACACCTCCTGACGTATGTCGTCACAAAACCTCTCGCTCACTCAGCGAAACTAACATGGATGGTAATGAAGAGAACATGGATAATGGTTTTATCGAAGTACGGGGGAAATAATCATCCAAGAAAGTTTCTGCAGCAGATCTAAATTTTGCTGCTCCTGGCCCCTCAACAGCTGCTTCCACAGCTCCTTCCTCATCTTCGGCCGTAAACCGGCACCCCACGTCCAAAGGACGGATTCCACCAATTGTGGTGAAATCAATACCCTTATTCGTCCTCCGTCCTACGCTCCAAGCCGGAGGAGTAACCGTTGAATACCAGCTGAGTGGTTTGGGCACAAAGATCTTCGTACGCTCAGCGGAAGACCGAAAGAAAGTCATGAACTTTCTTGACCATCAGAAGGCGGAGTATTACACTCATGACCTCAAGGAAGAACGTCCTTTCAAGGTGATTATACGTGGACTACCACTTCTAGACACAAACGACCTTATTGATGAACTCAAGGTGAAACACAAACTTGATGTTCTAGAAGTTCATCGAATCAAGCGTCGCAATGAAGAGAGCATCAGCTACCATCAGCAATTCTACTTAGCACATTTCAAGCGTGGTACGTGCTCCATGGCCAAACTCGAGGCCATTCGTGCCATCCATTCGATCATCATTCGATGGGAGCCCTATCGCGGAGGACGCAAAGGCCCAACTCAGTGCTTACGGTGCCAGGGATTCGGCCATGGCACAAGAAACTGCCACATTCAACCTCGCTGTGCAGTATGCGCACAAATGCATCTCACTGATGAATGCAACTCCAGCAACGTTGGAGATCCTGCAGTAAAATGCATCAACTGTGGCAACAACCATAGTGATAGAGACAAAGAATGCCCACAACGTGCTAAGTACATAGAAGTACGGAAGTGGGCTAGCGAACGCACCAAAAAGAGCCAACCCACGAGTCGTAAGAACCCTGCGCCCGCTCTAAACTCCTTAGAACTTTTCCCCCCAGGCCCCTCGAGCATGCCACCCCCTGCTCCGTGCAGTACCGCATGGTCCCGTAAAACTCTCAAGCCACCAATTCCTGCTGGCTTCGAATATAACCTTGCCCAGCGCCTGGCCAATGCCCAAGCCTCGGTCCCTGAGCCTGAGGCCTCCGATGAGCTTCATGATGCCACTACCCTCATGAAGATCTTTCGGGAAATGAGTTCAAAGCTCCGCCATTGCCGTACTAAGGCTGACCAAATCTCCGTACTTGGTGAACTCATCATTCAGTATGGATAAGCTCACTACCATGCTTTGGAACGCTAATTCGGTCAAACCTAAAGCTATCGTCCTTCAAGACTTTCTTCGTCAACACCATATTGATGTGGTTCTACTAGTGGAGACTCATCGTAGTCCGCAGATGAGTTTCCACATTAATGGTTATATTGTTCATCGACTGGATCGAGTTACTGCGCACAGATCTGGAGGAGTGGCCATAGCGATCAAAGCGAATCTACAACATGTGCTGCTCCCACACTTCGCTACTAACATAATTGAAGCCATTGGCGTGCAATTTACATCAGCGGCTGACCACCTTGTACTACTGGCTGCCTACTGTCCCAGACAGTGTTCAACAGCCAACAATCTGGCGACTGTCTTTAACGAGGATCTGTGCAAAATAACACGGTCAAATCATCGAATTGTTATCGGTGCTGATTTCAATGCTCGTCACCAGATGTGGGGCAATCATCGTAACAACACCAACGGTGTCCATCTTGCAGAACACCTTCTAAATGGCAGCATCACCTTTGAGTTTCCTGACCAAGCAACTTTTATATCTCATAACGGCATTCCACCAACGCTGGACTTGTTTTGGACCAACACAACTATTAGTAAACCAGTAGCTACCGACGGTCTCAACTCCGATCATTTTCCAGTCATTACGGAAATCGAGCTTAATTCTCCACGTCCACCTCCCTCCACTCGACGGAACTATAAGCTCGTCAACTGGGATAGATACGGCCAAATAATCGATCTCCACATACTTCACACAGATATTGACACTGCAAATGATATTGATGTTGCCATTCACAACCTGGAAGATGCTATCCAAGTTGCTGAAGCTGAATGCGTCCCTTTGGTGACAACAAAGACTGCTGTGCTCACCCTGGATCCACTGACTAAGGGTCTAATCGCCGAGAGGAACATGCTGAGCCGTCAACATCAAAGAACTGGTAATCCCGCGCTGAAACAACGCTCGTCCATGTTGGGGAGACTTATTGCAGATCGCGTCGAAATGATTCGCAATATTAATTTTGCAAACATGGTCAAAAGATTGGACCCGAGAGCACATCCATTCTGGAAACTCGCCAAGATTCTGAGGAAGAAACCGAGACCTGTTCCTCCTCTCAAATTTAACGATGATGTTGTTATCACAGCCCCGGAAAAATCATTTGCCCTTGCGTATCAGTTCGTCCAGGCCCATCAACTCGGATCCAGTATCAACAGTCCTCATGAAGCTGATGTAGCAGCCTCCTTACACCAACTTAATCACCAGCTTCCACCAACACCACCCGAAGCTCGTGTTTCGAGTGATGAGGTTAAAGGGGCCCTGACCACCTTGGCCAACATGAAAGCACCAGGCTTCGATGCGATACTCAATCTGCTGTTGAAACGATTGCCCTCTCGAGCACTTCAGCTACTCGCCAACATCTTCTCAAAGTGCTTTGAGTTAAGCTACTTCCCGTCATGTTGGAAGTGTGCCAAGGTCATTCCCGTTCTCAAACCTGGGAAGGACCCGACACTCCCAGCAAGCTTCAGACCTATCAGCCTTCTTGCAGCGTTGGGCAAGCTATTTGAGAAGGTAATTTACTGGAGGTTGCGTGATGCTATCTTTGAACTCAACATCTTTCCACCTGAACAATTTGGATTCCGCGCTGGACACTCGGCTACCCATCAGCTGCTGAGACTGCATAACACCATCCTGAACAACAAACGTCTTTCGAAGTCCACAGCCGTTGTCATGCTGGACTTTGAAAAGGCGTTCGACAACGTTTGGCATGATGGCCTGCTCTACAAGATGTCAATCAAGGGGCTACCTCAGTTTCTCATCAAAATGATTCGGAGTTATCTGCAGGATCGATCGTTCCGTGTCGCTTTAGGATCCACAATATCAGATAGTATCAGCATCTCGGCGGGAGTTCCCCAAGGTAGTATACTGGGACCACTTCTTTTCTGTATCTTCCTGGCTGACATACCTTCGCTACCACAAGGGTGTGAACTGTTCCTCTTTGCGGATGACACAGCTGTAGCCGTTAAGGGACGCAAACCTGATGAACTACGTTTTAGAGCTCAAAAATGTGTTGACATCATCGTTATATATGTACAAGATTGGAAACTTAAAATCAATCAGGATAAAACTCAGGCAATAATCTTTCCACACAGAATGCGTAGATCACTATTGAGCCCTTCTGGCAGACATAGAATTATTATTTTAGGCAGCACTATTAGCTGGTCTCGTACTGCAACATACCTTGGTGTTATCTTTGATCAAAAGATAAACTTTAGAGATCACGTAAACCATTGTATCCATAAATGCCAGATATTAGTTAAAAGCTTATATTTCCTCATTAACAGGAGATCCAAATTGCATCAGGTCAACAAACTGGCAATCTACAAAACCATTATTTTACCTACAATAACTTACGGCAGCTGTGTCAAACTCATTTCCTCAGAGGGCCGCAAGTACAAATTTTCAGTGATTCGCGGGCCGCAAAGTTGAGAATGGAAAATATACCCCAATATTTATGTAAAATACTTTTTTTACATTTTTATTGTTAAACAAATTGACTTTTTGTACTCCTCGCTTCTTATCTGGAATCGTTTGTTATGTACAAATTCGCGATGTTATTTTTATATGTGCTCTTTTTTATATGAGAAAAAAATTTTAATGTACTTTCAATGTTATTATTAAAATAGGACTTTTTTCATTACTCGCGTTCTCTTACGGCAGTTCTGCTAGAAAATATCTGTCAAACACACTTTTTCACTGAAGTAGGAGAAGTCTAGCAGCCTGTAGTGAATCTTTGTCAAGCAATCCGAGCTATCCATCAATGGATGAATAACAACCATATTTGCTTGCAATTTTTTGGCAGATCAAGAGAAAAATTGTAATTGTTGAAGAAAACGTATTCCGTTTAGCATACGTGCGCGCGAGAGAGAGAAGGAGTGAGAGAGGGAACTTAATCGTTGTCGCCGTGCGCTGCTCAATGAGAGAGCGCTACGCGCTGACCGAGAGAATTCTTATCAGCTTAATCAGTCGCGTTCTAAACTCTGACCCGATCAGTCGCGTTCTGAACTCTGACCCGATCAGTAGCATTCTGATCCCCGTACCAACAAGTAGCGTTCTGATCCCCGTACCAACAGGTCACGTTTTGACCTCAGACCCAAAAAGTCGCGTTCTGACCAATCAGTTCTAAAGTGAAATAAACTTGTGAATTAACAACATCTTACAAACATATACAGTGTTCGGACAGTTAAAAGTGCATATCACATCTAACCCCAAATCCCCTACAGTAATAACACGTGTTTAAACGTTATTGTGTAGGATTGCGCCCTACACTAGATAGTTAAAACTCGCGACTCGAGTTTTCTATGGGAGCAAAAATCAGCACAGATACCATATTCACCGGAGAGCGCTAACAAGTGTCAAGCAAGAGCTACCCGCCAAGGACTCTTTGCAAGATTTGCTAGCAAGGTGATATGAAGATGTAGAAATAAATTCTGGCTCCAAAATCTGTGCTGTTAACTGAATTCTGAATGTATTTCTTGGGGTACTCATTACAAATTGCTGTGTTCCGTTAGCGATGTTTACATTTTTGGGTTTGTAAGCTGGCTTAATTTCCCCTCTTTCCGTGGACATACAAATGTTTCCTAATTATTAGCCAATATCATCCCTTTGACCCTATATAACTTTAATCCCGGGTATAACTAATCACGCAGATGGCGCTACTGTGAAGTTGGGAGTAATTGTGTCATTGCCTCGAGATGGCGCTGCTATTGGTTTTATGGCTTAATTCACGTGCACAACAAATTGCCTGCATTTTGGTGCATTTCAATCCTAAACAATTATTTTTCGCTAATTTCCAAGTTCCAAGTGTTCTGGTGATATATTAATTTCTTATAACAAGAACCCGTATTTTACGAATAACTTTTTTTAAATTACGATAATTTTATCAGACGAAGAGTCGTGGTGTGTGATCCCATACAGATCGGCAAATCTGTTTGTGACACTTGAAGGGAGATGATTCGCGAATTGAGGAATTGAGGACTGTGTGAGCTAATCTAATAATAAGCTTTGTATTGCAAGGCTTCGGCATTTCGATTATTTTTATCTTTAATCTAAATCCTTTAGGCTTAAGCGTAATCATATCATTTTGGATTTGATTTTTGGGGAGGTTGGAAATTACATTAATTCGTCTTGCAGAATGTTGGGTACAAATAATTCCAACTTGGCTACAATCATTTTTATTAACATTTATGGTGGCATGTTTATGACAAAAAACAGAAGTGGCTCCAATCGAATATCAATGATGTAACATTCTAAGGTCGGAAAAAAATCGGAGCCGAATGAATCCTTTACTCGGCAGTCGGGGGCATGGAGATTGTCAAATTCGGTGGGACAACCGATGACTCCAACGGTTCCGAATGGCTCTAAACGGCTCTATAGGCTTCGGACGGCACCGAACGGAACTGTTGGTTTGATTTGGCCGGATTCGAAGTCGGAATAGCTATGATCGGAAATGGTTTTGAGCCGTGGATGCGATTCCGGCAATCAATCACTAGTTGTTGCAAAGTTTCCTAGTGTATGTATCAAGTTATTTTCATTCCTTTTTCGTTTGTAGCCAGTTGACGCAGATCTATATTTCCATACAGAATGTGCAATCGAGTGTGCACAAAATTATGCTAATATTCAGAATTTAATCGAAACATAATACCACTGAGTTTGCATTCGATTCCATGTTTCTTACGGGTCTCGATTGATATGTACGTTTGTGTAGAATAAGTTTATGAGATGTTATGGGTACATTCATAGTTTCGAAAAATATACCAACAAAAGGATTGTTCTTCTTTGGAAAATTTAATACACTTTGACAAATAGTAATAACAGATTTATGGTTTGCAGTGCTTTTAGCAATTCTCAAAATACTCTCGCGGGCCGCATTCAGAATCGACGCGGGCCGCATGCGGCCCGCGGGCCGCCAGTTTGACATACCTGACTTACGGTATCCCGGTTTGGAGTAGCTGTGCTGTATCAAATCGGAAAAAAACTCCAGGGCAAGTTAAACAAAGTTCTGCGGATGATATTAGATGTAGAGTATAGAACGAGATCCAGACAAGTTTATGAAATGGCAAACACAATTCCTATTAACGACATAGCGTCACATGCTCTTGCAAAGCTCAGAAGCTCGAGCACTGCTGAATCACCGTTGTTGCGACAACTTTTGTCATCTTTGTGATATTGAATTATGTATATAGAGAGGAGAAAAAAAAATACTCGATTTCAATTTTAAATTCAACACCCAATTACCAACTATATCAACAAATCAACTGCCTAAAAGCATACTTTTTCACCATTAGCGTTGTAAAGCGGAATCTCGCTGTGTCTCGCACGAACTACTACTATAAAGTACTAACTTAACTTGGAACCTTTAATAAAATGACTTTCAATGCAAAATTTCAATAAAAATCTGTGGTTTATGAATATTTTATTGGGATTTTAAGGAAAATGCTTCAAATTGTTTGACTTAATTTCAGGTACGTAGATCAACACAGCTGATTGCTTTTGAACAACGAATATACTTTGTACTCCTCAATCGAAAATGGCAGTACAATGATAAACCGTACGGATTGCGAGAGCTATTTAAGTAATTTATTTAACTATTTGCCACGATTGCCGGTCTCGTAATACAGTCGTCAACTCGTACGACTTAATAACATGCCCATAATGGGTTCAAGCCCCAAATGGACCGTGTCGCCATACGTAGGATGGACTATCCTGCTATGGGGGGTAATCCATAAGTCACTGAAAGCCAAGCCCACAAGTTGTGGTACAGGCAGGCTTTGATCGACAACGTTCGTTGAGCCAAAAGAAGAAGAAGATTTGCCACGATGCCAAAATGAAGAAATAATCGAGCATTAATCTTCTCTAAATTGTTTTGATATTATTATAAATAAGACATAACACTATGTGAAATAAACAGATTTCCTGAATTAATTCCTTTGCATTGTATAACCGCTCTAATTTTGTTGAGCATTCTGCAATTATTAAAATATTAAAATAACGAAAAAATACCAAGAGACAAAAATTCGTGACCATGAGAAAACCATCCAACTAAAAACACATCCAAATTAACCAACAATCGAATCAGCTGAGACACAAAACCTACCATGCAATAAATGCTTAGCACACACAAACCGTAGGACAGGAAGCGCGAACCGACAATTTATAAAAACGTAACGCGACGGTAACATGAAACGCGCCTCGCAACTAAGAACGGATGCAAAACGATTGCGCAACAATAACGCCAAGTGACAAACAAACAACCGGACATTGACTTTATATTTTGATGAACGAACCTCAAACCAGGAAGGTGAGCAAACACATAATGAAAATAGGTCAATATTAGTCGTAACCATAAAATAAGTGTAAAACGACATTGTGTCATCACTGTTTAAGAATTCGTTATAAATAAAGCTTATTCGAAACAGTGAGACAGTTCACTAGTTTCATACACGTAGATCACTCGTGTTTAGTGTTTCTCCCCATTAGCAGATGCCACCGAAGGCTCTGCCCAATTGGTAACCACGTTTGGTTATCATCTGTTCAGTCGGTTGACCGATCAGCATTACCCCTTCTACGGAAGAAGTGCAAGTTTGCACCTTAATCGGTTAATACTCCCGTAGCGTTTTAACGCCACCTGGAATCCGATCCATCGCGCAAGTAAAGTTTCGTAGTTCATCCCGTCCGTTGCATAAGTTTAACTTGACCATCTCTTCCTAACGCAGTGAACGAATGATGCAATTCATTTGCAATCAAACCAACTACGGTACGTTCTCGCTAGTGATGGGCGGGTCGACCCGAACCTATCGGGTCGGAGCCATCCGTAAGCGACCCGGAGTCGTTCGGGTCGACCCGAAAGGTACAAGGAGGTTCAGTGGGTGCAACTACTCCGGTAGGTGCGAGAAAGCATAAGCGACTCCGACCCGTTGGTGCAACGAGTTCGGGTCGGGTCGGGCCACAGTAGGTTCAGTTTGACCCGAGGGTGCAGCGAGTTCGGGTCGACCCGATAAATCAGTAGGTGCGAGAAAGCATAAGCGACTCCGACCCGTTGGTGCAGCGAGTTCGGGTCGGGTCGGGCCACAGTAGCATCAAGATAGGTTCAATATGACCCGACCCGACCCGAACTCGCTGCACCAACGGGTCGGAGTCGCTTATGCTTTCTCGCACCTACTGATCTATCGGGTCGACCCGAACTCGCTGCACCCTCGGGTCAAACTGAACCTACCGTGACCCGACCCGACCCGAATTCGCTGCACCAACGGGTCGGAGTCGCTTATGTTTTCTCGCACCTACTGATCTATCGGGTCGACCCGAACTCATTGCCCCCGCGGGTCGGATTTGATTCCGACTCCGACCTAGCGCACCCGCTGCACCCACGGGTCGGAATCAATTCCGACTGGCTTGCACCTGACTCCGGGTCGGGTCATGAAATGAATCGTATGACCCAACACTAGTTCTCGCCTCGATACCCCGCCTCGTTCTGCATTATTCCTCCACACCCAAGTAGCAACCGAAGCTTTTTTCTCCCAGTTTCAACCCCCTCATGTCCACAAACTGCCTTCGCTTACTATTCCTATCCCGTTTCTACATTCCACAACGTTTGTTGCGTTCTCGCTCATCAGGGTGTTAGTCAATTCTCTCTTGCCACACGAAGAGAATTCTCCTGCACACTTCGTGTGTTGGATTCTACCCATCCCTGTTGAACACACGTCATTTTCTTCCATCGCACTCATCAGGGTGTTTGCTCTTTTCCATCCAAGCCAAAGAGCGACTTCAGTGTGCTCTGAACCGTGGATGTGAGAGTGTGTGTTTGTGTGCTGCGTGAACTATTTTTCCTGCGTGAAACACTTTACATACTGCGCCATCCGCGGAGTTCTTTCTGCTTCATCGGAGGACGAACTTTTATCATCTAATTGTTTGGGTAAGTGTCTTTTTCTAAGTGTCTAGTGCTATGTGACATTTATTCTAATTCTAATATTATTCTAATATGCAATGTTTTGCACATTACAAGTTTCAGATGTGTGCTGCTACCGCTAGCTGTTCCTCAAACTACTTAAAAAGTGTGACACTGTGTGCACAGGCGTTCAAGTTTCAATTGATCCTCAAGCACAAAGGTAAGTTTGTCACATCTTTAAATGAAGTGTAATCTTTTTAACAAAGTGTGTCTATTAATTGTGTATTTTCATCAACAGCCTTCATACAACACCGCGGTTGAGGCGCGCCAAATCTGATGACATCTTTCCTGAACCAAGCAGGCTGAACACGCGCACCACCACGGGCTCCAGCGCGGTGTGAAGAGGGAAGAAGAAAAGGCAGAATTGGAAACAGCCGCACCAGGCTTCCAACCACCGTGTGTGTGTATGTAAGTATGTGAGAACACATGTGTGAATCCTCTTGTGGGAACTGCAAAAAGAAGAGAATAAAGAGTGTGAAGCAGCTAGACTGCCGCAACCAAATCAAGAGAGTGAATTCTCATTTCAATCCGAAAAACTGGGAGAGAGTGATGACATGCGAGAGAGAATAAAACTAGAAACACGAGAGAGGACACGAAGCGCTTTCGGGTTTTTTTCGCCTTCGCGCACTTTTTGCTTTATGCGCGCGAAAAAGTGAGCCTTGATCAGCGCGATGGCTCCCATACAAAGGCCTTCGGCTTTGCTATCTGGGCATTCCGCGAATCGATTTACCGCACACGGTTCTGGTAAG
Organism: Anopheles coluzzii; assembly: GCF_943734685.1. Classification (NCBI taxonomy): domain Eukaryota; kingdom Metazoa; phylum Arthropoda; class Insecta; order Diptera; family Culicidae; genus Anopheles; species Anopheles coluzzii. The sequence goes on from NC_064670.1 coordinate 69,103,354, forward strand.
CAAAGTGCGCGCCGAACCTACCACAACTTTAATTCCCAGATATTCTACATACGTCCCTACTAGCAATGAGAATGAAAAAGTGTGCGACTTTCAGGCGAGGGGCATGTAGAAGCATGGGGAGACGGTTGGAAATTCGCGGAATTGCTCGGAGCCCAGATAGCAAAGCCGAAGGCCTTTGTATGGGAGCCATCGCGCTGATCAAGGCTCACTTTTTCGCGCGCATAAAGCAAAATGTGCGCGAAGGCGAAAAAAAACCCGAAAGCGCTTCGTGTCCTCTCTCGTGTTTCTAGTTTTATTCTCTCTCGCATGTCATCACTCTCTCCCAGTTTTTCGGATTGAAATGAGAATTCACTCTCTTGATTTGGTTGCGGCAGTCTAGCTGCTTCACACTCTTTATTCTCTTCTTTTTGCAGTTCCCACAAGAAGATTCACACATGTGTTCTCACATACTTACATACACACACACGGTGGTTGGAAGCCTGGCGCGGCTGTTTCCAATTCTGCCTTTTCTTCTTCCCTCTTCACACCGCGCTGGAGCCCGTGGTGGTGCGCGTGTTCAGCCTGCTTGGTTCAGGAAAGATGTCATCAGATTTGGCGCGCCTCAACCGCGGTGTTGTATGAAGGCTGTTGATGAAAGTACACAATTAATAGACACACTTTGTTAAAAAGATTACACTTGATTTAAAGATGTGACAAACTTACCTTTGTGCTTGAGGATCAATTGAAACTCTAACGCCTGTGCACACAGTGTCACACTTTTTAAGTAGTTTTAGGAACAGCTAGCGGTAGCAGCACACATCTGAAACTTGTAATGTGCAAAACATTGCATATTAGAATAATATTAGAATTAGAATAAATGTCACATAGCACTAGACACTTAGAAAAGGACACTTACCCAAACAATTAGATGATAAAAATTCGTCCTCCGATGAAGCAGAAAGAACACCGCGGATGGCGCAGTATGGAAAGTGTTTCACGCAGGAAAAATAGTTCACGCAGCACACAAACACACACTCTCACATCCACGGTTCAGAGCACACTGAAGTCGCTCTTTGGCTTGGATGGAAAAGAGCAAACACCCTGATGAGTGCGATGGAAGAAAATGACGTGTGTTCAACAGGGATGGGTAGAATCCAACATACGAAGTGTGCAGGAGAATTCTCTTCGTGTGGCAAGAGAGAATTGACTAACACCCTGATGAGCGAGAACGCAACAAACGTTGTGGAATGTAGAAACGGGATAGGAATAGTAAGCGAAGGCAGTTTTTGGACATGAGGGGGTTGAAACTGGGAGAAAAAAGCTTCGGTTGCTACTTGGGAGGCGCGAGCGTGTTTTGGTTTCTACACAGTTTTTGCACTCACACAATTACACATGTGTGAATGTGTGCGTTCACTTTCAGCCTGCGCGCTCAGTTTGGTTTTCTCGCAGCGGCATGCGGGTATCGGTGTCTCGCTCGCACTAGTGCAGCGAGTGTTCCTCTGTGCGCTCCCCTTCTTGCCACCACACGAACCCAGTCCGCAAAAGCCGAAGTTTTGTATGGGATCGTGTCGTACACATATGGCCCCACTTACGTACCCACTTGCAGTAGAAGTGTAAATATGGTTTCACGCACACATAGACACATTCGACCCGAACGATCGCGTTCACACATACTATAACGCTCCGATTTATTCTGCATCTCACGCATACCAATGTGTTTGCTCCACCCCCTTTTCGGATTGCTTATAGAAATGATGAGGCACACATGTTTACTTTTGCTGTATGCACACATTCGCATGCGGTTTATTCCACACTTTTTCTTTCCCTTCCAACACGTGCTTTGGCATACTCACACTGTGGAGACGGCAGAACGGTCTCCCCCTTCCAAATTTACCGTTATTCCTCCTCTCGATCTTTTTTCTTCTTACCGCGTACGGGGTACCATCAGAGCTGCGCGCTGGCTTTAGTTTTTTCTCCTCTCGTTCTTCCTTTCTCCTACCGCTCCCGGGGGCTGCGCGCGTTTCGACAGGTTCTTAGCGCAATCCAGTGCGTTGTTTTGTGGCTGAGTTGTGCTGAACGCTGTCAATAAAAATGAACCAATAATTAATGCATGTAGTACGTATTACTTTGGATAGTTTTACGTATATGATGAGAGCAACACTTACCTTAATATTTAAAAACTGGAAAACAATTTCTTTCCGTCACCTACTATAAAGATTGTTGATGATGCCAACAGGTAGGCGTTGATGAATGGCGCATGCACCTGTAACTTTGAAGACGATAAGCATTAGTTAAATTAGTACATTGAAGCACATATGAGATCAAGAAACTTACCTCAACAATTTGCTAGGATAAATCATTCCACAATGGAAGAAGAAGCAACACTGCGCAAAACATAAACAAGGAAAGTAGGGGACACAAGAAATCGCACATCACTCCCGCACATCCTTCCACAACGAAAGTTCTGGGCAGACTGAGGATGCCTAACTCCCAGATGAGTGCGATAGCAGAAAAAATCATGGTAGATCGAGAGAGATGGGTAGACTCGATGTAGCGCAATCCAACGGTAGATGGATGTGTGTGTGTGACCAACGAAAGACTTCGGACCCCGCTCCTCGCGTTTTTCATCCATCGTTGTTCGTCACACGCACACACCTCTACACGCGCAGCGGTTTGCTGTCCAAAATCTAGAGAGAGAAGACAGGGCATCTCGCTTTGGCACACAGAAAAATCTCTGAAAAACTTCGGCTCTGCTACTTGGGAAATCGTCAGTTCAGCTCAAGCGTTCGCCGTGAAAGGCTGCGCGCGTGTTAGCCTAAGTCCCGGGCGATCGAAGTTTCGCTAAGTGTTGAAGTGTTGTGCACATTGAAATGAAGCTGCGCTTTTCTTTCACCATTTATCTTAAATGTGTGATATGCGCTGCTTTATTTCAATGTTTATTTTTGCTGTATCGAACATGAACAACGGGATCCACGCAGTTTGACGGCTCTTTGAAATACGACGATTTTTTTATATTAAGAATTTGTGTGATTTTGTGGCAAGATTGTGTGAAGCTATGTGTGAAAATGCCCCTTTATTTGCAATAAAAGTGATAAAATATAAACCAAGTTTGATGTGTTCAAGTTTTTGTTTTGATTCGGGTGTACCAAGTCCGAATGAAGGAAAGCGCACAGCGCGCTACGAAAGAAACGAGCGGGAGGGGGTGTCAGTCCAGCGCAGCGCAATTCGCTGGAATCAAGTGGGAGGGGGTACCAGTTCAGCGCTGCGCAAGCCGAAAGAAACGGGAAGGAAGGGGTATGAGGAAAATACTATGAAACAGCGCGAGCGAGCGTTCTTTACAGCGAGAGCGCCTCGTGTATTTTAAAGGCAAGCAAGAGATCGCATTCTCTCCGTGGTAGCGCTCCATCCGCCATTTTTAATTCTCAGCCCAAAACAACGGACTTCGGATCCGTGCTTGGGCCGGACCCCCACCGCGTGTTTCTGCCTACCCCTCGCCTGAAAATTTCGTTCTCTTTGTCTGTCGGGGTCTATACCCTACTAGCAATGAGAATGAAAAAGTGTGTGACTTTCAGGCGAGGGGCATGTAGAAGCATGGGGAGACGGTTGGAAATTCGCGGAATTGCTCGGAGGCGCGAGCGTGTTTTGGTTTCTACACAGTTTTTGCACTCACACAATTACACATGTGTGAATGTGTGCGTTCACTTTCAGCCTGCGCGCTCAGTTTGGTTTTCTCGCAGCGGCATGCGGGTATCGGTGTCTCGCTCGCACTAGTGCAGCGAGTGTTCCTCTGTGCGCTCCCCTTCTTGCCACCACACGAAATCGTCAGTTCAGCTCAAGCGTTCGCCGTGAAAGGCTGCGCGCGTGTTAGCCTAAGTCCCGGACGATCGAAGCTTCGCTAAGTGTTGAAGTGTTGTGCACATTGAAATGAAGCTGCGCTTTTCTTTCACCATTTATCTTAAATGTGTGATATGCGCTGCTTTATTTCAATGTTTATTTTTGCTGTATCGAACATCGAATCCATTTTTGCTGTGTCGAACGGGATCCACGCAGTTAGACGGCTCTTTGAAATACGACGATTTTTTTATATTAAGAATTTGTGTGATTTTGTGGCAAGATTGTGTGAAGCTATGTGTGAAAATGCCCCTTTATTTGCAATAAAAGTGATAAAATATAAACCAAGTTTGATGTGTTCAAGTTTTTGTTTTGATTCGGGTGTACCAAGTCCGAATGAAGGAAAGCGCACAGCGCGCTACGAAAGAAACGAGCGGGAGGGGGTGTCAGTCCAGCGCAGCGCAATTCGCTGGAATCAAGTGGGAGGGGGTACCAGTTCAGCGCTGCGCAAGCCGAAAGAAACGGGAAGGAAGGGGTATGAAGAAAATACGATGAAACAGCGCGAGCGAGCGTTCTTTACAGCGAGAGCGCCTCGTGTATTTTAAAGGCAAGCAAGAGAGCGCATTCTCTCCGTGGTAGCGCTCCATCCGCCATTTTTAATTCTCAGCCCAAAACAACGGACTTCGGATCCGTGCTTGGGCCGGACCCCCACCGCGTGTTTCTACCTACCCCTCGCCCGAAAATTTCGTTCTCTTTGTCTGTCGGGTATCGACTTACGCCTTGCTTTGGGTCATTTTTTCGGTCCCAAATACAGTCGTTTCTCCGGGGTTACCTGCACTGTGGGGCAAGGGCGGTCGAAAATCCAAAAAGAAAATCGGATGAATTATTACAAAGCCAAATAGTTAGTTAAGAAAAATCTGTATTATTATAACTCTATCATTTCAACTTCAGTTCCAATAAATTTTATATTCCCAAATTTTGGACTTACGACTTTTTCGACTTGCGCCTTGCTTTGGGTCATTTTGTTGGTCCCAAAAACAGTCGTATCTCGGGGGTCATCTGCACAGCGGGGCAAGGGCGATCGGAAGTCCCAACAAAATTCTCAGATGAAAAAATATCGTGTTTATTGCAAAGCTAAATAAATACTTAAGAAAAATCTGTAATATTACATCTCTATCATTTCAACTTCAGAAATTATGACTGGTCATAGTTGATAATTCTTTCCTAGCTTAACTTTTTCTTCAGCTTTTGTCATATGTTCACATAATAAGTTTAGGTGTGAATATTTGTAGTAGGAGGATGAATAATATATCATTGGAAAGGAAATTTTAATTACTTTTAATAAAAAAATAAAACAAAAAAAATCCTGTCTTATTCTACCACCTGTGGTCAACATGCTGTCAAAATTTCAGACTTATCATTTAACCTCAAATGTGAAAAAATGCATTCAAACATGTTTGTAGCACGCGTCGTTGCACGGCGCGCCATACAAACATCGTTCACCTGCACAATGAACAGAACGCCCTGTACTTGGCGTTACGGCGTGTTCGGAATTTTAGTACTTTTTGAAAAGCTGCAGTACTTTGTATGTACCTGACATCGTATAACAACATATCCAGAAACCGAAATACATTCTAACTAACGCGGGAAGTTTCAGCGTTACTGTCGAAGATATATCAAATACGGCTTAAAAGCGGCAATAAGTTGCGTTAACTTTAAATCACAGAAAATTTACAATATTGGATAAAAAATTACTTCTAATATTGTTTTGTTTAAAACTGCCGACCGAGACAAAGTAGTTGCTTGAATCATTATTTAATTTTACTTTTTAAATAACGAATTGTCTTACAGGGTTTCACGATTTATTGGTTGGTTCCCATCAATTTGTGGTTGGTTACCATGCTTTTTTGGGGCGTTCCCACGATTTTTTGGCCGTTTCCCAGATTTGTTTAGTTCAATTGTATTGCTATCCAACAGGACGATACCAATACATTATGGGAACGAATCAATAATCTATGGGATACGATGAATAAATCGTGAGATGAGCCCAACAAATTATGAGAACTGAACAATAAATCGTGGGAAACCTAACGTTAGGGAAGTATGTAGGGTGCTATGAACACTTGGAAAATTGATGATACCAATTTATTTTGAATTACTTGTATCTTTTACCGGACAATTCTCCTAATAATAGGTTTGCAGTGACGGAATCGCAACCCCGTATGCAAGCGGAGTAAGTGAACACTAGACTGTTCTCTAGACTGTGATCAGGAAGAACGGAACTGATTTTATTCATTTGCTTCGGCGTAGCCGTTCTACGCCGCTATCTTACTCTAGCGATCCTATTCCTAATTTTCCTTATCCTAGTTTCCTTATGCCCTATGTCCTTATGATGAATACCCCCACCCTTATTTTAATGTGCCTTAAATCTATGCCCACGCACTTTAATCCTAACTACTAACACTACTTAATCTGCTAATCGCACTAGGTGTTCTAATCTACAAAGTGGGCGTGGCCTCCCTATCTCATCCTATGCTATTGTTCATCCTACTTCCGAATTCATCTTAGTTCTAGTCCTAATCCTGATTAGTTCATTACTATTTTTAGAATCCCACCTAATTCATTTCTGTCGGCGACAACTTGTTTTTTTTTTTAATTTTGTGTAGGTCATTTTAAACTTTTTATTATTAAAACCAATACCTTTTACCAATACCAATACCAATAAACCTTTTCACATGATTCTCAAATATAAATGATGACGATTGTATTCACTGATTGAAATATGTGTCTGTGATGATATACAGCAAAGGGATTCAGGGTTTTCACTCGTTAAAAAGCCTTTGGCACTCAATTTAAAGACTTTCTAAAGAGTATGAAGACCAACACCTTGAGTATGACACAATGATCCCCTTGTTCGGCCTTGTTATTGGTATTCTCCATATCGTGTTCCAAAATATTTCTCACAGGTGAAAACCCCTGTAAAAATGGTGTACAGTGGCGCCATCTGGATTTGCAACGCCTAAATTAATGTTTTGTAATGGGTTCGGAAGATAGCGCTGGTCGCCATGTAATGTGATGATCGTACAAACGGCACAACTGATCATCGATCGCGGTAGGTCAATGTTTCGCTGACATGTATCGAAGTAGAATAAAACCTGAAATGGTGTACAAATCATACACTGCAAATTTTCTAAGTTTGCTGCAGTTACATTTTTTACTGAAAGCTATTGAGTAATACATGGTTTTGTCGTTTCACTGAATATCAGTAAAACTAATTACTGAAAATGCAGCTATTTATTCTGTCAAAAAGACATGTCTGAGCCTTAAAAGAAAACATAATGCGATGCCCGCTTGCTCGTGATAAGGGCGGTGGCAACGCTTTTTCGCATTCGATTTTATCGGACGGCCTGTCAAATTTTTATATGGGATTTGACAGATAACGTCGGACGACGAAATCGCACGTCCGACGTTATCTGTCAAATTCCAAATAAATCTCGTCCGATAAAATCGCATCCGATGAGCGTTGCCACCGCCCTAAACAAAAACTTGATTTGGTAACCTCTTACAGACACCGCGATAAAATGTTTGGTGCGTATTCGGCTTACGGGATTAACGTTTTGGTTCAGAAAAATCTTCACACCATTTTGTTGTTCTTGTTGAAATTTCGTGGTAACCGTGAGTGCATACCAAATCAACAAACTTGTTTCGACAAAATACAGTTTACATCTGTATAAAACTTTATGAAACAGAGATGAACATGAGCAGAATGGGTTGCCACCCTGCGCATCTATAAAAAAAAACCAATTTCAATTCCTTTTTTTTTCGCCAATTTTTAATCGATATCAATGACTAAACAATCAGTAATATCAGAAAAGCTTTGTGGTATGTTTAAATTTTTGGGTACCGTGGATACTGTTTCGAAGCGGACTTTCGACACTTGATCGTCTAGGCGATCCTTTAGGACGTTGGAGTTTAGAGGGCTTACCTTGGGTAGGAGGACATAAGTAAACTCCTTAAATGAGAAATCGATAGATGATGGATGGGCTTAGTCCTATCCTGACAATCCGAACAAATCTGACTTGCCATGATCGGAGTTGATTTTATTTATACTCAAAAGAAGTTAAAGGTCGGAAAGTTATCGTTTTCGCTAAGCTAGTTACGTTTGTCTTTTATTAACAAGAAGGATGGTTCTAAACGATATTTTCTTTCCTAGCTCGTGTTTCATAATACGGACGATTTGATTTAAAATCGTCATCGTGAGCAGCTGCTTTCTAAATGATCGAGCGTTGAGGGCCAGGAGAATGCATTTTTTACACATACATTATTATATTATTACAGTTAATGCACAAAATAACTGGTTTAAACAATGCGATTGGTTATATTGTTGGTTTTCTTAAATTATTATATCATCCAAGCAAGTTTTACAATTACTAAAATTGACTGTAAAGATTCTTCAATTAAGAGTCAGCAGCATAGTGTGCAAAAGTCATAAAAAGTTCCAAACAATTAAGCAAAATCGCAATATTGCTTCTTAATGTACCCTTCCTTCCATGTTACAAATTGTTTTCAGGATATTCTGAAGATGGTACAAAAACCTTAACAGCTGAAAAATTATCGAGACAAACGTACAATCGTTCAGTACTATAATGAGGCCACGGACAAGTAAGGCCAGGTCAGACAAATTGATAGCGCATTTCTTAAAAAAAAGCTCCTAGAAAATCGTTGCATCCTTAAAAACAATAGTGTGTAACCATTGTTCTCGTAAAATCAACAGTTATTTTTACGATTATTCGTTTTGTAAACATGCACGTATAAACCTAGCTTAAGTTTAGATTATAAACGTCATTGCGCGATACTTGTAATTACCTTGTGAATAAACTGACAGATAACCGTCATTCGAAGATTGACGCATAAGCGGGAAAGACGTGTTTAATTGCTTTGTGTAAATTTATTTCTTTGTGAACCCTTTTTACAACTCAGAAGTGGGATAAGTTAGCCATCGTTATGCCTACAAAGGACGAAATGCTGTGCGTGCTTGAACATGCCGAAGTCAATGTACCCGCAACCGCCACATTAGCAGGAATCCGACGGCTCTTTGAGCAATCGTGTTCGATTGTGTGCGAGCAGGAGACGCCAGTGCAAAATATGCCTCTTGAAGCAGTTCACGAAATCGAAAATCATGGCGAGCCATCGTGTAATGTGCTTGGAATGATCGAGCTTGGGGAAAGTTTAATCATTCCCAAAGGAAAACATGATCCAATACAAGGAGAATACGACGATGCAGTTGCTGGGGTGAGCACCAATACCAAGCCGTCGTACAAAATGGCCGCAATGCCCGATCATAAGACATGTTTCATCGTGCCCAAAAGTGTGAGTGAAGCGACACAAAAGGAGCATGTCAAACCAGTTTGCGGAGTGCTCACCAACACCGAAACGACGCGTAAAATGGCGACCAGCGAGGATAGTAACTTTGTTGTATCGGTGAATCCGAAACCATTGCGAGAAAACCGTGCTGAATGCGCAAGTATTGGTGAAGCTAACCAAAAGGTGCTTCCGCTATCCGAAGTTGTTGCCTATGTGGAAGGTTTAATGGATAAATTTAGCGGTGATAACGGAGAAGATGTTAATATGTGGGTCGGCCAACTAGAAAAAACATTTCACACGCTACAAATTGACGACGTTCAAAAAATAATAGTTACACGCCGATTGCTCGAAGGAACCGCCGCAATGTTTATTAAATCATCTATCCATACCGATTATGAGGAACTGAAACAGAAACTGCTGATTAATTTTTCTTCAAAACCACCGACCGAAAGTGTATATCGTCAACTCTGACAACGTAAATTGCTGCCGAACGAGATCACAACACTATAAATAATGGAAATGGAAAACATCGCAAAAAGAGCAATGATTCCGGAACAAGAACTCACTTCTATTATTCTTGATGGAATCGGAGATCCTACTAATGCTGCTGCAATTCGATTTGCGACCAATAGTATGAACGAGCTACGAGCTGCGCTACAACGATACGAATTTATTCGGCCCCGTCAGATGAAGCAAACAATAGCAGCACCAAATACTGCCCGATCTGATACTGCAGTAAAATGCTACAACTGTGCGCGTTACGGGCATCATCAACAGGATTGTTGACAACCCAGACGCCCGCCAGGATCGTGCTTCTTGTGCCACAAGACAGGACATGTAATTCGCGATTGCCTTCAACGTGTCCCATCTACTTCAGCGGCAGTTCAACAGGGAGAGGTTACGTCTTACTACGAGCTTCAGCCAACAAACGAAGTGCATCCAATGCAAAATGTAAGTGTGGCAATTTTATCTAACAATCACGTGAGCTCTCCATTCTCAAATGTGTATTCTCTTTTTGATACGTGTAGCCCTAGGAGTTTTATTAGTGAACAAGTAGTCCCCAGAATTGAGTGCCACCCAAAACTATCAGAATATCGCGGGCTAGGAAATGGAAGACTAACGACACTCGGACAAGTAGAATGTTTGATTCGCTTTCGCCGTTCATTTGTTCAGCATTCGTTCATTATCATCCCATCTAATCAAACGGCATGGCCTATGATCATCGGTCGGGATTTGTTGGAAAAACTGAAGGTTAATCTTTGTTACAAGCGATGTGCTTATTCTATCAATGAACTTTTGGAATACGTACTACAAATAAAGTTGCATTACAATCAAATATTGAAAGACGCCTACTTACGCTAGACCTTATGAAAAATAATTCGACTGATTTGATGAACAATAATACTACTGCAATAGGATCTGATGCTAGAGTGTTATCAGCTGCATTTTCTGAACTGTGTGCAATTGAAATCAGTGCCACCGAAAATCATTTTGATGTAGGTTCTAATCTTAATTTTGAGCAATCACTTCAATTGAATTGTGTAATTCAAAAGGCTTATTTAGAGTTCACGTGTGAAGTAAAAGCTAACCCAGATCATTCAATGAGTATAAACTTGACGAGTGACACGCCCATATTTTGTAAGCCAAGACGATTGTCATTTGCTGAGCGTAATCAAGTGAAGACGGCTGTGCATGATCTTTTGGAAAAAAACATCATTCGGCCTAGCAATTCACCATATGCGCCCGCTATCGTTCTTGTGCGGAAAAAGAATGGAGAAGTGCGTATGTGTATAGATTACAGGCCGTTGAACAAAATTACTGTGCGCGATAATTATCCATTGCCACTGATAGATACATGCATTGAGCATCTCAGCAATAAGCGGATTTTTAGCCTGATGGATTTAAAGATCGGATTTCATCAGATAGCAATGAATGAAAAATCAATTCCATACACAGCCTTTGTGACTCCTGATGGCCAATATGAATATACAAAAATGCCATTTGGGTTAAGAAATGACCATCCCAATTTCAAAGATTCATTAATTCGGTGCTGCGCGAATTTATAGAGCAGGGAAAACTTGTTGTCTATCTGGACGACATAATTGTTGGTAGTGAAAACTTTGAAGACCATGTTCAAACACTCAGTGCGGTATTAAAAACATTGCGCAAGAATGGGTTGGAGTTAAGGCTGGATAAATGCAAGTTTGGCTACAGTGACCTTGACTATCTCGGTTACCATGTAAATGCCAACGGTATTCATCCGAGTGATCACCATCTTCAAGCAATACTTAATTATCCAGTTCCCAGAAATGCTAAAGAAGTTCAGCGTTGTTTAGGTCTTTTCTCATATTTCCGGCGATTTGTACCATCTTTTTCGAGAATTGCCAAACCATTGAGCAATTTGCTGAAGGAAAAAACACCTTTCCAGTTTGATGATGATGGTATGAATGCTTTTCAAGAATTAAAGACAAAACTCCTAAATTCTCCAATATTAGCTATTTTCGACCCCAAACGCGAAACACAACTCCACTGTGACGCTAGCTCGTCTGGTTTTGGATCAGTGCTATTGCAGAAGCAGGATGATGATAAATTTCATCCTATAGCATATTTTTCGAAAACAACATCTTCGTCTGAATCTCATCTTCACAGCTATGAATTGGAGACATTGTCGGTGATTTATGCCCTTAAACGCTTTCATCATTACGTACACGGCCTTCACATAATTATTGTAACCGATTGTAATTCGCTAGTTGAAACTCTCAAGAACCGAAACTGCTCTGCTAAGATCGCGAGATGGGCTCTTTTTTTGGAAAATTATAACTATAGCATTCAATATCGCCCAGGAAGTACCATGGGTCACGCAGATGCTCTTAGTCGCGTATCAATGGCAGGTGCTGTGAGCGAATTGGATATTGGTTATCAGTTGCAAATTGCTCAAACACGTGATCCTGAGATAATCAAGATAAAAGAAGAACTGGGAAATGGTTTGTCAGAAGGGTTTGCACTTCACGATGGTGTAGTATATCGTGAACCGTCTGCAGGAAAACTTTTACTGTTAGTACCGAAACAAATGATCAACAATGTTATACGGAATGTGCATGAAAAGATAGGCCATTTAGGGGTAGATAAATGTTGCACAAAAATCAGTAGACATTTTTGGTTCCCTGCAATGCGGAACCGGGTCGACAATTTTATCAGAAACTGTTTGAAATGCATTGTGTATTCAGCACCTGCTCGCAAAAATAAGCGTAACCTTCACAGTATTTCAAAGAATCCCGTACCGTTCGATACTTTACACATAGACCATCTTGGGCCGCATCCTGCTTTAAAATCAAAGAAAAAGTATTTGTTGGTCGTTATAGACGCATTCACAAAGTTTACCAAACTATACTCTACATCTTCTACCAGCAGTCGAGAAGTCTGTAATGCATTGAATCAATACTTTGCTTACTACAGTCGCCCTAGACGGTTAATAAGTGATCAGGCCACCTGTTTTACATCTAAAGAGTTCACAAGTTTTCTTAATAACCGTAATATAATTCATGTACTAAATGCAGTTGCATCTCCTCAAGCAAATGGACAGGTGGAGCGAGTTAATCGAGTTATCAAACCAATTCTTAGCAAAATTTCCGATCCCCTAGACCACAGCGACTGGTACAGTAAATTACAAATAGTAGAATATGCGTTGAATAACTCTGTACATAGTTCGACACAACAACTTCCATCAGTTTTGTTATTTGGAATAGAACAACGAGGTACAGCAATAGATGAAATAACAGAGTACTTAGACGGAAAACAGGAAAATAGTGTAGGTTTAACCGAATGTCGTAACATAGCTTCTCAAAATATAATTAAATCGCAAATGGTTAACGCAAAGCAGTTTAGCAAAACACATCGCCCAGCAGAAAAGTTTGAGGAAGGAGATCTTGTAGCAATTCGTTACACAGATCACTCCGTTAATACTAACAAGAAGCTCCTACCGAAATACAAGGGCCCGTATATCGATCCTTAACCGGCCTCCTTAACGATCGATATGTAATACGTGATGTCAACGGTTTCAAACAAACCCAAATACCATACGACAATATTTTAGAGTCAGATAAGCTAAGGCTTTGGAGTAGCTCTGAAGTGGAACCTGTACCAAATCAGAATTTGGAGAATAGTGAAACTGAGGGCAATTTGTAATCAGGAACGGCCGAGCTGTAAACATGCACGTATAAACCTAGCTTAAGTTTAGATTATAAACGTCATTGCGCGATACTTGTAATTACCTTGTGAATAAACTGACAGATAACCGTCATTCGAAGATTGATGCATAAGCGGGAAAGACGTGTTTAATTGCTTTGTGTAAATTTATTTCTTTGTGAACCCTTTTTACAGTTTAAATTTTCTAATTTCTCCTCAAATTTGACCATATTGATTGGTCCGACAATCCATGTTATGGTGATGAAATTTGGAAGAGTTCAACGATATGAACTGTCATATTAAAATATGTTCAGTTAATTTTTAATGAATAGGATCTTCCTATCTTTCAAAATCGCACAAATATTTTCTCGGGCCTGATTGCATATTGTGGCGGGCCGGACTTTGCCGACCGCTGCAGACAGCTTAATTAGTTCAAATTTTACGCGATAATTTATATCGATATTTCCTTTCCGTCGACCCTTTCAAATTTGACTCAAACCCTTCAACAGTTTGCCCTTCCACCATCACTTCGTCCAGTCAACAATTTTGACTGGGGCCCCAAAGGTTAGCCGGGGCACGAGTTCTTAGTTTTAGCGTGATAACATAGACACAGGCCAAATTAAAGAGCGCACACATCGACATCGGAATCGATTCTTGAATGAAACCTCAACAGATAAAAAGAGCGGAGCCTTTTAATGTCGTATGTGCATGTAGTTTGTAGCGTGAGGCATATCGTGTAACGGATTTTAGTTTTACCCAACTCGTGCGTAGCGTTCAATGCATTTGATCCAACGCTTTGGGCCAACGATGATGAAATGATATTAGGCCCGATTATTCTTCTTCTTCTTCTTTGGGTGATGGGGTTTGTCCTCCTATGATGTTGTGGGACATCATAATCAGAGGTTGACCATCTTGATTGTTAGAGAGACCTTGCAGTCTATTTCTCTTTATTTTTTTTTATTTTTTTTTCTCTTCTTTCAGTATTTGGTTGTCACATCGTTTATTTCACGGGGTTTGATACTCAGATTGTTTTGTGTTGTCTGTTGGGTGTTGTTTTTGTGTCCGTTTTTTTGAATTTGGTGTGTATGTGTGTGTGGGTAACTATACTGGGTTTTGAAAACAAAATTCAGTTAGTTTCCATCTGTTTGTGTTGTTCCATTTATTTCTCTAATTAATTATAGTTATCTATGCTATTATTTTTTTTTTCTCTTGTTTGTTTGTTTGTTTGTTTGTTTTTTTTTTTTTTGAGGTTTTAGGGAGATTTTTTTTTCTTTAAATGATCTTCCATTGCAGGAAGAGATAAAAGATGTTTCTCCTTTTCCTCTCATTCTTTTCATATTTCTATGTGATTTTGTTTTATGAAATTTATAATTTGCCTTATTGTTTTTCCAGAGGGTTCTCTCCATGTTTTTCGGAAATCTTCAAATTTTGTTCTATTGTTATTGTTATTGTTATTATTATTGTATTTAGGACAGTCAAAGATCATGTGCCATCCTGTATTTGATTTTCTGCAATTTTCACATTCACCTTTTTGGGTTATTTTCATTTTGGCTAGCCAGTAATCTGAATAGTCATGCCCGGATAATATTCTGTTCATTATTTTTATTTGTTTCCCGCTAATTTTTATGTTTTTGTGCCAAATTTCAGTTTTGAATTCAGTTTGAAAATTAAGGAATTTCTGTCCTTTAGTAATGGACTCATTTGTGTACCATTCTGTAGCCTGTTTTTCCATTTCCTTACGGTACAAATCTTTGGCATCAGTAAACCTTATTTTATTGTCTAATTCTATACTTGTTAGGCATCCTTTATTCGCTAATTCGTCTGCGACTTCGTTTCCGTTTATACCTACGTGCGACGGTATCCAAACAATTTGTGTGTTAGTGCTGGTGCATCTTTGTAATATGTTATATATAATTCCTTCTATTTGTGGTTCTTTTTGTGCTTTTTTTAGGATGTTGCATGAGGTCAGGCTATCAGTATATAGGATTATGTTTTTCATCTTATATTTTTTAGCTATCTCCACAGCTTTTTCGATGGCTATCAGTTCTATTGTTGCTATTGATGCTATGTTTTTAATTTTATATTCTTTGTATATGTTATGTTTTCTATCTTTTATGTAAATTCCTATTCCCGCCTGATTATCTTTTAAGCTACCATCCGTAAAAATTGTTGGTCCATTATTGTTGTAGTTTTTCATCTTTTCTAAGGTTATTGATTTAATCGTCTCTTTATTTTTGTTTGCTTTGGTACCTATTTCTTTATTAAGTGTTGTGTCTATGTTTATTTTTGTTGCAATGTTGTTCATTTGGCTAATGGATAGATGTTTTAAAATGTTGTAGTCTTCTTCATATATTTTCTCTTGGTATGATTTTGACTTATTATTGTAGTTATTATCTTTTATCTTATTTATTTGTTTTCTTAATATGTGTGAATATACTATTATTTTTCCTAGTTCTTTACGTGCTATGAATTTAGATCTGAATTGGAATGGGATCTCGGCTGCAATAGCGTGCAAGGTGTTGATGGGTGTCGTTTTTGTCCATCCTGTAGCTTTGCGTATCGCTTGGTTAATTGTTGTATTTATTTTTTTCCTATTGCTTTTGTTGCTATTGTTTAAGTATGATGAGCCCGTTTCAAATATGCTTCGCATAGTTGACCTGTATACTATTAGAGCTTTTTGTGGGTCTAGATTGTTATTTTTTGCGCATAGTATTTTTAAAATGTTTAGTCTATCTATGGCTTTATTTCTCAGGTATTCTATGTGTTTATGAAATTTAAGCTTATTGTCTATTATGGTGCCGAGGTATTTGTATGTGTTGGTTATTTCTATTTGTGTGTTTCGTATGTTGAGGTTGAAATTTTGGTTTTTATTGTTAAATATCATATATTTAGTTTTGTCCGTGTTTATGGGGAGATTTAGTTCTTCTATTTCGTTTATGAATGAATTTAAAGATGTTTGAAGATTGGTCTTCAATTCGTTTTGGTCCTTTCCTCTGGCAATTATCACAAAGTCATCTGCATATTGTATTAATTTTGTGTTTTCATTTGTTACTTTATTGTGTATATCTTTGGTATATAGATTGAATAGAGTTGGGGACATTACATCTCCCTGGGGTAATCCGTTAGTGACTAGCATTTTGATCTTTGTGTTACTTTCTATCTCTACTGTTCTATTTTTAAGGAAATTAGTAACCCATAGAGTTATTTGGTTTGGTGTGTTAGCGTCTATTAATTTTTGCATCAGTGTTTTGGTTTTGACTTTGTTATATGCCTTTTCTAAATCTATAAATATTGCCCCGGTCATGTTATTTTTCCTTTTGTTTTGGTATACTTGATTTGTTAGGTAATTTATGCATTGATTTATTGTTTTGTGTTTTCTAAATCCAAAAGAGGTTTCTGGTAGAATCTTTCTTAATTCTATGTGTCTATTTAGTTTGAGGAGTACTGCAGAGTTTAGAATTTTTGTAGGAGTCGGAATGAGTGCGATTGGTCTGTAATTGTTTATATTGTTTGGATCTTTTTCTGGTTTTGGTATGGCTATAATTTTGATTTGTTTTAGATTTTTGTGTATTTTTCCTTTCATCCACATATTGTTTGCATCTTTTATGATGATCTTGAGTGTTTCTTCGTTTATGCTACGAAGCATTTCGTAAGTTATTTTGTCTATTCCTGGTGCTGTATTTTTCTTGTTTTTTAGTAATTCCTTCCATATTTCCTTATTAATTAATTCCATGTCTATTTGGGTTGCATTGTTTGTATCTGTTCTAAATTTGGATAATTTATTTTTTTCGAAGTTTAAATCTAAAAAGTCTTTGGCTATTTTATTATCATTGTGTATAATGCTCGATTCTTTGGCATGATTTTTGTTATTGTTAATGTTGTATACTAAGTCCCATAGTTCTTTGGTATTAGTTTGGGAGTTTATACTATCTAGAGTGTGGTAAAATAGTTCTCTTTTATGTTTTTTTATTTTGTAAATCAGGATAGCTGTTCTTTTCTTGCATTCCATTGAGTTTTTTATAGTGCGTGAATTATTAAAGGAAGTTCTGGCTATGTTTCGATTCTTAAAGGCAGTTTTTAATTCTTCATTCCACCATACTTTTAGTTTATGTTTTGTTCGGTGAGTATTATTTTTAGTTATCTGTTTGATTTTATTGATGCATTGTTTTATTGTGTTAATTTTTGTGTGATCTAGTTCATTTATTTGTTTATATGTTTTATTTTTATTTATAACGAATGTGGGTGAGCAGCTGTTTTTAATTTTTAGGGTAATTTTTATTACTTTGTGGTTGCTGCCTCCTATATGATAGTATGTGATTTGTTTGTTTGCTTCTAGGAATATATCTTTTGATATTATTGATAGGTCTATTGAAGTTTTTCTTTTGTTTTTGTCTGTTGGAATGTATGTGTATGTATTGTTATGTAGGATTATTAATTCTGAATTTTCAAATTCTTCCAGGATGATTTCACCTTTTTTATCGGTTTTATCATCTCCCCAATATCTGTGGTGCGCATTGAAATCGCCCACTATTAAAACTTTTTTCATGTCTTTGGTATTGTGTATTATTTGGGCTATTGTATTTTTTATCTCTATATTGCTTGCCTGTGGTGCTATGTATATTGATATAATAGTCATTTTTGTTTTGAGTGTTACTATTGCTGTGGTTTGAATTGTTTCTACTTGATTTGTGATGTTGATTTCTTTGTATTTTATTCCTTTATTTATAAGGATACAGCTTCCTCCATAGCCATCTGACCTATCTGTTTTAATGGTGTTGTACCCTGGTATTTTAATATTCTTATTTTTTTTGGTCGATGTCTCTTGTAGGCATATTCCATGAATGTCTTGTGTTTGCGTGAGATGTTTAAGTTCTTCTTTGTTTTTTCTCAGTGATTGTATGTTTGCTTGGATAATATTGAAAAAAATCATTTTTCCTGCTCACACCTTGTCAAATCAAATTATTAATTATATGGTGGGGTTAACTCTTCTGCTGCATTTAAGTATCTAGAATTTTCAGTGTCACTTTGGTATACTTCTGATTCACTCAGATATACCTCTGTGTCACTGAAATTTATTGTTTCGCTTCTTGTTCTTTTTCTTATTGTTTGTTCATTTTCTTGGTAGTTGTTTGTTATGTAATTTTCATTTTCTGTGTTATTTTCTGTTCTGTTTACAATGTATTTTGTTGTTATGTGATCCGTTTCGTTTTGTTCGATCGATTGTATTGATTTTTGGTTCTTTGGAGTCTCTGTTACTTTTTCTATGATTATTCTTTGGTTGTTTTGTTCTTCTTCGTTTTCTGGTTCTGGTTGGTTGTTAGTTGTTGTGTTGGTATGTTCCCTATTATTTTTAGCTATTGTATTCGCGAAAGTTTCTTTTAGGTACGTCCTAGGAATTGCAGGCACTGCGTCTCTGCGTATTTTTCGAGCCTCTCTGAGTGTGATTCTGTTTATAGTTTGTATTCTTTTTATTTCGTATTCATCTTTAAATATCGGGCACTCTTTGTCTAGGGTAGAGTGGTTGCCTCCACATTCTGCACATTTGGGGGGATTGTTACATGTCTCGTGAAAATTTTCGTTGCACTTGGCACATTTTTTTTCCCTAAAACATTTCGCTTTAATGTGACCGAGTCGCATGCATTTCATGCATCTCATTGGTAGAGGGATGTATAATTCCACTTTTTCCTTAAAATATCCTATGTGTATATCCTTGGGTGGTTTAGTTTTTTCGAATGTTATGATGGCTGTTCTTGTATTAGCAAGTTCACCATTAAAGTTTTTCCTTTTGAAAATATATACGTCTGACAAATGATCGTTGATTAATCCCTCTTTCAATTCATTTTCCGTCATAAATTTGAAGGCATCACATCTCACTATACCCTTGCAAGAATTAAGGGTTTTGTGTTCTTCTACTTTTACTTGTATTTCCGTTTTTCCCCAACTAAGCTTTATTTTTTTTAATTTTTCTGCATCTTTTCTGTTTTTCACCTTGATGAGAATCTTCCCATCTCTAAGTAATGTAGTTTGCAATGGCGCATTTCCAATGGCGTTTTCTGTTGCCTTTGCAAAGAGAAAAGGGTTGTATGTGGCTAAGCTTTTGCCTTTTGTTACACTTTCCACGATTAAGAAGATTTCTTCCGGTTCATATGAATCGTTTATAATAATTCGCTCACCTCTGTTATTTTTTTTCCGTTTTTTTGTTTTACCGGAATCCTCACCAAGGATTCCATAGTAGGATCCGAAAATCCTACTCCCCCCGGGGGGATCCCCCCCCATCTTCGTCACTTATGTTCTTTCTTACCACCTTATTTTCTGTATATTTAATATTTTCGAAATTTTGGAACTGTGTGTAATTTGTGTAGTGTTTAAATGTTCGTGTATTTTTGTGTCACTTCGTATCAAACTCACTGTGAGAAAAAGAGATGATCCTTCAACCACTGTTAGAATGAGACTGAAATTTTACTATTAAACACAAATTTTAAAGACAAGTTGTCAAAATCGGAAGATTTGTATTATGACATCCGTTTGTGTTGTGTGTTGGAAAAATAAAATTTGACGAAACACTAACTCACAAGCACACTGCCAAGATATGTACAGTGGAGCGCCGTTTTTCCGGGCTGCTCGGGACTTGACCTCGCCTGGATAAGCGAATTACACGGAAAATGAGTCAAATGATATATTTTATCACCAATTCCTGCTTATGTTTTGGAAATTTTTCTTATTTTTTGATAAAAATAACCCAGTTTTCACTAACTTCATGTTTTTCCAAAGAGAATATTTAAAATTTGCCATGCATTATAGTGTTTTTGTAATGACAATGTGCTCTTATAACCGCTTTTTCAAATATCCTCCTCATAACGCAATGTCACTTTTGTATTGAACTGTCATTTCTCAACAGCACGGATAAACGGAAAGCCGGATAAAAGGTACCCGTATAAACGGCGCTCCACTGTATTATGAAATATAAACGGAAATTCAAAATTGTCAAACTGCTTTCCGTCAGCTTTTTGTCACGGAAAGGCGCCAATCTCAGATTGTTTGACCGACACAACACAACAACAGAGTTGTTACTGTTGCTTTCACGACAAAATATAAGTATTTTATTTCAGAAATTATCATATTTTAACATTTTAAACAAAAATATGTGTACTGCCATATCCATACAAATGGCAATATGTTGGAGATACTGGTAACGTGCTGCTGTTTTGGGTTAAGAAGCTGCTGTTATTTCCTTCCTCTGTTGTTGTTCGATGGTAGTCGAAAGATGAAGGGCTCACGCACCCGGTTTGCGTTCAACAGCAAAGGATTCCAGCAACTTCTTCAGTGAGTGACTGCTTCAACAACCAACAGTATAATCACATGTAATTATCACATCTAATAATGCATACACTTTTAGGAATAACAAAGACTCGGAGGGCTCGATCTCCGCCAGAATGTCAAGGAAAATTTCCTTCGGCACAAGATTTTTTTCTTAAATCTGAAATTAACAACCACGAAATGAAACATGTATAACACGGTTTGCACAAATGATCCGCATGCTTAACTCACGCTTGGTTAGAAAGCTGTAACGGGTCAAAAACACTTCGAAGCAGTCGGCGCTGTTTTACCAGATCTACCGTTGTTTCTTCTTCACTGCTACTATCGTCACTTACGAAGTGGGAGAAAATCGTTTCGAAGTTTTAAACAAGGATTGTTAGCTTGATAAACGATCGTGTCTTAAATAAACTTGTTTACGTTTTTTTAATTTGATTTTGAACATTTTGACACATCGACAAAGGCTTTGACACAGCTTTAACGAAAGAAAAAAATTTACGAAACTTGTGTATCACAAGAACGGTTACAAAATGCATATCTATTTTCCGTTTGTCTTGACGCACTTGTCTTGTGTCATTTCCGTTTGTGTTTAATAATCAGGCCTATTGTTTTGAGCTGTGGGCATGTATCGCCGCGTTCTGCGCTTCCAACTAAGGTAAAATTAATGCACATGTTAAAAAGGCAAATGTTTTCTGCTTCTGATTGTAAAATGCTTCTGATAAATAAATAAATATGCTTCTGATAGGTCTGGTAGGAATAGTAAATCTGATTGTAAACATAACCCCCGGGGGGAAATGGGGGTATATTGGGTTGACAACACCAAATGGAAGGGGTCCCTCAATCGACGCGATCATCAACGGGGCCTCCAAATGGCCGAGGCAATGAAGATTGTTCTTCGTATTATGGATGTGTATGGATGTATGTAGCTGCAGCTGTAACGGTTTTTGGTCTTGTTGTACAGGCGGTCCCCGAGATACACGGTACCTCTTATACGCGGATTCGGAGATACGCGGTATTCAAAATTTGACAATTCTTTGAGCAAATTGTACTGATTTGACACATCAATTTTAAATTGCCAAATAATTTCCGTTTTGATCGAATGTTAAAAACTATTTCAAATGGTTTAAAACTGTTATATTCAGTAAGAATCATATCAACTAATTCATAAAGTAACTATAACCTCCCCCTACTTGCAAAATTACACGAACATTACTGATATTTTAGCTGGAAACCACGAGATTCGACTTACGCGGAAATTCGAGATACGCGGTATTTTGTGACCGTTTTCGGTCCCCATTAACCGTGTATCTCGGGGACCGCCTGTATTCGAAAAAATTGAAATAGTCGATAAAAACCATGTATAATTGAACATGGTCCATAGGTTCCTTGAGTATTTTTATACCCTTCCCCCCTTCCTTCTAACTGAAACCTTTCCCATTTTGCCTTTTCTTAGGTCCACAAACTTGCTGTGGTCAATTAGGGCCAAGAATGAAAATTATAGTTTTTGCATTAAAAAATACACACACTCCACTATCTCAGGCCGGAATGTGAATACCATTTTTCGCGTGAAACATCTGTGTGCTTTCGGCACACAATCACAAAGCGGTAGCGGGGGCCCCGTATACCAGAACAGGACGGTTCATCCCAGCCAAAAGTGCACTCAATGACATCGATTTAACTATTTCTCGAATGAAACCTCAACCCACTGAAGCACCGTTGATCAAACGACCTTCCTAGGCTTTTTAAAGCGACGCGAGCTTGGTGTCAATTTTTCCTACTTAATTCTCCGGCTACGAGCCGGTGTATTGAAATTTTGTTTAAAGGCCTTTAAATTTGTGTCTGTGTATGATGTGTGCTTGTGGCTATTGTAACGGGTTTTCTTTGTTATTGACGGGGCCTCCTCACCGACGGGGGCCCTTTCCGACGGGGCCCCTTCATCGAAGAGTCCACATAATCGTTGGGCTCCCGTAAATCACCTTTGAGTTTGGTGAGTTGAGTTGAGATCATGTCTTCACGCTAAAAGTTGTATGTAAAAAGTGATAAAACATCATTTTAATATTAACATGGCCCCGATCCCCTTTGGACATTTGAATACCACTCCTTCCCGATTTCCCCTATTTGTCAGTTGACCACAAAAGTGGAGTAGGGCCCGCGTGAAAATTTAAGGTTTTGCGTTAAAAGCAGGCACGCGCCACGATCTCAGGCTTGAGATGTGAATACCATTTTTTGCGTGAAAACAACTGTCTGTTTTCGGCACACATCTGTAAAACAAGTATAGGAGCCTCCAGAAACAAGCACAGACACGTTTCATCCAAGCCAAATTGAAAAGCGCACTCATCGATATCGATGGATTCGTTTCTCGAATGAAACTTCTACCCACTGGAGCACCGTTGCTTGCTTAGCGTTAGTCAATTATTCCTGCTAATTTTACCGGCTACGAGCCGGTGTATTGATATTGTGTTTCGGGGCCTTTAAATTTTTGTTTGGGTGTGTTGTATAAAACAACGAGGTCGGCGAAAAGTGTCAAATTGTTGTTTACAATTTGTGTTTATTGTTATGCCGTTGACAGCCCAACCGAAACGTCGCCGATTTGCCGTTACCAGAGGGGGCAGAAAAAAAACATCGCCGCGCGAATTTAAAAACGGCCATCGCACGAGCGCCATGAGATAAAGTCAGAAAGCATAGGAAAGCGTACGTGAAATTTTTTAACCGATCCGCCGCGAAAATTTACTTTGCTACGTTGTGAGATTGTAGCATATCTGCTATACAGAACATATTGTAATACACACTATCAGCCATAGACACATAGTAACACACTTTGGAAAGCCAAGTCACACCATTGTAACACATTCATTATAACACATTCAGTAAATCAGATCATACCATACACACCCGGAAGAGCTCAGGCCACACCGTTCATATAAAAACAATTGTGACACACTTAACAGAACCAACCGAAACGTACAACATAAGCAGGAACAGTTTATGCTTTATAACCCAAAGCAGGAACAGTAGAAGCATTAAACCCAAAACAGGAACTTAGTGACAAGAACCATCGTTCTTGTCAACAAAAGACAAACGTAACTAGCTTAGTGAAAACAATAACTTTCCAACATACAACCCGGAACCAAATGTGAGAAACCCTTAACTTCATTTGAGTATAAATAAAACCAACTGCGATCATGGCAAGTCAGATTCGTTCGGACTGTCAGGATAGGACTATGCCCATCCTACATCTATCGAGTTCTCATTTAAAGAGTTTAGATATGTCCCCCTGCCCAAGGTAAGGCCTCTAAACTCCAACGTTTCCAGTAAGGGAAACCTCCTAAAGGTTTCTATGATCGCCTGGACGATCAAGTGTCGAACGTCCGCTTCGAAGCAGTATCCACCTCAGTTCTACTTAATTCGGCAAACGATGACGAAGGCCACCCTGACCAACGCGAGATCAAAGTTACTACATGGCAACCGTCCCAAAATCGAACATACCGGGACTATCTCAAAACATACCACATGACGACCGTAACAGTCATCAAACATATTACAAGATTTTGAGCAATAAAGTAGTGCAGTAAACGACGAGTTAAAAGATCACGTTTTAAGTTTCAGTTGAAGAAAGAACTTTGCTTCTAGAACATTTAAAAAAAATCACTTCTTAATTTGTGAAAGCCCATGTGAAGCTTAGTTGAGTGAACATGAACCGCAAGAACGCTGAGTCCAACCCCGCCGCGAATTCGACAGTGCGACAACTTTCTCCGGTGCACGATTTAGAGGAAGACACTGTTTCGATACAGGATTTGGTCCAGCAAGCCAGGGAGGCTAACGAAAGCTTCATCCGGCTAACCGCGCAAATCGCTCAGTTAAGCCCGAGTGTATCACGGGACCTTGGAGTGTCGCTGAACGCGCAATGTGGAGGCACGGTCTCCCCAGTCAGCCAGGGAACCGCCGAAGATGTGCTCCTTCCTTCGGCCGTGCCCGTACCACGAAGATTAACGCAAGGTACACCTGACCGCGGCGACACGGACCGTGAACCTGCGAGCGCACCGTCTCGATCGAGCATTGCTTTCCCGGATTTTCTGCGTTACAACGCGCGAGCTAGCACTTCTGCGACTCGGCGTAGAGACGCAGACCAGAACGCTGGGCCCAGCCAGCCTCCAGCCAGCCTCCAGCCACGCAGCCTGATCGAGATCGTGACCTACAGCGAGCTTTAGAAGACCTGGAGATCAAGCAGCTCAGGGAACGGAACGAGTTGATGCAATCGTTCGAGGCAACCGGACATCAGGGAACAACCCGTCAGCAAACAAGCGCAACTGGTCATCAGGGAACGTCTTCTCAGCAACCACGCGTGAGTATCGTTCCGGAAAGATTTCAGGCGAATGTTTTGTCAGCCTTTGATCCTTCGCAGATGCAATACACGGTTAGACATGGTGGAGTACGGCTACGGGACCTGCCGACGTTTGCCGGCAACCCCGAAGAGTGGCCGATGTTTCTTTCCTCCTTCGAATATACCACGGAGGAGTACGTCTACAACGATGTGGACAACCTAGACCGACTTCAAAAGGCTCTAAAGGGAAAGGCGTTAGAGTCAGTACGTTGCCTCTTGATGCATCCATCCAATGTACCAAACGTTATCAGCACATTAAAAATGTTCTACGGTCGTCCTGAGATTATTGTTCACTCGCTAGTAAATAAGGTGCGCGCCATGCCCGCGCCTAAACAGGATCGTCTCGATACGCTGATAGACTTTGGGATCGCAGTCCAGAATCTTTGTGCGACAATCACAGCCACAGGTCTCGACGAATACATGTTTAACGTGGCTTTGTTATACGAGCTGACGGAGCGCTTGCCTTCGTCGCTAAAGCTCAATTGGGGATGTCATCAAATGAACTTGGGACGTGTAACGTTGTCGAGCTTCAATGATTGGCTGAATCATTTGGTCCAAGCAGCCAGTTTGGTGACTGTTTCCTCGGTACACGTTCCAGAAAGTCCGTATGATACAAGAACTGCATCGAATGCCACAGCGAACAGGCAACATCGACACGTGAATGCGCATCTCACTGCCGCTCCAGCGCGACACACTGCATCGAGTTCTAGCAGAACCACACCATGTTGCCCAGTATGCCAACAACAATGCGCCAACGTAGAAAGCTGCCCTGATTTTCTTGCCATGGACATAGACGCCCGTTGGCGAACAGTGCGAGAGAAACATCTTTGTCGCAAATGTCTTGAACGACACTTTAATCGTTGTGAAAGAAGAACGCCGTGTGGCACAAATGGTTGCGTTTTCCTGCACAACAGATTGCTTCATGATGGTCGGAGAACCACAGCCGAAGCGCTATCAGTCGGAACCGGCGGACACCATATGAGCAACCACCACCAAACCGCGTTAGCGAAGCCGCCACTCTTCCGTTATGTCCTGGTTACACTTCATGGCAATGGCCGCAAAGTTGATACGTTTGCGTTCTTGGACGACGGCTCGTCCATTATATATATATATATATATATAATGCATATATATATATATATATATATATATATATATATATATATATATATATATATATATATATATATATATATATATATATATATATATATATATATATATATATATATATATATATATATATATATATATATGCATTACGTCTAATTTTAAGAACACATAGTTTATAAGACAGTAGTTGTAATTGTGTATGTAGACCATGGAGGCTCGATACCATAATAATAATAAATAAATATCACAACCGATGCTTCCAATGTCGCGGTCGGTGCAGTACAGCAACAAGAGAATAACGGTTGTTGATAAATTCTCTCTATTATGAAGAATTAGTAGAGGGCCAAAAATATGATATAGAGCTGAAAAAACGTTTAGAAAACAAATGAAGTGATTCAAGGTATAGACTTAACAAATTAAACGTAAATAACCAAGGTATATTCTTTGAGACATCAACAGGTATCAACCGTCCTTACATCCCTGAACCATTTTTCATAAAGAGGAATATAAGTTTTGTAGCCACCACGTTCTTGAAATACTTACTTGCCTTATGATTTGATTATTTGCTTAATTACTAATTTACAACAACACAATTATCGATAAGATACAATCGTTCCTCTCAATACTATATCGGTGTAAGAGGTGGGACTCATCATCATCATATCGCCTACAGCATACCATCCTCAATCCAACTGGTCGAATTAGTATACGGACAGAATTTGCGGTTACCAGCAGATTTCGTTTCACTATCAGACAAAAATATTCATGAGGTTACGGATTACTTAGCTAGGCTTAGAAACGCGTTTAGCAAAATATCTCCGACATCATTTCGCGTCACAGAAACAAAAGTTTACGTAGCTAAGGAATTAGACACATGCAACCTCCATATGAAGGGCCTTACGACGTAGTAAAGAGACTCAGGAAGTTTTTTGTGATAGAGATAAATGATAATCAAATGTCCGTATCAATTGATAGGCTTAAACCAGCATACGAACTGAATAGAGTATATAGGAAAGTAAATTTTTCACTCCGCGAATTTAGGGGGAGTAGTGTAGAGACCGTGAACGGTTTGCGAGATTTAGAGACAGGGAACGGTTCTGGAGCATTCGTTAGGAACAAGGATGAGAACATTTCTTCTCTTTCACGCAAGGGTCAAGAGAGGATATAAAAAGCCGCGATCGACAGGAGCAAAGGAGAAGGTTCTGGCTCGGCTTACTGTGTGTATCGTCGCGGAACTGAAAGTGAAATAAAGGTTCTCATTTGTGTTACACTTTAGATATATAACCATAAATAATCTGAAAGACAATTGGCTAGAAAAGATTGGGAACACATGTAAACAAATATTACAATTCATGGAAAAAAAACAAGATAACATTATAGTCACAACAGAAAAAATACACTACAACATTATAATTATACATACGATTATTTAATCTATTTATTTATCTATTATTTATTTACCAAAGATTCAGAATACAACACAGAATCCCCCCTGGTTTTGTTTTTGGCATCACATATGTACACTACATAGTAACTGAAGCTACCCAAGTGCCACAGATTAAGCTTAAACGACTGGAAAATTGAATATCCATAGAAAAAAAATTAAAGCTCCACAGCTTCATTGGTTTGATCAATAGATGGCGTATTAAAACTGATTATTACAGTAGAACGTCGATTATCCGGGCAGCTCCGGACCGGACGGTTACCGGTTAATCGATTTGCACGGATAATGGTCCAAGAAATGTCAAATTCATATAAAAATTATAAAATTCACTAATTTTATGATTAATTCACTTTGATTTAATCGATTAATCGTTAGTAGAATATTATTTTATTCAATAACTATACTTTGGCCTTTTCATGGACAAACATGAATTTCATAAATACAACTAAACACTACAGAGCTGCACAAAAAACTGGTTGCCCACTTGACTATAGCTGCAAATGTTCGCCGTACGTTTGAACAGCTGTCACATTTATGCGCACGGTTAAGCCGCCCGCCGGTTAATCCGCCCCCGGATAATCGACGTTCTACTGTATATTGCTATCCTATCACTTGGGGAGCTGCCCGGATAATCGACGCTCTACTGTACTTTTATAAATATTTAAAATAAACTCAATCACAAAAAAAACTCGACAAAACAATTAAAATGAATACATTTATAAACGAACAAACAAATAAAGCTTATATATAAACCAAACCGATTCAAGGAATAAAAAATACAAATATATATAACAGAAAAATCAAAAGTCACAAGAAAACAACCCTAACCTGTAAACCAAAGAAGAGAACACAAAAAAGGAGAATGGATCCTGAATCCCCCTCCTATAAACACATGGCTAAGGCCCGTGTCTGTGCTCCATCGGATGCGATTTTAACGGAAGGCCTGTCAAAATTTTATATGAGATTTGACAGATAACGTCGGACTTGCGATTTCGTCGTACGACGGAATCAAATTTTTTTGATTTCGTCGGACGCCGCATCCGATTTTATCTGTCAAACTAAATGTGTGGTGTTTTGTAGGAACAATCTCAACTTAATTTTTCATAACCATTATAATATTAAAATCATCCAAATAATCGTAATATCATACGAAAAAGCGTTTGACAGCACGTTCGATAAAATCGCATGCGATGGAGCACAGACACGGGCCTAAAACGTATGACGGAAAACATAGGAGAATATATCCCATCAATCCTACTAAGAAGAAGAAGAATCTAAAATTGTATTTAT
This sequence comes from Anopheles coluzzii, assembly GCF_943734685.1. Taxonomy (NCBI): domain Eukaryota; kingdom Metazoa; phylum Arthropoda; class Insecta; order Diptera; family Culicidae; genus Anopheles; species Anopheles coluzzii. The sequence goes on from NC_064670.1 coordinate 69,132,255, forward strand.
TGAAGCAAAAACGATACAGGCGGTCCCCGAGATACACGGTTTATGGGGACTGAAAACGGCCGCAAAATACCGCGTATCTCGAATTTCCGCGTAAGTCGAATCTCGTGATTTCCAGCTAAAATATCACTAATTTTCGTGTAATTTTGCAAGTAGGAGGCGGTTTTAGTCACTTTATGAATTATTTGATATGATTCTGACTGAATATAACAGTTCAAAACCTTTTGAAATAGTTTTTAACATTCGATCGAACGGGAAATTATTTGGCAATTTACAATTGATGTGTCAAATCAGTACAATTTGTTCAAAGAACTGTCAAATTTAGAAAACCGCGTATCTCCGAATCCGCGTATAAGAGGTACCGTGTATCTCGGGGACTGCCTGTATACGACTTGTCGCTACAAAAGTACAGGAAAGAAGAAGTTCAATGAATCAAGATTAACGGCATGACCCAAGCGGAAATTTTCGGACGATAACTCATACACTCTCATAATTTGACAAGCAATATATGATTGTATGTGTGGTTCTTCCATTCGTAACATTTCGCTCTCCAAGCCAAGCGTTGAAGCAGGTTATGTGTATTTCTTTTTGTCTATTACGTTAAGTTTGCATCAGTTGTGTTCTTTCGTATCGTATCATTCATATAAATACCAACAATTTAAAAACTATTTAACCTCAAAATGTGTAACGCTAGACGTGCAATGAAGATAGCAAATATGCCATTGCACGCTGTTGTGGTTATGTGCCGAAAAAAGTCTGAATCTCGTACACTGTTTCGTTTGTCAAATCGTGCACGAAATATCAATCGAAAAAACAGCCGAAAAGTGACATTTTCACTCGTTTGGGTATGTGCCGAAAAAAGTCTGAATCTCGTACACTATTTCGTTTGTCAAATCGTGCACGAAATATCAATCGAAAACACAGCCGAAAAGTGACTTTTTCACTCGCTTGGGGACTGCCAACCTAAAAGAGAGAAATGCGTTCCCAATGAACAAAGTCCAAATGTCAAAGTGACATCCGAATAAGCAATAGTTAAGCAGAGTTTGCTCATTTTAACAGAATCTTGTATGGAAGTTTCACTTTTTAAGGCCTGATTAGACGGTGGAAAATACTGTCATTACTCGATTGGCATTTATCTGTCAAACCTAGGCTTTGGTACAAAAATGCCTCTCGTACGTGTAATAAGGCAAGAGCATTGTTCTGTCTCCTTTCACATTTATTATTTAATTTATTGATTTTCTTAGCTTTATTCGAAAGAATCATTCGTTGTTTCCCATTTTTGTTGTTTTTATTCATCATCATCATGAAATTCAATACGCTTTATCGATATTTAAGGCTGTGGTGATTTCCGAAATATTATTTTTATTAATAACAGCTTTTTATTTTGTCCAATCGAGTAGTTGCTTCCATCCTTGCTAAGATCAATTACAAGACTGACGATTTTCCTCCTCTCCTCGAAATGCCTCCTATTTTGACACTTCCGTACGAACGGATGTATCGCCTCTCGCTATCTCACTCTCTCTGCGATTAGCCTGATTTTTATTTTGAATGCGCCGATACTTTTCGTTAATCGCTATTCTATCGTAACTGTTTTCATGTTTCTACTTAATAAACTTATATTTGTTTGTTCCTATCTGATTATCTGATTATCTGATCATCATTAAATGGTTGTTACTTGCACTATTCGAATTGTTGGGAGCCTGTGTTTACCACGAAATATGTGCTTCTCATAGGTGACAGTGTGGTGATGGTAATTATCGTTGTAGGTTCGGTACGGGTTCGCGTCATAGGCCTGGTGGCAGCGCTGAGTTAGCACTTCGCGATTGGCGCGGTAAACTAATCGAACTTGACCTTGCGTAACAATTGAAATCAATGTGATGCGTCAGGTAAAAAGCGGACTTCCAGTTTAAACCGTGGGAACGACGTTATGCCACTTAGCATACGTTAACCTTTCGGATTGGGGTTTTGCTGACCGGCCAGCTGATACACGGTGCGATTGTTGGAGACAGTAAAGCCTTACCTTGGGTAGGGGGACAATACTGCTCATAAGTGAGTTGAAGGGACAAGATGTACGATCCTATGTCCGATCAGAACTGACCTTCTGGCCGTTCTGATAGCTTTATGTATACTCTCATCTTAAGAAAGCTATCGCACATTTGTTCACCAGATGTTTACGCTTGTAACTTTCTCTTTCGCAACTTGATGCGCTTTGACAAACGCATGTTTGTCAAGAGGGTCGCCTTCCTGGTGGGCTTTTACAATTTACAGTGTTTTGCTTAAGGTCTAATGCGTTTCTTATGCTAATTGTTCTTCCTTATTTATGACCTACTTTGGAGGTCTTCCTTGTTTATGTCCAGCTTGGGTGGTGCGACCACCATGGTAAAACACGGAACCGCGTGTGCAGTAAAACACGGAACGCATGTGCAGTGTTTTACCCGGCTGTTAGCATTCATGCTTTAAACGAGTATGCGATAGCATGGATGCTACAACAGTTACTGGTCACCTTGATGACGTGTGCACCGGGATGCTGGAGAGCGAACGGGAGAAACGCTCTCTCCTGTACCGACCGTCGACGAGACAGTATCGCTTCCTTACCGCTTTTTATATATCGTGTTGTTTATTTATATTGTACTAATATTTTAATGTGTTACTTTTAGAAATATACGTTTTAAACCAAAGAACACAACAGTGGCGACGAGGAGAAAAAAACGCCTGACAACGTAGACACACAAAAGCACGTTAGAAGATACACGATGCTGAACTCAGATGACCCCAACAGTGACCAACAGCCATCGCGGAGCAGCCATGAAAGCCACCGGCAAAGCAGCGTCCCTGATCCGAATACCGCTTGGATACATGAAATGTTCAAGCAGCAGCAGAGCATCCTACACCAACAGCAGGAAGCATTTATGAAGCAGCAGGAAAGTTTTTTAACCCGGATGATGTCGTCGATGAACGTGCGTGAGCCGAACGGGCCGGAGTTTTTAGTCGAATCATTGGCGAAACAAGTGACGGAGTTTCGGTACGATCCTGAGGAAAATGTTACCTTTGCTGCGTGGTATAGGCGGTTCGATGGGCTTTTTGAGAAGGATGCTGCTAAATTGCCAAATGATACCAAGGTGCGATTGTTGTTGCGGAAACTTGGAGTGGCAGAACATGAGCGGTACAACAGTTATATATTGCCGCAGAAAGCAAGTGATTTTTGTTTCGAGGAAACAGTAGTGAAACTGCGCGCGCTGTTTGGATCGAAAGAATCGTGCGTCAGTAAGCGATATAAGTGCTATCAAATGCAAAAAACGAGCTCTGAGGATTACGTTACGTTTTCTTGCCGGATAAATAAGGCTACCGAAGAAGCGGAACTAGCCGGGCTCAGCATAGAGACACAGAAGTGTTTGATTTTCGTGTGTGGCCTGAAAGATGAGCAGGATGCCGATGTGCGCATGAAATTGCTGAGCCGTATGGAAGAAAAGAAGGATATTACTCTGGCACAACTAACAGAGCTGTGTTCGCGTAGACTGTGGCATCATGTTGGAAAACCTGTATTGAAACCTTCAATGGTTAAAGCGAGAACTGCATCTGGTGATTTGTTGCACATCTTAGGCGAATTTGCTGGTTCCATGATCGTAGCGGAACAATGCATGAGTTGCGTGATTCGAGTAACTACGGCGGATTTGACACTTTTTGGGAAAGATGCCATGGATATATTCAACCTTTGGGATGTGCCGCTGACGTCAGTTTGTTATCGCGTTGGTTTGGATGAACCGTGCAGTGCAATATTACAGAAAGAGTTCCCAAAACTTTTTTCCGGCAAGCTAGGTTGCTGCACTAAGGCGAAAATTCAGTTGGAGCTGAAAGAAGGTGCAACGCCTGTTTTTCGTCCGAAGCGGCCTGTAGCCTATGCGATGTTTCAAGCGGTGGACAAGGAGCTTGAACGGCTGGAAAACGATGGAATAATTTCCAAAGTGGATTATTCAGAATGGGCGACGCCAATTGTTGTTGTGCGTAAGTCAAACGTAACTATACGAGTGTGCGGAGACTACTCGACGGGCTTGAACGACATGCTGCAACCTCACCAATACCCGCTTCCTCTTCCTCAAGACATATTTGCAAGTCTGTCCACCTGTACGGTTTTTAGCCAGATAGACCTTTCGGATGCTTTCCTTCAAGTAGAGGTCGAGGAACTTTGCCGGAAACTGCTAACTGTTAATACACATAGAGGTTTGTACGCGTACAACAGATTACCCCCAGGGGTGAAAACAGCACCGGGTGCTTTTCAGCAGCTGATGGAGGTTATGCTGGCAGGTCTGGGTGGCGTTGCTGTTTATTTGGACGACATTGTGGTTGGTGGACCAAATGAAGAAGTCCATATGAAAAATCTTCGAGCTGTGCTTAAAAGAATTGAGGAATATGGCTTCACCATACGATTGGATAACTGTTCGTTCCAAAAGAAGCAGATAAAGTACTTGGGCCATTTGTTAGATTCGAAGGGACTTCGACCAGACCCTGCTAGGATTGAAGCTATCCTCAACTTGCAAGTTCCTACTGATGCAACAGGAGTGAGATCGTTCCTTGAAGCAGTGAACTATTACGGCAAGTTTGTAAGAAACATCAGTATGCTACGTCATCCGCTGGATAGTCTTCTTAAGGAAGGAGCGAGTTTTATGTGGACAAAACAATGTCAAGATGCTTTTGATCAGTTCAAGGCAATTCTTTCATCAGACCTGCTCCTGACTCACTGCGATCCGCGTCAAGAGATAATAGTTGCGGCGGATGCCTCTTCCTTCGCATTAGGAGCGACTATTAGTCATAGGTTCAAAGACGGGTCGATCAAGGTTGTGCAACATGCATCACGGACGTTGACCAAAACAGAACAAAAGTATAGTCAACCAGATCGAGAGGGTTTAGCTATTATATTCGCTGTGACCAAATTTCACAGGCTGGTTTATGGAAGGCATTTTCGACTACAAACGGATCATAAGCCGCTGCTGCGAATATTTGGATCCAAAACTGGTATTCCAGTGTATACTGCCAACCGGTTACAGCGTTATGCATTAACGCTGCTTCTGTATGATTTTCAATTGGAGTACGTGCCTACAGACAAGTTTGGTAATGCCGATGTGTTGTCGAGACTAATAGCTAAACATGAAAAACCTGAAGATGACTACGTGATCGCAAGCATTGAAATAAAAGAAGACTTACGATCTGTTGTGAACAGTGTGAGTAAAGCCCTACCGTTGAAGTTCAGTGATGTTGAACGCGAAACGAAAAATGATGCTCAATTGCGGAAGGTGTATGAATTCACTAGAAATGGATGGCCACATGCAGCAGTGAGAGACAGGATGTTCGTTCCCGATTGTAGCACATCACTACCATTGTCCCGATTGTAGCACATCACTACTTTCGCGGATCGCTACAAATTGTTCGACGGGTCATCGATCGTTTCGTCATCACGCACACCATTAAAAAATGCATTATAAATAAAGCGGCAAAAGCCAAATTCTTCTCTTGTCATTCAAACTCCTCTAGCAAGCAACACGCTTCGCTCATCTCAACAGCAACTCCTTGGCACACACAAGTGGCACAGAACTTCAAGCAAAACCACCCAGCTTGGTACAACAAAAAGCACACAATCGGCTCTTTTCAGAGCCACCGATTCTTTATTAAGAACATCTTAAAAAAAAAAAAAAAAAAAAAAAAAAAAAAAACACAACGTAGGGTTCCGTACCAAACACAGGACTTTGAGCAATTTCCACAGTAGGCGTGAGTCCTTATCTACATTTGGTGATTGTCTCCTTTTTGGAGAAAGGTTGATAATACCATCGTCGCAGCGATACAAATGTTTGCAGCAGCTACACCTAGGCCATCCAGGGATAGAACGGATGAAGGCCCTGGCTCGAAGCTATGTGTACTGGCCTGGCCTTGATTCGGAGATTGAGAGCCTTGTTAAATCGTGTCGACAGTGTGCAATGGCAGCCAAATCACCTGTATCCAGTTTACCAATCTGTTGGATGAAAGCGAATGCGCCGTGGCAGCGAGTGCATGTGGACTATGCAGGTCCTATCGAGGGTGATTATTTTCTGCTAGCGATCGACTCTTTTTCAAAGTTTTCAAAGCGGCTCTAGCTCTCGCGGTGGTGGTGTTTTGCTAGCCGTTTCTAACGCATACGAGTCGATAGAATTACCTTCCCGTGATCGTTCTCTCGAGTATATTTGTGTGCGCGTCGCCTGCAATAACGCACATCTGTACGTCATGGTAGTATACATTCCACCGCAGCTTAGCTCCGAGATATCGACTCTTCGCTCTCTACATGATTGTATCAGCAGCTTCACTCTCACACTGAAGCCTTCGGATCTGCTGTTTGTTATTGGCGATTTCAATCAGCCTAGCATAAGCTGGTCCACAGCTGATCCTTCGTCCTCGCCAGCATACTCATCAATCACGCACTATGAACCAACTGCGCGCTCTCTGGCCAACAACACCTTTGTGGATGGATTTAAATTTAACGGATTAGTGCAACTTAATCACATCAATGATTCGCACGGACGCATGCTTGACCTGCTCTACGCTAACAATGCTGCAGCTAAATTGTGTTCGCCTGTCTTTCCAAGTGTTGTTCCGCTTGTACCTCTTGACTCCTACCATCCGGCGTTAGACTTCAATATACGTATTAACTCGTCGACCCGACGCAATTCGACGACTCGACAAAACTCGACGACAACCGCATTTTATCGTTATAACTTTGCTAAAGCTGACTATGTGAAACTGAACGACATGATATCAATGTTTAACAATAGCTTTCATTGTTCCAATTTTATTTCACTTGACGAGGCAGTATGTTCATTCTCGTCCTTCATGCTGCAAGCCTTTGTTGTATGCGTCCCAGTTCAGCGTCCTAAACCTAACCCCCCCTGGGCGGACCGCACACTCAAACGACTCAAACGTGTAAAAAGAGCTGCTTATCGTCACTACCAAACGCGCCGCTGCCAAAGATCTCGCTCGATCTACTTTGACACGCACTCTTTATACTGCAGCTATAACAGGTTTCGATATCGCAGATATTTGAGTAAAATTCAACGAAACCTCTGCAGGTGGCCTGACTCGTTTTGGCGCTTCTACAACAGCAAAACAAAATCCACGCATACACCGAAATCCATTACGTACAAAGGAGCAACAAGTGCCAACACTAATGAAATGTGCAATCTCTTCGCGGATCGCTTCGCAGATTGCTTTTCACCGGCCATGAATGATACCGATACCATTAATGCTGCTCTCGTCAACACTCCGGCTGGAGCAATTAACATGAGCACTCCTTTCATCGACAATGAGATCGTTTTATCTGCCCTAGCGCAACTAAAGCCTTCCTTCGCTCCTGGACCCGACGGAATTCCTTCTACCGTGCTGAAACGCTGTCAAACGACAGTAGCACCTATCCTTGCAAAATTGTTCAATGCATCGCTAGCCAATGGCTACTTTCCCAAAGCATGGAGGAAATCTTGGATGGTTCCTATTTACAAAAAGGGCGACAGGACAGATGCCATCAACTACCGGGGTATTACATCCTTGTGTGCCATTGCCAAGGTGTTCGAACTAGTGATATACAAAAATCTGCTACATGCATGCCGCAGCTACCTAAGTCCGTATCAACATGGATTCGTGCCAAAAAAGTCGACTACCACGAACCTGGTTGAATTTGTAACCTATTGCACTAGTCAAATTGATGCCGGAGCTCAAGTCGATGCAATTTACACAGACCTAAAAGCAGCATTCGACTCTCTTCCGCACGCAATTCTTCTCGCTAAACTCGATAAGCTAGGAGTTCCCAGCCCGCTCGTACAGTGGCTTAAGTCGTACCTAATTAATCGCACATACATCGTGAAAATTGAAAAGCACATGTCCAAAGAAATAGTCAGCAGCTCGGGTGTGCCACAAGGAAGCAATATTGGCCCGCTTCTCTTCATATTGTTCATCAACGATGTTACCCTCGCTCTACCTCCCGCCAGTATCAGTCTGTTTGCCGACGATGCAAAAATTTTTGCGCCTATTCACAACACAGGTGATTGTACATTCCTGCAAGACTGCATCGAAATTTTCTGTTCGTGGTGCAAGCGTAATGAACTGACTATCTGCATCGAGAAATGCTACTGTGTGTCTTTTAGTCGATGCAGGAGCCCAGTGACTGGGACCTACTTCATGGACGGCACTGCACTTAATCGACAAAATCATGCCAAAGACCTGGGCGTTCTGCTTGACTCTAGTTTGAACTTTAAACAGCATATCGATGACGTTGTAGCCAGAGGAAATCAATTACTTGGCGTGGTTATCCGGACAACTAATGAATTCCGCAACCCCATGTGCATCAAAGCTGTGTACAACTGTATCGTTCGTTCGGTTCTGGAATATTCGTGCGTAGTCTGGAGCCCAACTACCGCTTCTTCAATTGCTCGACTTGAGGCGATTCAACGTAAGCTCAGGAGATATGCCCTACGCCTACTTCCCTGGCAGGATCGCAATAATCTTCCTCCGTATGCTGCGCGGTACCGTCTTCTAGGCCTTGAACCTCTTTCGGTTAGAAGACGCAATGCACAGTGCTCTTTCATCGCTGGATTGCTAAATGGCTCTATCGACTCATCGCCTTTGTTGCATCGAGTCGATATCTATGCACCATCCCGAACACTTAGGTCTAGAGAAACTCTACGGCTCGCTCAACCCCGTTCCAGTGCTGGTCGGTCTGACCCTATGTTCCGCATGTCGGCTGTCTTCAACACTGTCTCGGATTGCTTCGACTTCGACATCTCAACTCAGTGCTTCAAGGAACGTCTCCGGCTTTTGCCGTGGCCGCAGTGAATTGCGATGCAAATCTTGTTTTTGCTATGTTTTTTTTTTTTTTTGAACTGTTACATCTTAATTAGGCCATACGGCCCGTTGAAGATTAATAAAATAATAATAATAATAATACCTCGAAAAGTGGCCGGAAATCATCCCTACAAGGACAATATCATCAACAGCCACCATTCGCATTCTTCGCAATATATTTGCACGTTTCGGTATACCAACTGTCCTCGTGAGCGATAATGGAACTCAATTCACAAGCGCAGACTTTGCAGAGTTCTGTAACACAAATGGTGTTGAGCATATCCGTACGGCACCCTTTCATCCGCAGTCGAACGGACAGGCGGAAAGGTTCGTCGACACCTTCAAAAGGGCGCTTAAGAAGATAAGAGAAGGGGGAAGTAGCGTATCAGAAGCATTAGATACCTTTCTATTGGCATACAGGAGTACGCCGAGCAAACTGTTGGAGCAGAAATCGCCTGCTGAATTGATGTTCAGCCGAAAGATAAGAACTTGCTTGGAACTGCTACGTCCACCACAAAGATTAGATCCTGTATCAGAAGGTAATCCGAGAAAATTTAAGATGAACGACCTGGTGTATGCGAAGCAATATCGTCGGAATAGCTGGAGATGGGTTCCAGGTATGATCAGCGGACGCATCGGTAGAGTGATGTATGAAGTAACTATTGAGCAAAACAGGAAGATACGTTCACACGTTAACCAGTTGCAGAAACGAGTTGATAGAAATAACACCAGTAAGGTCGCAGCCCAGCTGGATAACACTTCAAATACGTCGTTGCCTTTGAATGTGTTGTTAGATGCATGGAACATGGTTGAGGAAGTCCACTATCCAGACGCTTATCAAACTACTAGTCAACATGTGGCAGAAACTGCAAAAGATTGTACGTCTTCTTCATCGTCATCGTGCCCAACGTCATCATCATCATCATCATCATCATCGTCCCCATCTTCATCGTCATCGTCATCACCATCGTCATCGTGCCCAGCTTCACCGTCATCGTCATCGTCTCATGCCCCATCGTCATCGTCTCCAGCCCCATCGTCATCGTCCCCAACTTCATCGTCATCATCATCGCAGCGGTCTGCAAAAGCGTTCTTGTCACCGACCTCGCCAGGGTTTGAAACGGCTGACAGTGGCACGCCTTCGCCTGTACAACCTCTACGCCGATTGTTTAGTTTGGAGTTCCTTTATTCTGATCCTACGTTGTGTTTCTCTCTCTGGACGTGTGTCCAAACTCCTTCTGTCAAAAACAAAACCTGTCATCCTAACGTCATAAACGTCTGTCATGTCCCAATTCACAAAAACCAAACGTCTCATAGCAAACACCGATCTTCGCGGGTTCGAAGATCACCTCAGTGGATGGCAGCATACAAGCGAATCTAAAGAAGGGGGGATGTTGGGAGCCTGTGTTTACCACGAAATATGTGCCTCTCATAGGTGACAGTTGCTGGTCACCTTGATGACGTGTGCACCGGGATGCTGGAGAGCGAACGGGAGAAACGCTCTCTCCTGTACCGACCGTCGACGAGACAGTATCGCTTCCTTACCGCTTTTTTATAATCCGACTGTTGCGAACTGCAACAGGATTCTTTCTTTCAGCCCAAGTAAATTGGGCATTAACACAAATATTAAATATACTTCACTAATAGAACAAAGTGTAAATATTTTAAGTATGCTTCTACAACACTACGAATGTGGTTCCTTTTAGTGTCACTTCTTCTAATTTACTTCACTTCAGCACGGCCATATTCCGAATTTCCTCAAGAACTATTACATCGCCGGCAACGGGTGAGATGTACAAGAAAACGACACGATGTCCTTAATCCATAGCTCTAATGTAAGCACACACACAAACTATTTTCACTGCACATTTCCTCACTTTGTCTCTTTTTTCATCTTTAACTCCAGCATAGTGATTCCGAATTGCCTCAGGAAGCATTTTTGCCTTGTTTCTTACCCTGCTCTGCTGCACAGCGAATCCGAATTACCTCAGGAAACTTTCTAGGCTGGCAACATGTGAAAGTAAGAAAGTAAGAATCTTCTTGACAATCGGATCGACTCGCCCGCGCTTCTTTCGAGGCTCAACATGTATGTCCCGCCGAGATCGCTCCGAGCTAGATCGCTACTTGACGTGGAGGAACGCCGCACTCGCTTTGGCTCCTCTGATCCGTTTATTCGTATGTGCCGTGAGTTTAATGTCATTTGTGATCGTCACCAACCTGACATGTCGCGCACCGCATTGTTGAATAGTATTCGTGTCGTGCGACCTTTTACATGTTAATTATGTTACTTAAGACTAAGCGTGACAAATGAATGACCGTAATGTGACTATGTTATAATGAATGAATGTAAATGAATTCGCTTCAAGTGGGCCACTTGCGGTCCGTTGAATTTTAATAAATAAATAACAAATAACAAATAACAAAGAGTTTAATGATTATAGACGAGCTAGGATTTTTAGAATGTTGCGAACTGCAACAGGATTCTTTCTTTCAGCCCAAGTAAATTGTTTTTATCAAATCAAGCGTTTTTAAGCATCGATATTTTTATTTGCGAAGCTAAAAATCCGTCGCTTGTCTCGGGGTTAGGAGAAAGAATGAACTTTGTTCTCTCCTGCAGCTCCGATCGTAAGCGTTCGGGAATACTCGGCCCGATCAGCGTTGAACGTTGACCACACTAAACGCGGGCCGTGTCGCCCTCTATCGATAATTACTGGGAACAACACCTTGCGATCGAATCGGTCGTTAATAATAATTAACACCGACCGAAATATATCGTGTTGTTTATTTATATTGTACTAATATTTTAATGTGTTACTTTTAGAAATATACGTTTTAAACCAAAGAACACAAAACGAATCTATGATAAATATTTATTTTCCTTGCTGCTCTCGATCCCTACAAAGGCCTTATTAGACGGAGGAAAATACTGTCATTTGATTTTGGAATCTATCCTTCAAACAGGATTTAACAGATCGATGCCGGTCGGAAAATCAGAATTCGGCAAGCTCAATTCCGATTTGCCTACTCTGGAGCATTTTTACTGTAAAGGAAAACATCGAATAATTCTTTTGAATAAAGCCAAGAAAATCAATAAATTAAATAATAAATGTGAGAGCGTTTCTACATACACCGAGACTGCAGGTCAGAGATGGCTGTGAGAGAATTGACAACCGGTTTCTCACGCAGGTGTGTGTAGAAGCTCTGAAAAGCGCCGAGACGAGACTTTTAAAATGATGTTTAAAACAACCATTTTAATCGCTAAACTGAAGTCAAAAAAGTTTCTTTTACTTTTTAATAATATTTCTACAAATTTTTCAATTTTTTCTCAGCTCCTTCGTTCTTTGCAAGCCGAGGAGAATTCTCTCACCGAAAATGCTGTCAGTCGCTGTCAAAGCATGCTTTCAGTTATTTTCTCAGCTGCATTCTCGGTGTATGTAGAAACGCTCTGAAAGAAGACATGTTGAAAACGCGACAATCCAGATTTTTTGTTGAATAAGTGCAACGCGCAAGAAGTCGATCCGCACATATGTAGGGGAAGGTAGGTAAAAACGGACACTGCGGGTAAGATGGACACTTCTCATAAATGCATGGAAAAGGTAATTTTCGTGTAAATTCAACAATGTAGAATCCTAACTGAAGGTAAAACAACACATTTGAGAAATTAGTTAAATTCACGAACAAAATAAAAATTTCAATCGTGCGCACCTTTGTGGATCTAATTTGATTATTGCGGATCTTAAGCTCTGTATCTTGCATTGTTTATATTTTCGGAAGTTTTATTACAAGAACGATTTGTCATGATGGTAAAGCAAAAAACTGGCGAAAGAACGAAAGTGAAAGCAATACAAAATCTTGTTATCTGATGGTTTGAATATCCTGACACCATAGCGGGAAAGACGGACACTTTGTCATAGGGAAAGATGGACACCGAATTTGTTGAGTTATTTTACTTCTTATTTCTTATATATTATTGGTGATAAAAATATTTCTTCAAACACCTTAAATAAGGGTATTTTGAAGATATAAACCATTACGCAACTAGAAAAAGTAATAAATAAGCGATAAATGACACCGGTCAAAATAGCAGTCATGCGTTATGATATTACTCGCTCGACGCTGATGAGGTTCTTCACGAAATCCAATATTTTGTCACGACTTGGACAACTTTGATAAAAAAAAGATTAAGTGCAGATATCAAATCGTTCAGGAATAGATGAGAGATTCTATGGGTTTACAGATATCAAAAACTTCAATCTTCAATGTAAGAAATGGCTGGACCTATTAACAAGTCCCTCAAATATACTGTGGTCGCGGACTTTCCGCGGAATAATTTCCTATAGCGAAGTTTTAAATTGTTGTTCTGTAAACTGGAGCAACCTCCACTGTTACTGCCCGATATTAAAAAAAAGATGACTTAGATTCTGCATTCTACATTCTATTAGAAGCGATGCTAACAATTCCTAAATTCACGGCTGAATGAATCGTCGTTGCAATTGGCCAAGAATTGGTTTATAAACGTACCAGGACGTGGAAAGCGATGGAATTTGTTAAAATACTGTAAAACTCTTCGCTTTCTAACCTTTTCTACAGGTGTCCATCTTACCCTTCATGGTGTCCATCTTTCCCATATCAGGTGTCCGTCTTACCCGAACATTTCAAAACTGGACGAAAAAAAACATGTTTTTCATTCTTGAAAAAAAACGCAAAAATCAATGGAAACTTAAAAGTTTCAACACATTTTCTGATAAAACATGAGTGTAAGATAATGTATGCATATTTTTATGGTCGTTGCACCTATATATCCTTAGATTTTGACCATTTCCCTTAACGTGTCCGTCTTTACCTACCTTCCTCTAAACGACGACAAAGGCTAAGCGGGACGTCGAATAAGCAAGAACGTAAGATATTTAATAAACCTCGTTCTCTTTTGTTTTAACCTTCAACCAGACAACACGTGCGTAAGAATCCTCTTTGAATCGACAAATATTTAACAAGTTATGGGCCCAGATCCACAAAAATGTCCGAAATCGTGAAAAATACCGGAATCGAACGACTGGTAGGACGAGAGAACTGGTCAACATGGAAATTCGCTGTGCAGACGTTTTTAGAAGTCGAAGACCTGTGGGACGCCGTCGAGCCTATTGTGAAAGCCGACGGAACAGTAGAGGCCGTGAATCCCGTAAAGGATAAGAAAGCGTGAGGTAGAATCATATTGCTGTTAGAACCGCATAATTATTATCATGTGAAAGATACACGAACGGCTCAAGAAGCGTGGAAGAAGCTGTGTGACGCGTTTGAAGAAACGGGCTTAGCACAAGAAGTTGGTCTGCTTTACAAGCTAATTAGAACCGACTTGGAGAGCTGTGGATCTATGGAACAGTATGCGAACAAAATGATTTCTACATGCCACCAATTAAACGCGATCGGTTTCACGATTGCAGAACGATTTGTTGGTGCGCTTCTCCTTGCTGGGTTGCCTGAACGTTATCAGCCGATGGTGATGGCATTAAAGAATTCAGGCACAGCTAAAAAGGGGGATTCGGTGAAAACGATTCTGTTGCAAGAGGAAGAAGATTCGACGCATGAAAAAATATGTGTCGTGAAACGTGATACACACAAGCTACCCGTAAAGAACCAGCCTAGAAGATTTGATCACAACCCAAGTGCCACAAATCCACTAAACGACCACTAAACGGCTTCTAAACGACTCAAGTTCTCTACCTAAACGGAATATAGAAAGACTTCGTTTAGCAGACGGCAAACGACTCATGCATTCTAAAAATAGAGAAAAAGCTGGTGGCGCTATCTGTTGGTGGGATACCCCAACCAGTTGAGCTTCATCGCTTGGAGGAGAGCTTTCTCATTTCCGCTGTACTGTTGTATGGTTTCGCATTGAAGTTATGCATCGCTAGAACTAGAACGGCGATACGATTGTTTAAATACTAAACTCCAACGGAAATCACCAGCACTGAAGCAAGTGAGATTTGAGTAATGGTCGTTGGTGTTGATACCCACGTATCTGACCACACGACCATTCATGTAGATTTTTGCTCAGAAAGTGAGAAGGCTATATAGGTCATGATTAGATGAAACTTGTCGAAACACATTGCAAGAAAAGGATAGCAATATAATGATGAGTTGTAATACGCCATCTATTGATGAAACCAATGAAGCTGTGGAGCTTTCATTTTTTTTCTATGGATATTCAATTTTCCAGTCGTTTAAGCCTAATCTGTGGCGCTTGGGAAAGGCCCTAAATGTTGGAAATGTCATAAATTTGGCCACATCGCTAGACAATGCGATGATCAATCTAATGCAAGATCGAATGCGTTTGGAACGGTTCTGTTAAGTGTTGGTGAAGGTGCAGAGAGCGATTGGTATGTGGATTCTGGTGCCACGATGCATATGACACGTAACCTCAAACTCTTGGAAGCCGTGAAAGATAGAAGCGGAACGGTCCTGGCTGCGAATAATAGGACCATGCAGGTCAAAGCATGTGGCACTGCAAAACTTTATCCGGCTAAGAGTAGAAAAGGGGGTATTCTACCGGTTCACGATGTTCATTATATTCCCAATCTTTCGATGAATTTGCTGTCGGTGTCACGAATAGTGCAAAAGGGGAATACAGTCGTGTTTGATAACGAAGGATGCCGAATAATGAATAGTGATGGCATTGTTATTGCGACTGGTGTGATGGAGAACGATTTGTTCAAGATAATCGAACGGAAATCGTTTGAACGAAATAAGGTACTGGCATGCTCAGATCATTCGATGGAAATATGGCATAAGCGGTTGGGCCATATGAATGCAAGCAACCTGAGAAAGATGGTCAATGGTGTCGTGAATGGTATGCGAATGAACGGAAAAGATTCGATTGGTGATTGTCGGATTTGTCCGATGGGAAAGCAGACGCGGTTGCCTTTTAGTAAGAGTGGAACGAGAGCTGATGGATTGCTGGAAGTAATACACTCGGATATTTCTGGACACATGGAAGTGTCATCATTGGGAGGTAATCGTTATTATATAACTTTTATTGATGATATGTCGCGACGAGTATGGGTGTACTTTTTGAAAAGCAAGTCAGCTGATAAAGTGCTAGAATGCTTCAAAGATTTCCATGTGAAGGCAGAACGTCAGAGTGAGAGAAGAATGAAAGTGCTTCGAACGGACAATGGCAAAGAATACATCAATGCAATATTTCAAAAATATTTACAGAAGCATGGCATACGGCATCAGACAACAAATGAGTACACGCCGGAACAGAATGGCATGGCAGAACGTGCAAACCGAACAATTGTGGAATCGAAGTTGCCGAAAACATTCTGGGCAGAAGCTGTGCAGACAGCTGTATATTTGATAAATAGATCGCTGACCAATAGCCATGATTTGTCACCAGAAGAGGTGTGGAGCGGCAAGAAACCGGATATTGCACATGTCCGGGTGTTTGGTACGAAAACGATGGTACAGATTCCCAAGGTGAAGCGACAGAAATGGGATCCTAAATCAAAAGAGTGTGTGCTCGTTGGATTTGAAGAGGACACCAAGGGGTATCGGTTGTACGATCCTGCTGCAAGGTGCATGATGAAAAGTCGCGATGTCATTTTCATCAATGAAGGTGGTGATACAAATGCGCAGATTCCCGAGCTAGATAGCACAGTGTTGCTTGATTTAAGTGAAGTACAGGGAAGCATCCACAATGATGAAAATGATTTGGAGCTGTTAGATGAAAGAATGCAGCCAGCTGCTCGCGTGCTCTCTCTGCAGTAAGCCGCTCTTACTGCAGTTGACGAGCCGTGAGCGCCTGAGAGCGATCGGTCGGGGTGGATCGTTCGGCTGCTGCGCGAAGAGCAGAGGACACTTCGCATCGGGGCAGCGCGGCGTACACAAGTTAACAATAAAGCATCCGTTAAGTTTATAACTGTATTTATGTTCGTGTGTGTATTGTCCATTCTCGCATATATCACCTTACGGACGTAAAAGTGGCGACGAGGATAAAGTTTTATAATATACCGCTAGTTTGCGTGTTTTTAACCCAATTTTAACGTGTGCATTTTATCTCGTGTGTCAATCGGGACCTTTTAACGTGTTCGTCTATTCGTATTGTGTGATCGCGTATCGTATGTGCGTGTGTTAAAATTCCTTCACCGCGTCGGAAACGTCGAAGGATGGAGACAAACGAGGTGAACTCTGGTGACGCTTTTGGAGATGCCGATCAACGACGATTGTCGCAAGGCCGTGTTCCCGTTCCTGTCCAAGCCGCGCATCCAAGCGGCCTGCTGCAAGGAGTTTTCTCAACCCAGGAGCAGTATAGTGGACGCCGGGAAGGAACTGCATTCGCGCCGCCGCCATCGCTGCCAGGTCCAGCGCCATCGTTTTTCACTCCAGCGCCATCGCAAGCGCCCGCGCCATCGCAGGCGCCCGCGCCATCGCAGGCGCCCGCGCCATCGCAGGCGCCCGCGCCATCGCAGGCGCCCGCGCCATCGCAGGCGCCCGCGCCATCGCAGGCGCCCGCGCCATCGCAGGCGCAACGTCTGGAGCAGCATGATGACCCGATGCTGAAAACGTTAAATTTGCTTCAACAGCAAATGGCCCAGCAACAGCAGATTCTGAATGAGTTTTTGCAGCAACGCGTTCTAAGTCACGGCGCTGCAACAACCAGTTGTAGTCATGAACAAATAATTGATTCCTTGTCTCGAAATATTTCAGAGTTCCGGTTCGATACGGACACGGGAATCACGTTCAGAAACTGGTACTCACGCTACGTAGATTTGTTCCAGAAAGATGGTGCTAGGATCGACGATGCTGCGAAAGTCCGGTATTTGCTGCGGAAACTGGGAGCTGCCGAGCATGACCGTTATTTGAGTTTCATCCTACCAAGCCGCCCGTCCGATTTTTCGCTCGAGCAAACGGTGGAAAAGCTGTCAACCCTCTACGACTACCACGAATCGCTGCTGAGTAAGCGATTCAGATGCCTGCAGTTAGTGAAGAAGCGGAACGAAGACCATCTAAGTTATGCCTGTCGAATCAACAAGGCGGCCGTTGAATTCGAGCTCGGCAAGCTCAACGAGGAGGACTTCCAGTGCTTGCTATTCGTCTGTGCTATGAAGGACGAGCCTGATGCAGACATACGAACGCGCTTGCTGGCAAAAATAGAGGACCATAGCATAACGTTGCAACAGCTAGCCGCCGAATGCAGTAGATTGGGAAATTTAAAAAAAGATAGTGCGATGATCGAGATACCGGGAAATGATCGAGTTTTGGCAGTGAACCTGAAAACGCCCTACCCTCAGAAAAAGTTTCCAAATGCCTCAAAAGCGAATCCCAGCAAACCATGTTGCCTCTGCGGAGGTACACACTGGGTGCATGACTGCAGATATCAAGCACACCAGTGTACGATCTGTTCCAGAACGGGACACAAAGAGGGTTTCTGCAAAACAGCAAATCGCCAGAAGTATAATAAGCCGAAATATAAAAAGCAAGGCAAAACGCAGACCAGAGTGGTTACGGTGAACGTGCATAGTGTTCAGAAACGCCGCAGATATGTCACTATTGCAATGAATGGCACGCCCGTCCGTCTGCAGCTTGATACGGCATCTGACATCACAGTCATTGATCGTGAAACTTGGAAAAAGATTGGCAGTCCGACATTATCACCACCAGCAGTGGTTGCACGATCAGCTTCTGGCACTAATTTGGCACTAGACGGGGAATTTGTATTCAAAGCCAGTGTAGGCAATCAGACCAAAGAAGCTACAATTACTGTTTCCCCGACACGTTTAATGCTTTTAGGTGCTGACCTCATCGATCTTTTTGCTCTTTGGTCTTTACCAATAGAAAATTTCTGCTGCCAAGTACGAGGTACTAAATACACGTCGCAAAGAACGTGGCAAGAACGTTTTCCTAAAGTATTCCAAGGAACCGGACTTTGTAAGAAAGGAAACGTCTCTTTTGCTATAAAAGAAAATAGTCGCCCTGTGTTTCGCCCTAAACGACCAGTGGCTTACGCCGTACAAGAAGCAGTAGACCGAGAGCTAGATCGGCTTCAAGCCATAGGAGTAATAACTCCAGTGAAGTTTTCACAATGGGCAGCACCGGTCGTTGTAGTAAAAAAAGCAAATGGTGCCATTCGCATATGTGGAGATTACTCCACTGGCCTCAACGATGCGCTACAGCCAAATGATTACCCGTTGCCTTTACCGGATGACATATTTTCAAAGTTGGCCAATTCAATAATTTTCAGCAAGATAGACCTAACCGATGCTTTTCTGCAAGTGGAAGTCGAGCCGCAGTACCGCCCACTGCTTACAATAAATACGCATCGCGGGTTATATCATTATAACCGCCTTCCACCAGGAGTTAAGGTCGCTCCAGCTGCGTTCCAGATGATCATGGACAAAATGTTAGCCGGTCTAAATAACGTTTCTGGATACCTGGATGACATTATAGTCGGGGGCACTTCAGAAAAAGAGCACGACGAGATTTTAGCCAAAGTATTCCAACGCATTCAAGACTTTGGATTCACGATTCGTGTTGATAAATGCGCATTTAAAATGCAGCAAATAACATATCTCGGACACGTAATTGATCGTCGTGGACTAAGGCCTGATCCCGCAAAAATCCAGGTTATCAAAAATCTTGCTGAACCAACAGATTTCACCGGTGTTAGATCCTTTTTGGGTGCAATCAACTTCTACGGGAAGTTTATACCAGACATGAGAAAGTTGAGGCATCCTTTGGATAATTTACTCAAGGCAAATACTCCATTTCATTGGTCGTCGGAATGTAAACGGGTTTTCAGAGAGTTTAAGACGATTTTATCGTCAGACCTACAATTGGCTCACTACGATCCGCAAGAAAAGATTGTGATCTCGGCGGACGCATCATCAATTGGCCTTGAGGCAACTATAAGCCATCTGTACCCCAATGGTCTCAGACGTGTAGTACAACACGCTTCTCGTGCCCTTACTGAGGCAGAACGTCGGTACAGCCAGATCGATCGAGAGGGACTAGCGATCATTTACGCAGTAAAAAAGTTCCACAAAATGATTTTTGGTAGGCATTTTACGCTTCAGACTGATCATCGACCTCTACTGCATATATTCGGATCGAAAAAGGGCATCCCAACATTTATTGCTAACCGTCTTCAGCGTTTCGCTCTTACTTTGCTGGCCTACGATTTTAACATTGAGTACGTGCGCACCGATGATTTCGGAAATGCTGATTTGCTCTCACGACTCATTAACACGCACACCAAGCCAGACGAAGACTGTGTTATAGCAAGCGTGAACTTGGAAGAAGACATTAAATCGGTGGCAATAAGCGCGCTTGATTCACTACCGCTGAACTTTGCTGATCTCGCCAGATAAACAAAACGAGACCCACTTCTGAAAAAGGTGTCAGTTTACATCAGCGAAGGCTGGCCCAGAAACGCAGCGTTTACCGATGAGCTTGCTCGTTTTAATGCCAGGAAAGATGCACTAACAACCGTAGAGAATTGCATTCTTTTCGGTGAGAGGGTGGTAATCCCCAAAAAGCTGCAGCAAACTGTCTTCAGCAGGTGCATCAGGGCCATTCAGGAGTGCAGCGTATGAAAGCGTTAGCTAGGAGCTTCTTTTATTGGCCTACAATAGATGCTGACATCGAGGAATGGGTGAAGACATATCACCCATGTCAAGCAGCTGCCAAATCACCCGCACATTCCGCTCCGGTACCATGGCCGAGGGCAGCAGGCCCATGGCAACGTTTACACGTCGATTTTGCGGGCCCACTAGACGGTGATTATTACTTAATTGTCGTAGATTCGTTTTCTAAATGGCCCGAAATAATCCGTACCAGTAACGTTACAGCGAAAGCTACTATAGCCATGTTACGCTCACTTTTCGCTCGTTTTGGAATCCCGAAAACGTTGGTATCGGACAACGGTACGCAGTTCACCAGCGAGGAGTTCGGACTATTCTGCGACCGCAATGGCATCGAACACATCACAACAGCCCCCTACCATCCGCAATCTAACGGGCAAGCTGAAAGATTTGTGGACACTTTCAAGCGAACAGTCAGAAAGATATCTGCGGATGGTACCTCACTACAAGAAGCGCTGGATACATTCCTACTAGTATAAAGAAGTTCGCCAAACCCTTCGTTAGGAAATGCTAAGTCACCGGCGGATTTCATGTTGGGAAGGCAAATGCGCACAACTTTAAACCTGCTCCGTCCACCAAGTCCTGAAACCATTAGTATGGAAAACGAACCGAAACCAAGCAGACAGTTCCAACTCAACGATCTAGTCTATTTTAAACGCTTCGCAGGTAACGGATGGAGATGGGTAGCTGGTACAATTGTTAAGCAAATAGGTCATGTCATGTATATGATTGGAACGGATGATCAGAAAATGTTTAGATCTCATATTAACCAGATACGCAAGCGCTACGAGAGGCATTATCACGTTCCGGCTTCGGTCACCCATCATAAGCTGCCGATAGATGTTTTGTTGGATACCTGTCAGCTAACACCGCAACCATCTACTGGCACGTCCCGCATACCACCACAGCCAGTCGACCCCGAGCATGTGGACATCTCTGTGTCCCCTCATCAGCCGTCATCCGAGACCAACGGTCCTTATGTTCCCGCTACATCGCCAGCGACATACACACGCCCGACGACACGACCTGTTCCATCGTGTGATTCGGCCCAGGTGCCACGACGATCTTCTAGAGTTAGAAAACCGCCCAGTCGGTTCGACGTGTACCGTCGGTTTTAAAAAGAGGGGGAGATGTTAGATGAAAGAATGCAGCCAGCTGCTCGCGTGCTCTCTCTGCAGTAAGCCGCTCTTATAAGCAGTATACTGCAGTTGACGAGCCGTGAGCGCCTGAGAGCGATCGGTCGGGGTGGATCGTTCGGCTGCTGCGCGAAGAGCAGAGGACACTTCGCATCGGGGCAGCGCGGCGTACACAAGTTAACAATAAAGCATCCGTTAAGTTTATAACTGTATTTATGTTCGTGTGTGTATTGTCCATTCTCGCATATATCACCTTACGGACGTAAAAGGAGCATATAAGCGACAGCACGGCGGGAGATATACCATCACATATCAACACGAATACTCCATCTACCAGCATAAGTGAAGTAGAACCTCAGGTGTTGAGACGCAGTAAACGTCAGCATAAGGTTCCAGAAAGGTTCAACGATTTCGTGATTGGCAATACAATCACACCTGGTTCAGTGTCGTCTGACGAAAGCAGTGATGATTATGAAAGTACAGAAGGTGAACCGGAAGGGGTTTCTGCTTTTCAACAAGAATTGTGCAGTGAGGAACCGAAGAATTATGCAGAGGCAATGGCTTCCTGGGATGTGTGGAAGCAAGCTATGGCTGAAGAGCTCGAGTCAATCGAAGCTAATGACACATGGACGCTAGTAGATTTGCCTCCAGGACGTAAAGCGATTGGGTGCAAATGGGTTTATAAGCGCAAAACCGACGCAGATGGAAAGTTGTACCGATACAAAGCACGATTAGTTGCTCAAGGGTTTAGCCAGCAGTATGGGAAGGATTACGATGAAGTGTTTGCGCCGGTAGTTAGGCAAATGACCTTTCGTAGTCTGATGTCAGAAGCAGCTAAGAAGAACTTGGCGGTGAAGCAGTATGATATCAAAACCGCATTCCTGTATGCAAAGCTGGAAGAAGAGATTTATATGCGGGTTCCATGTGGCCTGAATGCTGATGGAAAGGTCTGTAAATTAAACAAGGGACTTTACGGACTGAAGCAGGCGGCAAGGTCATAGAATCAGAGACTGGATGAGGAGTTGAGACGTCAAGGCTTCAACAGTTGTTTGGCGGACAATTGCTTGTATCGAAGGCGGCATCGAGGAAGCTGGTGTTCCGTTCTCGTTTACGTTGATGACTTGATCGTGACGGGAGAAGATCCCGGAATGATATCGTCGTTACTCGCGGGACTGCAGAAGTCATTCGAGGTAAATGTTATCGGTGATGTTTGTTTCTTTTTAGGAATTGAGATAGAAAAGGACAAACGAGGCGATTATTTCCTGAGCCAGAGGAAATACATAACCGATGTGATCGAAACTTGTGGCTTAGTCGACGCGAAGATATCATATATCCCTCTCGACCCCGGTTACGTTAAGCGTGAAGAAGAAGAAGTAACGCTAGCAAGTAACTATGACTACCAGAAGATGATCGGTAAGCTACTTTACATAGCGTTAAATACGAGGCCCGATATCGCAGCAGCAGTTTCAATTTTGAGTCAGAAAACGATTAGGCCCACTCAAAGTGATTGGAAAGAGGTTAAACGGGTGGTACGATACTCAAAGGGTACAATCGATTTTCGTTTGCGGTTGAGCAAAGAAGGCACAAAAAATGGAATTATAGGATACTGCGATTCAGACTGGGCAGAAAACAAACAGGATAGGAAATGCAACAGCGGATACGTATTTAAAGTGAATGGTGGAACAGTTAGCTGGGCATGTAGGAAACAAAGTTGCGTGTCACTTTCTACCACAGAAGCTGAGTTTGTAGCATTATCGGAGGCAATTCAGGAAGCGATTTGGCATAAATTACTTCTTAAGGAGCTCAACGATGAGGCAGAGGTTTTAATATATGAAGATAATCAGAGCTGCCTGAAATTGTTACACGGAGAAAAGTTAAGCAACAGAACGAAGCACATCGCTACGAGATATTACTTCACCAAGAATCAGATCAAGGAAAGAAAGATTAGTTGTGTATATTGTGCTTCGGAAAATATGATAGCAGATCTCCTTACAAAACCCTTGCCGAGGATAAGATTGCAAAAGTTAGTTGCAATGATAGGATTAGCTGGATATATTTAGGAGGAGCTAATTCATTAACAAACACGCGTTGAGGAGGAGTGTTGAATAAGTGCAACGTGCAAGAAGTCGATCCGCACATATGTAAACGACGACAAAGGCTAAGCGGGACGTCGAATAAGCAAGAACGTCAGATATTGAATAAACCTCGTTCTCTTTTGCTAAAACCTTCAACCAGACAACACGTGCGTAAGAATCCTCTTTGAATCGACAAATATTTAACATTTTTTTTATATTTCTTTCTAACCATAAAACAGACTAAAATATGATAGTTTAAACGTACTCGAGAACAGACGTACCATCAAGGAGACAAACATAATGTTATCCTAACCCCTTCAAGTAGGGCCATCTGGTTCTTTTTTTACTTGCATTTTTTAGCAGTCAATTACTTCAATTCATTTCGAACCTGTAACGGTTAACTTAGGATTACAGCATGCACGTATGTCAAGCTAGACCAACTCCGAGAAGCGTAGGAAAATTCTACATCCATTTTTCTCACGGCCGTAAAATTGTTAAACCTAAAAATCACTCAAACGCAGATGCGTTAATAACATTAACCAGATAAAGAATTCGTAAGGCAATAAGTTCAAGTATTTGTCAATGATGCGATACATCCGGAACATGCACCACAGAATTCAATTGTTAGGTACAGTCACGCCAAAAAGGGAAAACCACAACGCCTACAATCAATGCAACAATTTGTTCTCACCAGAGAAAGCAATAAGAAAAAGGGATCACATTTCCTTCAGGATAACGCTTGACATAAAACAGAACCAGCAAACCTCTCAGAAGAATGCGTAGGCGTGGCGAAAAGGGAAAAGGCTAGCGACACGAACATATGCGTAAAAGGAAGATAAAATAACCTTCCCACAATAGAAGAATAGTATATAAGAATTCATTTTGAATCTGAATAAACACTTGCTATTTAGATCTTAAAGAGAAAGGATCGGTGTGTCAGTGTCGGAAGTTCTTTTTTCCTCGTCTTTAAAAGGTGGTACTGCCAGCGCGTTGGCAACGGACTCGATCAATCGTCTGATCGAGCCAAAAAAGGTTTTGTAAACGCCTCGAAGTTTTACAAGACAGAACAATACTCTTGCCTTATTAAGCCGAAAATACACGGACCAGAATTTCGCGGCCGCGGAATTCCGCTTGCTGGAAAATGTATGGATATAACAGTTCGGGAAAGTTGCTTTTGGCACTTACTATATGGGTTTGACAGCAGGCGTAATTCCGCGGCCGCGAAATTCCAGTCCGTGTTTTTTAGGGCTTACACGTACGAGAGGCATTTTTGTGCCAAAGCCTAGGTTTGACAGATAAATGCAAATCGAGAAAATACAACATTTTCATCCGTCTAAGAAGGCCTTTACAGTAAAAATCTACTATGGAGCAAATCGGATTTGAGCATGCCGTATTCCGATTTTCCGACTGTCATCTATCTGTCAAACCCTGTTTGAAGGATAGATTCCAAAATCGAATGACAGTATTTTCCTCCGTCTAACAAGGCCTTTACTTTCCCCTTTTAGCACATAACAATGTTTATTCAGGCATACCAAAGAAAATCTTATGTGCATTAGAATAATCTGTCTACAGGTGCTAATAGTGGTAGCGTGACATGTCAAATTAAGTTTTAGGTTTTCTATATACATGCAAGGACTGTGTAGGAACGAGGCTCCGTATTGTAGAACGATTGACTAGTAGCCAAAAGTTCGTTACAGGCAGTTTGACATCTAAGAGCCCTTTCCGATTCTAATTTTATTTGTGATTAAAAAGATAAATCGGCCTGGTTATTGCAAGAAAAATGTTAATTGGTTCATACATTTTACAGGACGAGTATGTTTGCCTGTAGTAACAGTAAATGTTTGAGAGAATCATGAATTTTCAAGGGCATTCTGCTGGCAAATGGCATCCAAGATGGCCAATCCGATTTCGTCTAATATTTGACCTCGTTCCTACACTGTCCTTGATATACACGGTTTAACTATTCAACACAAGAACGACGGGCATTTTTTCAGCACATTAACCGCCTCGTGAGTCAATACTCGAGACTGCGGATTTGACTGCGATACCCTGTCTTAGGGCCTAAAACATTGGCGATTCCACAAGTCGAGAAAGAGTGCTTTAGTCATGGCATTGACTAACTCCCGCGGTATTGAGTTGTACCGGCCTTGTATTTGTAATAACTTCTTGAAAGATTAAGTTTTATCCTTAAACCCAGCTGTGTCAAACTCAATTCATAAGAGGGCCGCAAGTACAGATTTTCAGTGATTCGTGGGCCGCAAAGTTGAGAATAAAAAATATACCTCAATAATCATATAAAATACTGTTTAAAATCATTATTGTTAAACAAATTGACTTTTTGTACTCCTTGCTTCAAATCTGGAATAGTTTCTTATTTACAAATTTGCTATGTTTTTTTTATTGTGCACTTTTTTATTTAAAAAAAATGTTTAATGCACTTTTAAAGTCACATGCGTTGTTTTCATCCTTATTATTAAAATAGGAAATTTCTCATTAGTCGCGGTCTAACACGGCACTTCTGTTAGAAAATATCACTCAACCACACTTTTTTACTGAGGTAGGGGAAGTCTACCAGCTTGTTGCGGAACTTTTTCAAGCCATCCGAGCTATCCACCGCTGGATGAATAACAAAAATATTTGCATGCAATTTTTTGATAGATCAAAAGGAAAATTGTAAAAAAAACGTGTTTAAACATTATTTTTCGCTAATTTCTAAGTTTGAAGGGGTATATGGTGGTATATGGTGGTATGGTGGCATTTCTTATTACAAGAACCCGTATTTTACGAATATTTTTGTTAAATTACGATAATTTTATCTGACGAAGATTCGTGGTGTGTGATCCCATAAAGATTGGCAAATCTTGTTTTGCACTTGAAGGGAGATGATTCGCGAATTGAGGTATGGACTGTGTGAGCTAATCTATTAATAAGCTATGTATTGCAGGGCTTTGGCATTTCGATTATTTTAATCCTTAATCTAAATCTCTTAGTCTTAAGCGTAATCATATCATTTTGGTTTAGATTTTTGGGGAGGTTCAAAAGTACATTAATTCGTCTTGCAAAATGTGGGGTAGACAAAATTCCAACTTGGCTACAATCATATTTATTAAAATTGATGGTGGCATGATTATGACAAAAAAATAGAAGTGGCTCCAATCCAACATCAATGATGTAACATTATAAGGTTGGAACCGTGCAAATCGGAGAAATTCGGAGCCGAATGAATCCTTTACTCGGCACTCGGGCATTGAGATGGTCAAATTCGATGTGACCGACCGGATCCATTTCTCACTGTAGATTAGCCGCTCCGTGCAACAACCGATGACTCTAACGGTTCTGAATGGTTTTAAACGGCTCTATAGGCTTCGGACGGCACCGAACGGAACTTTTGGTTTGATTTGGCCCGATTCGAAGTTGCTATAGCTAAGATCGAAAATGGTTTTGAGCCGTGGATGCGATTCTGACAATCCATCATTAGTTGTTGCGAAGTTCCCAAGTGTGTGTATCAAGTTATTTTCATTACTTTTTCGTTGGTAGAAGGTCGCAAATCTATTTTTCCATATAGAATGTGCAATCGAGTGTGCACAATACTATGCTAATATTCAGAATTTAATCGAAACATAATACCGACTGAGTTTGCGTTCAATTCAATGTTTCTTAAGGGTCTCGATTGTTCTGTACGATTGTGTAGAATAAGTTTATGAGATGTTATGGGTACATTCATGTTAGATTCGAAAAATATGATCGAATCTGAATCTCTTCTAAATCTAAATGATTGTTCTTCTCTGGAAAATTAAATACACTTCGACAAATCGTAATAACAGTTTTTTGGTTTGGAGTGATTTTAGCAATTCTCAAAATATTCTCGCGGGCCGCATTCAGCATTGACGAGGGCCGCATGCGGCCCGCGGGCCGCCAGTTTGACATACCTGCTCCAACCGATAGATAATTGGATTTCCCAACGAATCATATTGTTTCTTACCAAATTTAACTCTGTATATAACTTTCATTGACATTCTCGATCATTTCACGTTAACGTCTGTGGGAAAGGAAGGGATTATAATATAGTATGTAAAAAGTGTAAAATATGGCTGGAAATTTTATTCACTTGTTGGGAAATGTAATAACCTAGCTTTTGATTATAAAATTTAATCTCTCAAATTATTCAGAAATAAATATGAGCTAAAACTAAAACCATCATTGTAATCTGCATGTAGTAGAAGTATGCTTGGTACATTTAGTACACAATTTAGCATACTTGTATGTTGTACCTTGAGTTCTCAATCGTAAAATTCATTAATAGTTCCGAAAGCATCTTGAGTTATGTTACTTAACACATTTTTTTATTTATTCGCACCATCTATTTTCAACGATTGATTTTCGATCATTAGATCCTTTGATTACTCAGAATAAGAATAGATTTCCATTAGATGATTTCATAATGGACAAGGTTATTCAATCAATTTTACAAGAAAATTTCCAATTTGAGATTGATCTTTGCATGTTTCAGTATGAAATCTAATTCCAGGTAAAATACCATGGCAATATAAAAAAAAAAAGATGAATTGTTTGGATCTAGCTCGTTATCTCATGGGATATTTCTTCACGTATATACACCTCCCTTTTGCTTATTATACATGCCATTAGAGTGATGTCTCCAGCTATGTTAGAGTATGGAAATAAATTAGCGACAGTTTTCCAGCCATTATCGGATCAGATATCTTTAATTCCATTTTTTTTTTTTCATTTAATGCATTTAAAAACTATTTACAATCTACTCAATAAGACAACTGCATGTGAGATGCGTTATAGTAGTTCATTTGTGTGTGACAAAGGTTTTGAAACTAAGTGCACGCTCGATAGTCCGCAACTTTTTAATTCGCTCTTTTGACAACTAAATTGGTGAGATGAAACACAGCTTCGATCAAAAGTGGTGAAATATGGTACAATGATAAATCCCTCTCTATTTTTTATAATATTGGCATTTAATGTAAAACGTGCGTATGTATGAAATATAATAATCAACTAATAAAACGCTCAAAAAATGATGTAAAATAACACATCAATACAACATTCCATAATCTGCTTTCAATCAAGTGCTAATTTCCGAGCGTACACTTTCCCCCTAAGCAGATTTTTATTTATACAAATAGTTTCAAATGTCTGGGTCTAATATTTTTCCACAGCATCAATTGTGTATAGTGCGTCAAATGTGCATATGACGACCCACGTGTTTTTAAATTAACCAAATTGTATAAAATAGTATAGCCAATTTCTATAAATCATTTAATTCAAGGAAAATT
Organism: Anopheles coluzzii; assembly: GCF_943734685.1. Lineage (NCBI taxonomy): Eukaryota > Metazoa > Arthropoda > Insecta > Diptera > Culicidae > Anopheles > Anopheles coluzzii. The sequence continues at coordinate 69,161,258 of NC_064670.1, forward strand.
AGGCGTACCAAATTGATTGCAAAAATATCAGTTTTTATATGAATAACAAATGGTTACAGTAGACACAAATTTAATTATTTGCTTGTTATTCGTATCCCAGCGGTATGCGTACATGAGCACAAATTAATATGGTTCTGTTTATGCACAACTATGATACTGTATTTTAAAAAAACTAAAATTAAAGAAGACAAATCGACAGTTATGAATATACTAGAAGCTCAAAAAAGATGCAGATAGAGTGAGACAGAATGCACAAATAAGATATTTCTATTCAAACATCCTTTTTTGTAAGAACGTTACTTATTCTATCCATTATCAATTAAATTATTATTAGTTGAAATTACACAATTAGCAGTTTTTTATTCACATTATGTATATACTTTTCTAACTTTATCTCTCTAAGAGTAGAGTAGTGACCCACCATTGTTTCTTGTGCTAGAGAGATTTACTTGCACTAGAAGTAAAACATTTCGGTAGAGTGTAGATAGCTGCACCTATACGCTAGCTATCTTTTTTCTGTTGAACACACTCAAATGTTCTTCACAGTAATGATCAATAACCTATCTGAGTTCGTCTGTGTTCTTTATGTATCGTAATTAATAATAGGCTATTATAAAACAATTAAGACGGCAATTCCTGATTTATTTTCCTTTCTTTGCATCACACATCATTAATTCAGTGATAATACACGATAATATGTAGACGCAATCGACCGTACACGATTTGCTAAATTTGTCGAGCTGTACTGCGAAAAAAGAATATATTAAAGTAAAAGTTTGGTAACGCGGCAGAAGCTTTCACAATCTCTTCAACTTTCCTGAACAATTTGAAGCCTAATTTTTTTCACTCTTAGAAAGAGAGCAAATAATTCTATTGCACCATAGCTGCATGTCCAGAAGAAAACGTGTCGAGTGATATAATCCAAATTATGTTGCATTAAATTAATGTAGATAATTAATGAGGAATAACAAACAAAAACTGCGAAGCTGACCGCGACTAATAACATACTTGTTGAAAAAAAAAACATCGTTGACATCAAAATTTCATTCGTCAGTAATTGTGTACCTCCAGTTAGTAAGCCATTAGCTCATGCTCTTGTTCCCTTTGCTAGATTTACTCTCGTTGAGGAAATATAGAATTTTTGTTGATTTCCTGAACTCTATTGAGAAGCAGCAGATATTCATTTTCCTACTTATTTACTTACTCTTGCAAAGTTTGAGAATTGCTGCAGTGATGAACCAATGCACATGCAAAATCAATCGCACGCTGTACGCCACGAAAATTTGTAGAGTTGAGTGCATTGGATTTTACATTTGTCACTGAGAAACGGAAGGACTCTTTTTACCGCCCTCCGGACCACCTGAACCGGCGTTGTTTACTGTACTTCCGCCGCCTCCTCGATCCACCTGCCATGAAGTAGGTCCTCCGCTCATTGGACCTCCATCATTGTGGCCG